>NW_019154130.1:16251315-16300676 GCF_002288905.1 Enhydra lutris kenyoni | reverse complement strand
AAAAAAAAAAAAAAAAAAAAAAAAAAAAAAAAAAAAACCTTAAAAAATACATATATACTTGCTAAGTGAATGAATGAAAACACATTTTGGGGATGGAGACACATAACGGATGGTCTGCACGACAGTACTTTGCTTCCAGAATGTGACCCTCCCCTGGCTGGGCTAATGTCCCCTTTGGAGCCACGTCCCATGGTGCCAAATCTTGAGTTTCCCCTCACAGAGGCCTGAGATGTGGGGATGCTAGGGAGCAAGCAAGCAGGCAGAGCAGGTGTGCAGTGACGGAGAAAAGGCTTCTGGGTCGCTTTAGTTCCCTGAATCCATGCAGAAGATCCATGAGCTATCTCAGGAATCCTACTGCCACTCAAGCTGAGCTGAGTTTGCAACCAAGACTCCGTATTCGTGCCGGTATTTCTCCTTCGTTAGAGCCCCTTGAGGTCTGAGATCCATAGTTCTCCATCACTGTACCACCACGCCCAGTGCTCGGGGTGGCCATCAGAGGCATTGATTCCTTCAAATGTTACTGTCGGAAAAACCAGAGTCCAGAGCACATTTCTATATTTGATTACCCTCTGGCCTTCCAGGTCTAGGACCAGCCCCTGCGCTGGCCACTCTCCACCACCCACGCTGACACAGTGAGCCCTGGGGAGCCCCTATTCTCGTTTACTCTGGAGGGACAGCCTCACTCTGCAGGCCTTCATCCCAGAAGCTGCTCCTGGGGCTGGCCAGAGCGACAGCCAGAATCCAGGGCTCCCCAAGGTTCTGTTCTCATTTGAGAAGGGGAATTGAGTCCCAGCTGCGATGGGCCCCAAAGTGGCCATTTCCTCTTTAGATGGTTCAAATCGGCAAATCACAGCCTGTGAGCCCTCCCTTCAATCAAAGAGGATGTGTGTGTTGGGAAAGGGAGGGGGGAGGGCAGGCATTAAAACAGCTCTGTTCTCTATGAGATCTTTGCTTTCCTTTGAGCAGAGGATCCTCATGGTGGAGCCTTTTCTAGCTGGATGCCTGTTTGGTAGGAAGCTGGAGGTTTTGTGGTCTGCTCTGGCCAACCTGGGCTCAAATACACCTGGGCCCTTCCCTGAGCCTCAGCTTCCTAGGAGGCAGAGTGGCTACTGTAGAAGGCAGGCATGATTCTAGGAGATGTGACCCCATTTTCCCTACAGTTTCCCCCATTTTCAGGGAAATGGGCGACTCGGAGCGGGGGCAGAGAGGGGCCATGGTGAGTTCCCAGCAAAATTATAAACAGATGTTCAGATCTCGGCTTGACCTGGCCTGTCAGGTGCAGTCTTGCCCATTCACAAAATTCCAGGATTTCACAAGTATTTAATTTTTTTCCCATTTAAAAATTTAATTTTTTTCTCATTTTCCTCAATAGCCAAATGCATGGTTGACCAGCTTACACCTGGTAAATACCAGGTCGAAGTTAAGCTTTGCTGGCTTTCCTGTCTCTACGTGGCGATTGTACTTGTCACTGGAGTGAACAGTTCCCTCCTCCGCTCCCCACCCAGAAACAAAAGAGGAGTGAAATGCAACCAGACAGGCCCCCACCCAGCTGGCGTGAACTCCACCACGTGGCAGCAGCAAGCATTCTCACCCATCGGCTCATGTAAGCAAGACTGCATTTAGTGTGTGGAAGACCATTTAGGAGGGTCCAAGTATGAGGAGGTGGGAGAATGCTCAGATATCAGATCTTTGGTTGTCCAAGTGGGGGACCCTGTGAGCTTTAAGAGAGGGCTGCTCCAGCAGTAATGGGTCAGTGAACCCCCTTGGAGCACATGTTTGCCAAAAGGCCTGTGAGTGGCCCTCCGGTCCCAGGCTAGCCCCACCACTGGGGTCTGTATAGAGAGGACGATAACACTCACAGGCTTTGCTGACTGCAGTTCTGGGTCCACACCCCAGCAGTTCACATGGGGACCACGGCATCCCCGTGGACCAATCATAATGGGCAGAGTGTGCCAGGAGAAGCAGGAGAGTTTGTATATTTATTCAATGAACGTCCACTGTGATTGAATTTAGGCTCTGTAATCGGAGAGCTTAAACCCTGGCTCTCGCACTTACTAGCTGTGTGACCTCAGGCGAGTTCCTTATCCTCTCTGGGTCTTGGTTTTTTCCGTCCAAAAATATGGATACTATTAATACTTCATGAGGCAATTGCGACAAATTAAATTACCAATTTGTTTAAATTATTTAATTGTTTAATTCAGAGCCTAGGACAGTGCTTGGCATGAAGAAGCGCCTGAAAAATGTTAGCCATTGTTTTTCTTGTATGTCAGGAGCTGTGCTTGGCCCACGAGATGCAATGGTGGGCAGTGGTTTCTTCTGGAGCTTCCAGGAAGAGAGATAGGTATCAAGGAATGACATACATGTCAGAGAGGGAGGCAGTGTTCTGCGATCTCAGAGTGGGGTTGCAGGTTAGGAAAGGCTCTTCCCATGGAGATGGCAGGTGAACTGGGTCTAAATTGTGAGTAGGAGTTACTCAGGTGATGAGCAGTAAGGAATGCTCCAGGCAGAAGGAACTGTACATGCAAAGGTCCTGTGTCAGGAGGAGACATAAGAGGAGCAAAAAGAAGGCACTGGAGTAGAGAACAAGGGGGCATGTGAGCAACATGAGGCTGGAGAGGAAGAGGGGTCAAGGCATCGGCTGCCATGTTGGGCATTTGAGTCTTTATTCTAAAAGCCATGGGTAGGAGCACCTGGGTGCCTCAGTGGGTTAAAGCCTCTGCCTTCGGCTCAGGTCATGATCCCAGGGTCCGTGGGATCAAGCTCCACATCGGGCTCTCTGCTCAGCAGGGAGCCTGCTCCCCCCCGCCCCCACCCCGCCTGCCTCTCTGCCTACTTGTGATCTCTGTCTGTCAAATAAATAAATAAAATCTTAAATAAATAAATAAAAGCCATGGGGAGGGGTGCCTGGGTGGCTCAGTCCTTAGAGCATCTGCCTTCAGCTCGGGGCCGTGATCTCTACATCCTGGGATCAGGCCCCGAGTTAGGTTTCCTGCTCAACAGGGAGTCTGCTTCTCTCTCTTTCTCTCTCCCTCTCTTTCTCCTCCTCTTTGCTCTTCCCTGCTGCTCATTCTCTCTCTCTCTCAAATAAATAAATAAAATCTTTGAATAATAAAATAAAAGCAATGGGGAGTCATTGAATCCTGCATAGGGAGAGAGTTCCCACACTTGAAGCAAGGATTATTCATTGAGGGCTAAGGGGCCTGAGACCCATAGTGGGCTTTGCTCTTAAGTTTTAGGATAGATGGACTCAGGGAGTCAGAGGTGAAGCGATAGGGCTCTGCCTACATCTGCAACCTAGTCTCCTCTTAGACTCTGATTATTCCTTGCGCTGTTTTGCACTACGCATGAATGAGATGAGACAATCTCAGAGAAGCCAAGTGAATTTCCTAAAGCTACACAACAGCCTGGAGGCAAGGATTCAATTCTCCTCACTCTCCAACCCCTGTTTTTCCAGCTGGCTAATTCGGTGGCCCTGGATGATGGCTTTTGACCTGGACACTCATCTGTAGGGCCCCAGAGGGCAAGAACAGTACGTGTCTTGTGTGCAGCTCATCCCAGTGCCTGGCACTTAGGGCTCACTAAATGTGCCCTGCCCTGAGAAAGCCCGTGGCATTGTCTTAAGGGGACTCGTGTTTCATTCTGCCCATTTGTGGGGACCCATTCATTCCTTATTCCAAATGGTTCTCCCCATAGCCAGTGTCTCATTTTTCTAGGTCAGAGGCCAGTAAACCGCAGCTTGTAGGACAAATGTGGCCCTCCACCTACTTTTGTAAAGAAAATGTTACTGGCTCACAGCCACACCCATTTATTACATACGGACTGTGGCTGTGTCCATGTTTCCACCCTGGAGTTGAATATTTGGGACAGATCCACAACGCTGAAAAGATGCAGTTTCTCTGGTCCTTTACAGAAAAAGCTCCTTGATCCTATTCTAGGGAAGGAGTTGCCCTCCGGGGCTTTCTGTGATGTCTGAGTAGGTTCCTAACCGCCCCCCCACCCCAAGAAAATCCTCCAGATTCGGGCTGAGAAGCATTTGAGGAAGTGATCCCATTGCTGTGGCCAAAGGGCTTTGGGAAACCACAGCTTGAAGCCCCAAGAAACACTGGGCTGGGCTGTGGGAGGGGCTGTCCCCCAAACCCCCTGGGCAGGTAAAGACAGAGAGGGTAAATGTCAAGTCATCCTGAAATCTAGGGTGTCTCTCAGGTCCTCACGCTGCTTAACATCTCTGTTTCCCGGTCATAAAGCCGACATAGAGTCGTTATAGACACTTTTTTAATCTAAAAATATGGGGCAGGAAGACGTATGGGAAAAGAGAAGGGGCTGCCCATCCTTGGGCCACCCAGAGATGAGGGCCCAGAGCCTTTCCTTCGGTACCTCCTCTGAGCACCCAACCGCACCTGAGAGTACTCTGTTTACACATCTTTACTCCTGCGTGTGAGTGCTCTGTGCACACCCAGCATACGTGCGACTTTCACACCCGGATCGCGCTCCGAGGGGCGGGTTTCCATCAGGATGGAACTGGTCTCTTTTCTCCAGTGTTCCTCTCAAGTCAAGTATCATCACTTTGCTCTCTGAAGGCATTTGGGGAGCCCTTTTCTGGGCTCTGCCTGCAGAGTGGAAACCTCACTTTGAATGCTTGAATCTCGCAGGGGTTAGGTTTCATGAGATGTGGTTATTCTGGTCTTCACGCGGATGGCACGGGCCAGAATCTTCATAGTGGTGGTTGCTCCTCGGCCAGCACATTCACCTGCTCTGTATGGAGGCTGAGAAAATTAAGGCCATCCCACCTCAAGTTTAGCTGATGTGGGAAAAAGAGGCAGAAGAAAATCATTAAAATTCCTCACCTACTGATAAGCCCCTGAAACAGAGTGGCTCTCCCCTGGGGACTCAACTGCCCTCACTTTGAGATTTTGCTAAGGACAATCCTAGCCTGACCGACCCCCTACTCCAATAGGTCCGACCAGGATCCTGTAAGTCTACTTTAATAATTTCTTTAGGAAACTTTATCTCTAAACCTCCAAGATAGTGTCAACAATCATTCCCAAGCACATGGCCCACTGACATACATCTAAAGGGTCTCACGAGAAGATTTTTATTACTGGGAATAAATAACCTTTCTCCCAACAATAGCTAGCCCCTCAAGGTCCTGGAGACCTTGCTTCCAAAATTCCTTAGAGACTAACATCATCCCTAATCCCCTTTGTCCTCACCCACCGCCAAGTCTACCCCTACTCTGCCTTTAAAAACTGACTGTAATCTGGTTCGGGGTCCAAGTCCCTATTCCGCTGTGCCGGATATACTTGGGCCCAAGCTTAAACTTGTCAAAAAAAACCCTCGTGTGATTGCATCGGTGCTTGGCTCCTTTGGTGGTCTCTCGGACGTGAAAACCCAGGCATAACACTCTGGTCTTACCTTGAAATCACGTACCTGCCCCTGAGTTATCCCCTTTCCTTTTGCTGGGGGCTTGCTGGCCTGCAGAGGAGACAGGCTGTGCGCGGCTACTCAGCCAGGACCATCGTGGGCCAGGGGGTGAGAGGGTGGGCTTTTTCCTCTTGTTGTCTGGACCCGGCTCTGCCCCCTACTCTGAGTGACCTTGAGCAGGGCACAGCCTCACTTAGAGCCTCAGTTTCCCCAAAGGACTGCTCTGAGCATTCTATGAGCTGATATGACGCAGTGTCTGGAGTGTGGCAGAGGCCAAGGAAATGTTAGGCATTTGTATTACGAGGCTTTGCAGGAGAGGAAGCCGAGGCTTGAGAGAGGACACTTGCCCAAGGTCATGCAGCTCATACGTAGCCCGTTATCAGCGCCCTGGCCTTGATTGTTGTCCCCCAAAGGGTCCTGCTCCAGGATGGTTTTCAAAGCTCACAGATGGCATAAAGGACCAGGGGCGGGTCTGTGGTATAGTTTCCTTTTCCCCAGGTTGTACCCGACCCTCCTGAGAAGAAGCTTGTGGCTGCTTCTGGGAGGGGGAGGAAGGGGTGCATCTGGGGGATGTGGGACTCTGCCTCTGCTTGTTCCGGAACCCCCCCAACACTAGTCCTCCCACCCCAGTGCTGCAGGTGGGGTAACAGCTTCAGATGCCACCCCATTCAGAATTTAGTGAATGGCCAGCTCCCCTGGCACTGTGGCCTGGAAGGGGCCGGTCCCCACTCTAAGGTGACCAAGTCATTTATTTGCCAGAGACTTGCCCAGTTTTAAGCCTGAAAGCCTTGCATCCCCAGAGGTCCTTCAGTCGCAGGCAGACTGGGAAGGTAGGTCCCCCTCCTTTGTCTTCTGTATCTTTTGGACCTCTCCGTTTTTTTCAGAACTGTGGATTTGGTTCAGGATGAGCTGGGTTGAGGGCTGAGGGGTGGGGACCCAAGGCAGTCCCAGCAGAGGGACTGTCCCGTCTCTGATGTACCTGGGGGTCTCAGTGTTCCTCTCTATATACAGACTGGGGAAGTTTTTGGGAGCTTCCAGAATAGAGGTTCTTTTTTTTTTTTTTTTTTTTTTAAGGATTTTATTCATCTATTGAGTTGTGAGAGAGAGAGAGAGAGAGAGAGAGAGAGGAAGAGAGAGCGAGCCCAAGTTGGGTGGAGGGGCAGAGGGAGTGGGAGAGGCAGATCCCCTACCAAGGAGGAAGCCCAATGCGGGGCTTGATCCCAAGACCCTGAGATCATGAGCCACTTCTTGGAAGATTCTCCTGACAACCCCGTCCCCTGCCCAGCGTAGGGTAGGGGCCCCTCCCTAGCTCACCGCAGGGTGACACTCTGTTCCCTTGTGCACCTGCCGGCTTCCCCACCAGATGGAAGAGCTCCACGAGGACCGGAGCCTGGAAGAGCTTGCCTTCTGCACCTCAGAGCACCCAGCCCGACGAACGAGTCAGGCTGGGGAGGTAAAATAAGCAGGTCTTGCCCCGGTGGAATTTGCCACGTAGCTCCTCAGAGCAGGTACTGCTTCTGGCTAAAAAGACCACCTGTGCCCCTGGAGGCGGATCCTGAAAGAACGGCTACCTCGTATCTGCAAACCTCGGGAAGGTCTGTGTCCTACGGCTTCTCCCACCCGGATTCCCGCCTTGGACAAGAATCTAGAACCATCCTCATTTGCATCCGGTCACTCCCTTCCTTCCAGGGTGGGGCCCTCCTCACCCCTCTTCCATCACCACAGGGTTGTGCCTCTCAAGCAGCCCTCCCCAGGAAAGCTTCCATGTGGTTTTCAGCATGTGCGCGGTTACCGGAACCCAAGAGGGCTCGGCAGGTCCTGGTCTCCTACTACCCACCCAGTCTCAATCCACACTGCCACCAAAGCTGTCACAAACAAGGGGGTGTGGGCTGTCACGTGGCCCTGTCTGAGTAACCACATTCTCGCTTCCTTCTTTCACACAGACCGTTGAGTGTTGGCGGGGTCCGGGACCACAGCCGGGGTGCCACAGCAGTACTCTGGCTGTGTGGGCTCTGTCCCGGGTTGCTACAGCAGAGAAGTCGCTTCTTCTGGGCGCTCCAGGCAGCCGTCCCATGCTCTGCTGAGCAAGGTAAGTGCACTCTCGCCCACCCACAGGGAGCGGTTGGGGAGGGCGGTAGCCTGGGACCAGCAGGCCCACCTGACAGCAGCAGGCGGCCTGAGCTCTGAACCAGAGCCCCGGGGCTCAGGATCAAGGTCATGGCCTTATTCGGCTGGATCCTGCTCCCTCCCTCCACTTCCGTCCTACCCTCCCATCAGACTTGCCAGCACCAGCTGGCTTGAGGGAGGGGGAGAAATTTTTCAAAATTTCTAAATTTGAAAAAAATCACAGAAATCAGGAACATGTCCCTAAAAATCATACGAGCTCTGCTTTCATGCAAGGCACAGGGAAGTGAGGGGATTGGCTCAGAGCAGAGGTAGGTGTGGATCTGGGCGATTCCAGAAAGGGAGAGAGCAGGTGCAGGCTGTATCCTGAGGCCTCTTAGGCTATGGGTCCATAACAATATTATCTCCAAAGTCATGTTTTTCATGCTTTTTATAAAGTTGAGAAGATGACACTAGTCTGTAGTAAATCATGAAAATGCTAGAATTAGGATACTAACTAATATTGCTAGCGAAAGAGAAAATAATCATGATTAGAATACATAAACAATGATCAGGGCTCCAGTCGCCTGTAATTCTCTTCCTCCTTCCTGACCCTCTTGTTTTCTTCTTTTCCCATCTCGGATTTCCAGCCTCCTGAGACCAGGTCTCTGGGTGGGCAGGGAGATCAAGAGGTGACCCTCCCGGCCCCAGGCCCCTCAGCCGCTTCCTCTGGTGCTTGCCGGGCCACACCCGAAATGGTAGATGCTTCCCTCACCAGGCTTGGCCAGCGGCCAGGGGAGATTGAAGCCCGGATGGTGGAAGGGACTGGGGTGCCAGGCTGAGCGCCTCCCGGGAAGCTCGGCCAGGCAGGAGCAGGGTCTTCCGAGGCGCCGGGCAGTCATCCAGGAATGCTGTGCCTCCCTTTTGCTGATGAGAAAATTGAGGCTCAAAGGGGAGAAGCAGCTGCGCATCGTGGCCTGGCTGGGAGGTGGCTGGCCTTGGACTTGCTGCCCACCCCCATCTAGCCGCAGGACCCTCGTGGAGCCCAGGGTGACCCCAGCCGTGGTCTCTTGGTCTCCTTTGCTGAGCTTGAATGAGAGGACAGCAGTGGGACCTGGGGCTCAGGCTAGAAGGAGAGAGGATGGCTGGAGTGTGTCCGTGCGTCTGTGTGCTGGTCCATCTGCCTGTCCATACACAGTTCTTCAGACAATCCTCAGTTGGTAAACTAAAACCAAGTTTGGGTCTCTTTGAATTCATTTGTGCAAAATACCTTGCTTCCTCTATGCTAGGCTGCCGAATTCAGGGTCCGGACGGTAAAAGTTGGTTTTGTTTTGTTTTGCTTTGGTGGGTGCAGGGAGCAGAACAAATCTTAGCCATCACTGTGCCCTGTGTTCCTGCACAGAGCTATGGAACAGTAAACAGGCGTATCTGCGGTATCAGTTTATGGAGATGGGTGGTAATTAGGTAAAAAAGCAGCCAGAAAGGGCTCCTTGATGGGGTCAGTGGCGACGATGAGAAAAGTCGGGAAGGGCAGGACGGCAAGCCCAGTGCAAGAACACACATGCTGGTTGCCTCTATCCCATTCCCGAGTCCCCTCTTGCAATGGGCCTTTGGTGAGCCCTCAGGAAGCCAGGCCTGCCAGTGCTGGGGACCTGGTGGAGACCCTGTCCTCCGGAAGCTTGCAGTCTGGTGGGGGCGGTGGTGGGGCAGCACTGTGCCTGTGCCCCACTGGGCAAATGTCACAACACTGACTAAGTGCCTGCCTGTCTGCTAAGCCCTGAGCATGGGACGTGAGCAGCAGGACATCTGTGGTTCCCATTCTCTTAAAGTTTATGGGTCAGTGGGAATGGAGTGTCAGACAGTAAACCACATTTTAACGATTTAAACAATGGGAACGGTTCATCATGCCTGAGCAATCCAGGTTGGCTTCTTGGAGGAGGCGTCATTTGCTCAGCTCTGGAGAACTGGCTGTGACTGTGAGTTGGATCTGGAATGAGAAAGCCAGGGGCAAGTTGCTGAGCCCTCTCCTACTGGGTGCATGACTCTAGGTGCCAAGTGGGTCTCGGTTTCTCTCTTGTGTCTTTCACATGCAGTTAGTAGAGGAGGTGCTAGGGCCTGGGTGAGCCAGTCATTCATGCGTAGCTCTTAGATCAGTCCCTGGAACATGGTCTACACTTGATTCCTGTGATTTGCAAGCCGGGGATGGCCTGGGGTTTGGTGTAGACCCAGTTTTCTAGGGCTCCCTACCCCAGCCCTCGCTGTCAGACAAGATCAGAGGTACGTCAAAGCTATTCCAGGGTGGGATTTTTTTCCAGGCTATGGCCCTGAATGCAGAATGACAGAGACAACAGCTTGCCCTTATGGAGCACTTACTGTGTGCTAAACACTCAACCTGAACCAGCTCACTTCAACCCACAGCCACCCCACAACGTGTACGTGCTATCATTGTCCTTGTGTTCCAGACGTGGGACCTGGGGCTCAGAGAGGTGAGTTCAGTTGCTCAAGGTCACACAGCTTGTGCGTGCCAGAGCTGAGCCTTGATCTGGTTTGATGCTGGACCTGATTCCGAGTTGGGCCAGGGCCTGTCCTGGCTGCCAGGACTGAGAACTGCCCTGGGGTCAGCAGGGGGTGGAAGGAGTGGGGGACACCTGGGGCTCGGTTGACCTACTTGCTGATCTGGAGCCTCCCCTTCTCTCGGCCTGCTGTTCAATCCACACCCTGAGATGCTCTGTCTTTCCAGTCCCAAACTTCCAAACTCTTGAGTGCAGGGATTCCCAGGATCCAAGATTCTGACTGTGAAGTCCCAAGCTTCTTGGAATTGCCATGGTGTCTTTCCCGAGCAGCGCTGGGGGTGCCGCCTGCAGCCGTGTCTGGAGCAGGGCATGGCCCCCCACCCCCTCTGCTGCCCCTGCCAGCAGCCTGCCCCTCCACAGCCTGGGTGGGGCCCCAGCAAAGCAACCTGGTTTTAGGGTAAAAGACAGGAAACGGGCCATATCTGACCTACTCCGCTAGACAAGCAGGAAGACAGGACGTAGCAGCTCTTTGCCCCTCTCTCAGAGCCCCTCTCCTGTGTTAAGTGACCGTCTTCCTGCCTCTGGAGGGAGAAAGGTGTAAGGGGAGGGCTTCACCACTCTGAGGAATTGCCTTCAGTCTTTTGAGCCTTGCTGTCCTCATCTGTGTAATGGGAATCGTAGCACCCAGTGCTGGTGTGGAATGGTCCAGCCTTCTGATATGCCGTTCTCATTATATGACCATACATTGATCTTAGCAAATATTAAAGTCAGGATCTTACTTGCCAGACACAGTGCTCACACTCCGCCCTTCTCCTTGCCGCCTGCACAGCCCCCTCAGAGCCCCAGTAACCCCGGGAGCTGGATTTTCTTCCTGTCGAATGAGCCGATGCCTGCCCAGCTGCAGCCTGGCTCATGGCTGTGGTGTTCGTGGTCCCTGTAGTCCCTCTCCCTTGAAGCCCATGGAGTGGCAGGCACCAGGCTGAGGTGACCAGCCAGCCCAGCTTGCCTGGGACCCAGGCAATAGGACGAGGGATAAGGGGATGAGAGGTTTTGAGCACTAACAGCAGGAACACCCTGGACGAGGTTGTTGCCCCCAAATAGACCTGGGCTGGGCGATGGGGCTTTCTTGGTGTGCCCTGTCTTATCTCCACACACACGGCGCTCTCTGCTCTCCTGCAGGACCCCATGGCATCTCTCACTGCCCCTGGGGGAGGTAGGGAGGCCACCGCAGCCACACCTTCCCTGACCCTGAGCTTTCTCTTTCTTCTGCATCTCTGTCCGCAGCCCCGAAGAGGGTCCCCTGGTAAAACACCCCTACTGGATGCCAGATATCAGAGACCTTCCCTGCAGCATGCTATCTGATTCTCAGATCCATTCTTTTTTTTTTTTTTATTTTATTTATTTATTTATTTATTTATTTATTTGTCAGAGAGAGAGAGCGAGAGAGAGCGCGTGAGCGTGCGCATAAGCAGGCAGAGTGGCAGGCAGAGGCAGAGAGAGAAGCAGGCTCCCTGCGGAGCAAGGAGCCTGAAGCAGGACTCGATCCCAGGACCTTGGGATCATGACCTGAGCCAAAGGCAGAGGCTTAACCGACTGAGCCATCCAGGTGTATTCTTTCAAGCCAGATTGCCTATTTTACAGTTAGGGAAACTGAGGCAACCTGCTAGGGTTACACAGCTGCTGAGTGGTCTCCCTTCCAAGCTGCCTGTGCATGCTGGGCATGGTGGGGATGGGCACAGGGAGAGGGCAGCCGCTCCTTCCACACCTTCCTCCCCGCCTCTGGGCTGCAGAAAGTTGGGTCCTGACTCATCAAGGTGCATCCTCCACCCAGGAACCGGGGGTGGGGCCTTTTGTTTTTGTCCCCACCCTCTCTGCTTCCAGGAAGTGGCTGAGGGCTCTGCCTTCCAGGAACCGAGAACTGCCAAGTGGGGGTGGTGGGTACAAGTCTTGGTAATTTTGAAATACGGATCCTAAAGTTCACCCTGCCTCCCTCACAAGCAAAGTAAGGCCGAGATTACCCCCAAGCAGGAACTCCACCCCTGCGCAAAGACACTCTGCCTCCTAAAGGCGGGTTGGGAGGCAAAAAATGTGCATGCGCATGTGTGTGGGGGAGGGATACATTTATTAAACCCCTACTGCAAGCCTGGAGCTTTGGAGTCCATCATCTGAGTCCATCATTCCCTTAATAGCTCAATGAGATAGATGCAGATCGGTATCCCCATTTTACAGATGAGAAAACCGAGGCTCAGAAATTCAAGGTCATACAGCTTAGAAGGAACAGCGTTGGGATCTGAACATGTTTTTGTCTGACCACATGGTCTGTGTCTCAGTCCTGTGCCCTGCATAGCACCTAGTTCATATGGGACAGAACTTTCTGGATGAGATGGCCTTCAAGGTCCTTCTTCTTCCTCTTCTCCTTCTTCTTCCTCTTCTCCTTCTTCTTCTTCAAGATTTATTTGTTTATTGAGGTGAGAGGGGCAGGGGGAGAAGGGGAGAGAGAATCTCAAGGAGACTCCATGTGGAGCACTAAGCTGACCGGGAGCTTGATCCCATGACCCTGAGATCATGACCTGAGCCAAAATCAAGAGTCGGATGCCTAACCGACCGAGCCACCCAGCTGCCCCAAGGTCCTTCTTATTCTTACCCTGCCTTTCTTCTCTCAACTGGGTCCCCAGTCCCAGCCACAGAAACCCAAACCAGCCAGCTAAGGTCTCTTCCAAGCCATTGCTCCTTCTGCCCCCTTCAGCTAGGTCAGGTTTCTCCACAGAGCCTCCTGAACCTTTCCTGGGCTCCAGTCTGATCTCTGCCACTTGCCAGCTGTGTGCCTTTGGGCAAGCTGCTTTACCTGTCTGAGCCTTATCCCTCCTCAGTAAAATGAAAACAGTTGTGAAGGCCTGATGTGTCTGGGGCCGGTATCCTAAAGTTTGGTTTAAGGAATTATTTTAAGACATGATCAGAGTGACATTTTAGTTTTTTTTTTTTTTTTTTTTAAAGTTTTTTTTTTTTTTTTTAAGAGATTACAAAGTGGGAGGGGGGGCGGGGGGGGGTGGGGGGAAGCAGGCTCCCTGCTGAGTAGAGAGCCCAATATGGGGCTCGATCCCAGGACCCTGAGATCATGACCCGAGCCGAAGGCAGAGGCTTTAACCCACTGAGCCACCCAGGCGTCCCCAGAGTGACATTTTAGAAACCAACATCAACTAACAGGTGAAGATCAGGTTGAGCCTGGAAGCTATGGAACCTACGAGTAAGCTATAGTCACTCAAAGGAGGAAGAACAACTGGTTTGCTCTAAATTATGTGAGGTACAAGGGAAATATTGGAAATGACCAAGGCTCTGCTCCAGACACAGTGCTTGGGATTGTTGCCCTGCTGAGGGTATAATGTCCAAGAAAACCAGGAATACCTCAATCCTGGCCCAGAACACAGCTGTCACTCCCCACAGGTTCTTCAAGTGCATGATTCTGAATCCCGCAAACAACCCGCCAGTGCTGGGGGAGCATGAGGAGAGCACGGGTGTTCACAATGCCAGGAAGAAAGACCAAGGAGAGGGTTGAAAGGAGAGGCACTCTCCTTTCTGGCTGGTGGTCAGGGGGCAGAAGGGTTCCAGGAGAATGGGCCCCCAGGCAAGTGAGGTGACTGTCAGCTCCCGAAGGGCAGGACCGGGACCATCTGAAGAGATGGGAGTTTTCTCCTGGCCCCAGATGGTACAGTTGATGGCTCTGGGCCCTTACGGACTTACAGGAGAGGCTTACTGATGGAGCCCGAGTAGCTGCCCTTTGCTGGAGCTTGCGATGGGAACGAAGTACTAAGGGCTTTGTTCGTAGGCATTGCCTGTTTCGACCTCACAATAAACTATGAGGTAGGTACCGTCATCCCAGTTGTGGAAATGAGGACAAAACCAAGCAGAGACACTGAGAGAGGATGGGAAAAACTGAGAATCTGAGGGACAGGCCAGCCCTGTGTAGGGTGGGAGCCAATTCGAAGGAAAGTAGGAGAGAGGGATGTGGAGACACAGGTCAGGAGCAAACTCCAAAAGGCTCCAAAGGCCCAAACAAGCAGCTTCATCCTGTTGACCCACTCGCTGGCTCGTGGACCCCATCCGTGGACAATATATGTACATGGCTCTATCCATGAATTGTAAGCAGGCACTACTGGGCTTGTGATAGGTGATGAATGTGTGCAAAACTAGAAATCACAAGGGGTGACATAACTGTCTAACGAGAAGCTCTGAGAGTTTCTTTCTATAGCTCAGTGGACTATCTTGCCTACAGTTTTGCAGTTTGAATCACCAAGGGTAGGGAGGTAAAATTTCTAGGCACCATAGAGGAGAGTGGCGGGGCCCTCCGGAGGGACCTATGGATGTCGCTAAATAATGATAGTTGCTCTTTGCAGGGGAGCCCCTGTGTACCGGGCATGCGCTGGGTCCTGCAGATGCTTGACGCTAGGTGCCTGCCCCATCAGACCTACTCTTGGCTCTGGCTGTCCATCATCGCAGTAGAGGGGGCTTGGCAAGCCCAGGGGTGAGGCTGTCCTGATGTCCCTCTGTCCGTGTCTCCCCCCAGGTGCCATGTCTCTGAAAGTCCTCCTTCTTCTGATTTTGCTGGGCCCTGACAGCAGCCTCCAGCTGTGGGGGATAGGGAAGAATGGAACCCAGGAGGCCCCAGATGCCCTGCTCTCCCGGGGCCGGAGACAGGTGGATGAGGACCAGGAAGAGGACTCGTATGACTATGTTACAGAAGGCACAGGCCCTCCGGAAACGCTTACAGATAACCCTGGGTCTTTGGCCCTGACCCCAAAACTTCTGGCGGAGTTGGCAATATTGGAGCATGGAAATCCTGAGCCAGACACTCTGGAGGTGGCCACAGGGGAGTCGGCTAGCCTGGATGCAGGAGGGGTGACCCTGGGGAATCTGAGCATGGAAGTGGCCACACAAGGCATTCCTGTCACACTGAACCCACTGACCAAAGAACAGGCCACTACATTACCTCTCATCACAGAGGCCCCATCCACAGAGGGGGCTCTGTCTACAGAGCGGGCCACTACTGAGGCCCTGTCCACAGAGCCAGCAGCCACAGAGGCACTGACCATGCAACCTGCGGACACAGAGGCCCCGTCCATGAAGTCTACTGTCATGGAGACCCTGTCCACAGGGCCAGAAGCCACGGATGCCCTGTCCACGGAGTCTACTGCCACAAAGGCCCCATCCATGGAGTCTACTGTCATGGAGATGCTGTCCACGGGGCCAGAAGCCACAGATGCCCTGTCCACGGAGCCTACTGCCACAGAGGCCCCATCCGTGAAGTCTACTGTCATGGAGACCCTGTCCACGGAGCCCGCTGCCACAGAGCCCCCGTCTGCAGATCCAGCCACCACCATAGGGCGCCTAACCACCGTCCCTCTTGTGACCTCTGATCCTCAAAACAGCACCACTGTGGCAGCGGGCAATTTGTCTGCTGTCCTCACTGAACAATGGAAAAACAGGCAGCGTCTCTCCCCACAGAGCTCCGTGGCCCCCATCCCCACAGGGGCCCCGGACCGCATCCCTGTGAAGCAGTGCCTACTGGCCATCCTCATCTTGGCCCTGGTAGCCACAACCTTTCTCGTGTGCACCGTGGTGCTGGCCGTCCGCCTCTCCCGCAAGAATCACATGTACCCCGTGCGCAATTATTCCCCCACCGAGATGGTCTGCATCTCATCCCTGCTGCCTGAGGGGGGCGATGTGCCCCCTGCCACGGCCAATGGGGGCCTGCCCAATGCCAAGAGCCAGGGCCTAAAGGCGGAGCCTGGGGAGGGGCGAGATGGGGACGACCTCACCTTGCAGAGCTTCCTCCCTTAACTCCTCTGTTTGTCCACCTGAGCAGGACCCTGGCCTCCTCGCTCCCTCCAGGGCCCACCGGGCCACCACTGAGTACCCAGGCTCTGTTCCATGGTCTGGGTTTCCTTGGGGCCCCCAGGGATGGGGACCTTTAGGACAGGGTTGTCCCACAGGCCTGAAAGGGGCTGGACTCCTGTAGCCAAAGCAGGACTGGTGAGCAAGCCACTTTGGTCTCCCTCCTGCCTCCAGTGGAGGCTGGGGAGGTCCCCCCACCTCCCTGTCTCCCACCTGTCTGGGCTCCCTCTAATGCCTCCAACCACTGAGGTCTCCTCCCCTGGCACCCAGGGAAGACCCAGAGTCTTCTGGCTGCGCTGGTCACCGTACAGGAATGGGCATCTGGGGAAGGGGTGCCGGGTTCTGGAGGCCTTTCGGAATCACCCCTGCACTTGAGGGCAGCTTGGCTTTTCTTGGGCGTCTCCCCAGGGAGCCCAGGGTGAGATCCTGGCCCGAGGTCTGGGGTGTACTTGGAGAGGCTTCTTTGAGGCTGTGTGGACCAACGAGCTTCCTTCAGGGGACAGAGTAACCCCTTTCCTGCCCTCTCTCATCTGCCCCTGTGCCCACGTTTTAGGGAGGGCTCTGTCTTGTTCACTGACGTGGCCCATTCCCCAGCCCAGAGCCTGGTACAGCACAGGCCTTTAATAAATATTTGATGAACAAATGATGCCTGAATGTCTCAGGGTATCAGGGTGCCTCCTTCTGGTGGGGATTGGTCCTTTGCTGTTCAACCCAGCCCCCTCCAGGAAGCCCCCTGTCCGGGCCTAAAGTTGACTTCAGCATTGTCTCTCGGACACTGGGACAAGTTGGTACATCCTTGGGCAGCTGGGGAAGGTTTTAGGCTGTCATGGGGACACGGAGGCTGTTCCCTGAATCTGCTTTATTCAACTCACCCGTGACCTAGTTCTGGCCTACAGAATTTGTCCCCCACCCCCTCAAATCTCAGACAAACGTCAAGGCCATCCTGCCTGGAAACCCACCATGACCTCTGCCTTCTATAGGGGGCCTGTCTCCCATTTAACACTCACCCCTCACAGGGCTGAGCACAGCTGCAGCCTACAAGGTTTCTGTACAAAGTCTGGGGCCAGCAAACCTTTTCTTAAACGACCAGACCAAAAATATGTTATGTTTTGCAGACCACGTGGTCTCAGCTGCAACTTCTCAACCCCATCCTCCGTCCTTGTAGATCAAATGCGGTGCTGGACGGTGTGTCACAAATGAATGGGGTGGGCTAGGTTCTAAATAAAACTCTATTTACAAGCAGGCGGCAGGCTCTATGTTTGCTGACCCCCGATTTAAAGCATTGTGCGAGCACCCCGGTAGTGTGCGACGTTATGATTTTAGCCCTAGGAGCCCCATATTGGGGAAACTCCGCAGCCCCAGCAAATCAGGACCACTGGCTGCCCTACTCAAGCTAGGCTCGCCGTGTGCCTGTGTTACCGCCTTTGGACCCACGCTGACCCCGAGGGTCGGATCAGCCCGCCAAAGCTTCCAGAGTGGTAGGAGCCCGGATTCAGACCTGGGATCTTTCGCCTCCTGATGCTTCTCCATCACTCTGGGATCAAGAGAAGGAGCTGCTGTGACAAGCACTCTGTTCTACCTTCTGGGAGGGGAATACAGCTCATCTTGGTGGACTGTTTCTCTTCTAGAAAAATACCTCCAGTGGCCTCCTTGGGAGCCAGGGATCCCTTCACTTCAGGGTGTGGCCTGCAGAGAGAGTTCAAAGACAGGCTTGAGTCCCGGTGGGTATCGGCTGCAGCTGGAGATGGGGTGGGAGACTGGCCCGGCAGGAGGGAACGTGGCAGGCCCTGGGGGCCGAGTCAGAAGTGGAGGGATGTTGGCTCCTGCCCCCAACTCTCCAGTGTGACACGCAAGGAAGGCGTTCAGGGCACTTTGGTGGGAGAGGGGTGTCCACCCTGGGCCGGGGCAGCTGACCCTGGAAAAGGCGGGATTATGCATTAGGAGAAACATGGCTTTATTTGCCCTTTGGAAGTGATGAGAAAGTGATGGGGGACTCGACATCATGGAGCGGGGGACCAAGGCCGAAGGACTAGGGGGACATCTGAGCAGTGTCACCCCGTCCTTCTGGGCAGGGAGCAGGTCCCCACGTTTCCCGCTCCACTGGAGGACACTGCTGCTCCAGAGCCCTTTGGCGGCTTTCCTTAAGGCCCTGTGACTGAAGTGGGCGTTGGGGGATGACAGGTGCTCGAAGCAGCCACCAGGAGGCGCCCGCCACCAGCTTTTGGAGCTGTTGAGAGCTGGAGCTTCCCAGTGTGAGAGTAGCAGGGGCTGCAGAAATAGGGACGGGCTGCAGACCCAGAAGGAGGGCTCCTGGGGTGGATTTGTACCCAAGCGGTGATCTGTGGTGCTCGCCAACCCATCGTTGGTGTAAATACTCCCATGGCTGATTTTGAGCCACCAACTATGCATAAAATAAATGATACAACAAAAGTAAATCCTCTCAAGAACATAGATAAAGCAGAATGTAGTAAAATAATTAGGAAGTGGTGAATGTTGAGTATTGGAGGTTTTTTTTTTTTTTTTATAATTTAACTTATGAAACAACTGGCTTACAAAATTCTGAAAAATCCAACAGTTGGCCCTCGGAGATGGCTATAGGCTGTCTCCCTCGTACCATTGTGCCCTCCTCCTGCCCGACCTCCCCTCGACCTTGGACTTCACTGCCTGAGTCACCCGTTCTTCCATTTGGCACATATATTCTGAGCACTAACATCAACAACATGGCCACGAGTCCCCTCAGACAGCTTGGGAAGGAGGACTTGTATTCTTCTTATTTTACAGAAGAAGAAACTGAGGCAGTCGCCTATCTCAGGTCACACATAGGATCTGGGACTGGAACCCAGACCTGAATCAGAAAACCCTGTTCCTACCACAATGTCGTGCTGTCCTGAAGGTCACAGCAGGGTTCTGGGGGAATGCCGTGCCCGAAACTCTCCCCACTGCTGACCTGTCCTGACTTCTGGAAGTCCCCATTAATCACCCTTGCATCTCCTGGTGGCTGAGGGAAGGCACTGATACTTGCGAAGGTGACAGTGTCGAGAGCAGGTTGCAGTAATGCTGGGAGTCCAGGACAAAGAGAGATGGCAGTGGGAGAGGGCTGCGGAGTAGAGCCAGCATGTCCTGGGCATTTAGTGCATGTCCAGGCCCATGCTGAACACTTCAGCTGCATGATCTACTCAGGCCTCCTGGGATGTGACTGTAATTATTATCCCATTTTACTGCTGGGGAAACTGAGGTTCAGGAGGCTGGATCACTTGCGCCAGCAGGTTGCATTGCTAAGAAAGCAGACTCTGCTGACTTCAGCTCTGGCGGCAAGGAAGGAGGGAGGGTAGACAGGAAATCAGGAAACGGGGGCGGGAGAGGGGGATGCATACTAAGTTTACTCTAGGTCTCTTGTGTCTCCCGGGCTGGGTTGCCAGCCCTGCGGTGGTTTTTCTGGCAGCTGATCTGGGCAGAGGTGCCTCAAACTTGCCCTCTATATCCTGCCCCATCTGCCACGCAGCCAGGCCATATAACTCAGCTATCATGGTGTGTCCATCCTGTGCCAGGCACCATGCTAGCTCCAGGGGATGCCATGTGGGCTCCTGGCCTGGAGGGAGAACTAGAGATTCATCAAAGGATCACCTAGAAAAATAGAAGATCGTGGTGGGGCCCAGAGCCCAAAAGGAGGGGTGCTGGGGGCTGTGAGCATGTGCAATGTGGCCAGACCTTGGGTGTGGGCTGGGGAGGGGTCAGGACAATGTTCGAGGCTGGACAGGTGCAAAATTTTGAGGGTGGTTGTAGAGAGGAGAATGTTCCAGGGACTGAGGACAGTGTAGAGAGCAGGGTGGGGGCTTTGGGAGAATGGTCGAGCCTGGGGCGGCAGGAAGGAGCCAGAGTGGCTGCAGGGGAGGGCGGGGGTAGGCAAGGCTGCATGAGGGTAAGAGGGCCTGAGTCAGCGTGGGCGGCACAAGAGGTGGGGGATCGAGAGATAACTGTGAAGCAGGAAGGGTAGGAGTTGGTGATGCACCGGCAGGTGAGGAGGAGGGAAGCGAATGGAAATCCGAGTGTCTTATGTGAGCATCATCAGTGGAAGGAGCAGGTTGGCTGGTGGGATGGGCTTCGGCCCTGAAGAGTCTCCAGGCTCCGGTCTGGTCCATCTCCAGGCGGAAGGGTCAAGAAGGCTGGCAGAAAAGATGCTCAACATCATTAGCCAATGACAGCCCCTGTCACCCCGTGGCTCCGGAAGGGACTACCATTCGAGGCCCAAGGTACCATGTGCTGACGAGGCCGGGGAGAAGCCAGAACACTCCCACGTGGCTCACGGGAGTGCAGCAGGGCGCAGCCACGCCGGAACCACTGTGGCGGTTTCTTATTAAGTTAGATGCGGATTCCCCATGTTGCATGTTCCCCAAGGTGCATATCCGGGAGACTTCGAAATCCTTTTCCTAGGCATTTCTGCAAAAGAATGAAGACGTGTGTCCCTACAGAGACCTGTATGCAATGTGTATGGCAGCTTTATTCATAGTAGCCAAAAAGCAGGAAACAATCCAAAGATCCGTCATCTGGTGAACGGATGCGTGAACAGTGGGACCTTACTCGGGATAAAAAGGGGCGAGCGGTTGATCCATGAGCCGATGGGGACAAATCTCAAACACACGGTGAGTTAAAGAGGCCGGACACAAAGAGCTATTTGAATGCTATGTGGCTTCCATGATACAAAGTCCAAGAACGGGCAAAGCCGATCTAGAGTGGTAGAAATCAGCTCAGTGGTCACCCTTTTGGGTGATGATCTAGGAGGGACTGGAAGGAGGCTTGTGGGGTGATGGGGATATGCTCAATCTTGGTCTGGGTGCTGGTCACACGGGATCCTCCTCAACTCTTCTCGTCTGACTGATGCGTTTCACTGTGTGGAGCGCACTCCAGTGCAAGCAAACGAACAAGCAGGCAGGCAATGGGTTCCTGAGCCTGGGCACGCCTGCGGGTCGGCTCGGATGAAGGAGCACGCGTGTTCGGGGAGGGCTTGGACATCTGCCCCAGGGAGGCCGGAAGAGACCACGGTTTCTGGGGTCACCCCACCCGTGTCCTGCCTAGATGCAACCCTCCTTCCCTTCAGTGGCTTCTCCTGTGCACAGACACCGTCACTGACTCCCTTCCTGGTGCCCGACAACAGAAGATGTTTCCAGTCTTGTCATTTGCTGGCCATTGACCTAAATGTTTCATGGTCTGGACAGATGACCTCGTCACTCCTCATTCCTCCTCACACATGCTTCCTACTTCTGATCCATCACCTCCTTCCACTACCTCTCTCTGGGGCTCAGCTCCCCGAGGGCCCCCCAGGCATTTTCTGAGCTCACGGTTGATCTAGCCTTGCCTCTGGGCTCCGTTTGTTTGTCCCTCCTCTTCCTGGTTCTTTGCCCTGAGCCCCGGGACAGAAACTAGACTGCCTGGCCAAAAGGTAACTCTAGTTTGTTCTCCTCCCTTCTGGGCCTCCATCTCTCCATCTGTAAAATGGGTGTCTGCGTGTCTGCTCATGCCACTGAGTGGCCACTGTTCACTCGCCTGTTCCTCCCGCTCAGGTGGGAATCTCACGAGGCCAGGTCCTGTGGGTCTTTCATGCCCTAGAAGGCTCAGGAAGGAGACAGAAGTCAAGATGATGCCCCGTATCATCTTTGCCACGTAGCCTCTCCGAGCCTCCCAGTCTAACTTATGCACGGTCAAGTGCCCCGGGCACAGTGAATGGTAAGGGTGCCATTAACCTTACAGAGGCAGGAGAAGTAATGTCAGCCGCTCACTCCCAGGTGCCAACCGTGAGCTTATTCTGTGCTGGATTTGTTGTCTGTGTTTCCTCATGTCATCCTCAGCCTGTGAGGTAGGTCCTATCTTTAACCCCGTTTTACAGATGAACAAACTGAGGTTCAGAGAGGTTCCATGACTTGCCTGAGGCCACACAGCTTGAAAAAAAAATCACAGATCTGGGATTAAACTCTTAGACTTGCTTGGAAGGGCAAGAAGCTGGCTCCTTGAGGAAGGGCTGGGAAAATCCCCCCAAATCTCCAGAGCTCAAAGCCATACCTTGACCTGACCTTCCCTCCGCCACAGAGAGGAGTCCACCCTGGAGGTGAACCCACAGTGGAGGACAGGAGGTGCTGGGAAGCAGCCACTGGGTGCCCATCCTTGGTGTCTTGCTGTGCCAGGGACTGCAAAGGGGCAGTGGGACCTGAAGCCAGGGGCAGGAATGGAACTGCCCTGAAGAGAGTGTGGTCCTTTTCCAACATGGCACTGGTTAGTAATGGCCAGGAGGCTCTCAATCCCCACGGGTGGCAGGGGACCGAGCACAGAATGACACGCAGCTCCTGTGGAACAACCCTTCCCAATGCATTTCCCCGTGGGTAGCTCAGCTGCACTCCGAGGCAGCTCACAAAAGTTGAAACCGCTGTGTATAAGGTGGTGTGTGGATTCAGGGTCCAAACGCAGCTGGCCATGAGGTCAGGCGTGCTCCTCAGGTGGCTCTGCCCCCCGCCACCTGGCTGTCAGCCTTGGCCTCTGGCTCCTGCACTGACTCTGCACACAGCCCCCTCCCTGGCCCGGGATGCTGCATGCTTGTGGGCAGGGATCAGGACTCAGCCTCCAGCGTGACCCCGGCACAAAGCAGGCAATGGGCAGCGTTCGTGGAATATTCCAGCAGCCAGGATAGGCATGAAAGTGTTTTCGAAGGACAACAGGGGAAAATGCCTGTGATGTAACATCACGTGGACTCGGAGCCTCGGTCTTCTCTTCTGGGAAATGGGATAATAACAGTATCATCCCACTGGGTTGGGGGAGGTGTCAGGAGGCTGAATGAGACGGGGCTGGAGGCGAGGAAGTGCCTGATAAATCACAGCCAGCAGGATTACCGAGAGTGGAAGGAAGACTAGAAGGAGGTGCACCAAATCTTTGAGAGGCAAGCCACCCGCTGTGTAATAATAGGTGAACTTTCTTTGTTCCTTTCAGATTTTTCTGTGTTTTCTTTGTATTGTTCAACAAATGGAACAAAACCATAAGTGCTGGGAACTTGGGGGTCCCAGCTTTCCCCGCTGGAAGGGGGAAACCATCCTCGACTTATTGCTGCCCACATGGGAAGACTCTGAGCCCGTGGTCCTCACCTGGGGGCGACTTTGCCCTCCCCGGGGACATTGGCCATGTCTGTGGATACATGGGCCATGCTCCTGGTGTTGAACACATGGCTGGGGCTGCTGCTACTGTCCTCCCCCAGTGCTCTGGACAGCCCCCCCCAACATCAAAGAAGTGTCTGGTTCAAAAGGCCAGTAGTGCTGAGGTGGACACACCCTGCTGTCCCCACTGGGCAGTGACAGACCCACAGAGGGCCCCTTCGCAGAGTTTTCTGGAAACCCAGAGGGGCTTCTGTGTGCCAGCAACCTTGAGTAGCCTCCTGGGGGCTGGAAGGCTGGAGCTATAGCTGCCCCCGCTCTTGCTGCCCAGGAGCCTGCAGAGATGCTGCCCACATCCAAGTTCAGGGGAGTGAGAACGCTGTCACTGGGCCTTGCGGTGGGACAGGCTCAGGGCTGACTTCCCCAGGAAAGGAGGAAGAAAAAGGCCTTTGGACAGGAGACCGGGGTGCCAAAGTGTCACAGACACAGACCCCTTTCCAAGGCACGTGAACCCTGCCAGGGAAGCCATGTGCACATGAACCACCCTCCCCTCCAGCGCTGGTTCTGGGCTGCCTCCTGCTCTCTGGGGGTGATTCTTTCTTGAGACCCCATTGTCCAACCACTGGGTCCCCCAGGAGGGAGAGGCTTCGTATGATTTCCTGCAGAGTTTCAGAAGTGTAGGGCAATATTCTCCCTCTCACTATGCTCTGGCCCATGAGTCTTCTTGTTCTTTCTTCTTCACATGCTCCTGCCTCAGGACCTTTGCACTTGCTGTTTCCTCTACCTGATGTTCTCTTCCCAGATGTCTGCATGGCTGGCACTGTATTATCCTTCTGGTCTCAGCTGGAGGTCACCTTTTCAGAGAGGACTTCTCTGCAGCCCTGTCCATAGGTTTTCATTCCAACAACCCCTTTTTCCCTTCAAGGCACTGATGATGGTCTGCAGGAATGTTGAGATACTGATTTTTGCTGTGCAAGGGCAGCGGCCCCTATCCCTCATATTCACTCTCCCCTCGTCACTGCCCAGTGCCTGGCACACAGTAGAGGTTCAGGGGACAGTTACTGAATGAACATACAAGCAAGGGAGGATTTGCGAAGGCGTGGGGAGGGAGGCAAACCAATGGGACTGACAAAAATATAAGTACTGGGGGTGGACACCAAGGGAGCCTTCGGTGTAGGGCTTGGAGTCTGGCAGTCCTAGTTCAAATCCTGGTTCCACTGCTTACCAGTTGCAGGATGGTAGGCAATTCTCTAACCTCTGGGGGCCTCAGCTTCCACACCTGTGAAATGGGGAGATGAATCCTTGCTAACCCTAAGGCCAAGGGAGGTAACCACATATGTGGCTGACACATTGTCGGTGCCCAGTTGTGGCCCATCTGGGGAGAGATGGTCCCTGGCTTCGGGGCAGACCTGAACCACCTGAGCCACACCTTGGAGGCCTCCCTATCCCCCCTAAACCTCGAAGCCCCACCCCTGTGGTCTGGGGAGCAAACCCCCACCCTGCTGAGCTCTCTGTCGTTTGGCCTAAAATTAGCTTGCAAATTCCTTGGCTGCCTGGCCAGGGCTTCCAACCGACAATTCAAACCAGATGTTCCCAGCTGTTGGGGCCCATCCCCCCCTGGCCAGCGCCCGTGTGTGTCCCTGCTCAGGGAGGTCTGACTTAACCCAGGGCGAGAGGGGCCCACTCCTGCACCCAGGAGCCCCAGCTGAGTGGCAGGGGTAGGAGTGTGGAGGGGAGCCCCGGGCCTGCATGCACACCCCTCCAAGGCTGGGGGTGCCCCTTGCAGACTGGCCTAATGGCATGTGGGGTGGAGGGGTGGGGCTAATTGCTCTGCCCCTTTCCATCCAGTAGCCTTATGGAGCGCCTGCTGTATGCCAGGCTTCTGTGTTCACTGCTGTCCAGATGGTGTGATTCACGTTCTCCATCACTTGTGTCACTTGGTTGCTGTTATTATTATTATTAGCATCTTTATTTAGTGCCAGGAGCCAAGGCTCATTGATTTCTACTAATAATCCCAGGGATGCGGGCTTTTTTTTTTTTTTTTTTTTAGTTACTATAACTCCCACTTTACAGATGAGGAAATTGAGGCCCAGAGGGTTGAGTAATCTACCCCAGGTCGCCCACCTTCAAAGCCACAGGACCCAGAGGTCCCTAAAGGGCAGGTGGTCTTGGGTGTACCTCCTTGCTGTCACCCCCCGTGTGGCCCTTTCCCACATGGTGGGTGGGTCTGGATGTTGGAGAAGGACCCTCTCGGTGAGGATGTCCTGGGCCTGGCTGCAGAAGATGGACTCATGGCAGCTGCCAGGAGTGGGTGGCCCAGCAGGAGCCCTCACCAGCCAAGTTTCTGGCCCCAGTGGAGTCAGAAGCTGGTGGTCAGGGTGGAAGGAGCCACAGGGAGGGCTGGGGATCAGGGTGGCTTTCGTGGGGACCTCATAGGGACCCCTTCTCCTTCCCAGAGATGAGACCTAGAACCACCTTTTAGAGTCCTTGAGTGTGGAAGAGAAGGGTTTGATGCAAGGAGAGAAGTGGTAGAGGGTTTTGTACACGTAGGAACCCATGGTTGGCTGTCTTCATCTATGGTAAAATCCCAATCCCCTGCCGACGGCCACAGAGGCCCTGCGTGATCTGGCCCTGGTGCCCCCTGACCTCACTTCCTCCCACTGTCCCCTCACACTCTGTTCTGGCCACACCGGACACTTATGCTTTCCCACTCTTTGAAAATGCCAGGTACCCCCTACCTCAGGACCTTTGCACTCTCTTCCCGCCACCTGTAATGATCTTCCTCTGATCATCTCTGGCTCAGTCTCTCTCACCCTCAGGGTTTTGCTGGAACATCACCCTCTCTCTGACTCTTCTCCTGGCCAGACCATATAAACATTACTAAGTTACCACTTTGTCTTCCTTGTCCCACTAGAATGTCAGCTCCATGAGGACAGGGATTTTTATCTGCATTGTTTTCTGCTGTAGCCCTAGGGCTTGGGAAGCATCTGGCATGTAGTATGTGCTCAGTATATATTGAGAGAGACAGAGACAGAGAAAAAGAGAGATAGAAGGAAGGGAAGTAGGGAGGAAAAAAAGGGAGAGAAGGAAGATGGGACAGAAGGTCCTAGTGTACAGTAAGGGGGCAGAAAGAAAGCAGGAGAAATGTGGAGTGATGAACTGATGATGCCTTTAGACACCCTGAAGTTCAGGCCCCGGACTCCCCACTTCTCCCTCTCAGCCAGCATCCCTCTGCTCAAAGTCGGGCAGGGGCCCCATTTCCAAAAGTGCTGCAAAGGAATTCAGAAGCATCTTCTCGATTCCTTCCTGTGATGTCATAGCAGGTGGGGCAGGGGCAGCAGGGAATCCCGGGGAGCGATCTGCCAGAGGGCACCCAGTGGGCAGTAGGTGGAAGAGGAGAGCAAGGCCAGTTGGTGGCCCGTGTTTACATTCCTGCCCTCAGATCTGGCTTCCCTGCGGGACTAACGAGCCACGTAGGGAAATGTAAATGTTTACAAGGCAGACTGCAGCTGGCCCGGCCACTGGCCCTCTCCGCCCCAGGAAGCCAGAGATCTGACAGGCTCCCCCTGCCCCCCTCAAAAAAATAGAGGGATGCAGAGGTCTTTTTTTCTTTTTTTTAAAGAAAACTTCTAATTGAGTCCTAACCTACGTAAGCCGCACACAGCTGAAGCATGCACCTTGATTTTTCCATACGCACACACCCACGTAACCACAACCCGGGTCTAGATATTGTACATTTCCAGCCCAGGAGGTCCCTTTGTGCCGCTCCCCAGCCAACAGCCCCCCAAGGATAACTGCTCCTCTGACTTCTCTTCTCATAGCTGAGTTTTGTGTTTGTTCCAGAAGGTCATGTAAATGGCATCACCCAGAGCGTGTTCTTTTGGGTCCAGGTCTTTCGCTTGGTGTATTTATGAGACTTCTCTAAGCTGAGGTCTCCTGCCTCTTTCCTGCCTTGCTGAGAAGTGCTCCCCTGTATGGACATCCCACAATCTATGCATCCGTTTTTCTCTTGGTGGATGTTGGGGTTCTTCCAGATTTTTTGCTCTTAGGGATCAAAGCAATTATAGACATTTTTGTCTTTGTGTGGATGTGTGTTTTTATTTCTCTTGGGTAGATACCTACAAAAGAGATGGCTGGACCATCCAGAAAGTAGATGGCTAACTTCGTAGAAATTGCCAGACTGCTTTCCAAAGAGACTGTGCTATTCTTCTCTCCTATCCATAGTGGGTGAGCGTCCAGTTGTTTGCTGGGGGTGGGCAAACAAGGGGAAATGAGTGGAAAATTTACTCAGAATCACTGAATAACAGAGCTTGGAAAAGCTTCCCCTGACACTTCCTGATTCAGGAAGGGAAATGAGGCTTGGTCACACAGTGTGTGGGGAGCAGAGCCGGGAGCTAATGCAGGTCCCCCCATTTCCAAGCTCTAACTTCCCCCTGGTCTTATCAGGTCAGCACCCAGTCTTGTTTTCTTGGAAGAGTCCTCATGTTAAGCCCTTTCCCACCACAGGACCTTTGCACTTGCTGTTCCCGTGGCCCAGGGAGCTCTTCCTCCTGCTCCTCGAGTGCCCAGTTTCTCTTTATCCTGCAGGCCTCAGTTTAGAAACTTCTTTGGAGACGCTGACCATAGTTACTAAAATAGATCCCCAGGCACCTGCCCCCACCTGCTTCTAAGCTACTCCGTATCCTTTCTATGTCCTTGGTAGCATTCTGCAGTGCTGAGCTATCTTTCTGATTTGCCAGTTGACCTGGGTCTCATCTGGACCCTCTGCTAGGAGTTCCCTGAGGAAGGGGCCTGGTCTCTCTCTTCCCCCATGCAGGAGCTGGTGCAGAGCAAAATAATGTCAGTGTCTCCCCTCCCTGGGCCTTAGTTTCCCCATCTGTAAAACCATTCAGCCAGTGGATGGCATTTTTTGAGCACCTGCTGTGTCCAGGCACTGGGATTGGGGATAAGAGGCCCTGGTTCTGGATTTCAGAAGCTGACTGAATAGAGTCCTATGCCAATAGGGCCATGACAGCCCAGTGAGCTCAGTGCTCCAAGTGGGGAGCCTAGTGGTGCAGGAGCACTGAGTGGTGCAGGAGCAGGGAGGAGGTTGCTGATCTCCCTTTCCAGAGGATGGGGTCAGGGAGGGCTTTCTGGAGGCGGTGACGATTGAGCTACAAGATACACAGGCGTGTGGTCAGACAAGGGAGGCATGCAGGACAATGTATCATGGTTCTCTGCGCTTGGTACAGGTCCTGGCACGCGTAGGTGCTCAGTAAATAGCTGGGGAGTGAGTGAACCTCTCTAGGTTATGGGTGGGGAAACTGAGGCCCAGAGAGATTTCACGGCACACCTAGAGCTCTGGCCTGCCCAAATGATTCTGCCTCGTTGGAGCACCCCACCGGAGGCCACGCCATGGGTGTCCCTCTAAAGGCCCAGACTTTGCTGTGAAGGGGCCACAGCTCAGGCCTCTCCAGCCACATGAAAGGCTTCAGATATTTTTGCCAGGAGGGCAGGCCCCAGTGGCCTGAGGGCTGGGTAATTAGAGGTGGCTCTGAACCCAGCAGAGGCTGGAGCTGGGGGCTGTGGTGGGCCAGGCCACCCCAGGCTCCACTGGGGAGGACCTTGGCAGAGATTCAGGGTGTGGGGGGTTTCCCTCCCCTTCTCTGCCTCCTCAGCCTCGGCTGTTCAGCTGGGCGGGAGCAAGCTTTTAATTGCACGGCGGGCACAGGGTGGGGTCTCTGAGTTGCCTTGAGGCTGGATTATAGGTTGCAAACGAGTGGCCTGGCCTATTCAGTGCCACAGGCCTGCCCGCGCCCCTTGGAGCCATGGTGGTGTGGGGCACAGGGACCATGCCTGGGCCCCACAGCAGGTCCCAGGACTGGAGAGTGTAGAATGTGAGATCCTCGGAGAGACGGAGAGAGTGACAAGAGCAAACTCTCAGAGCATATGGTTGGTTGTCAAACCTGGGAACGCAAGTGGGGAGGTCAGACTGGTCGTCCACATATCAATAAGCATTTATTGAGTACCTATTGTATGCCAGGCACTGTCCTATATGCTGGCATTATGGCCATGCACAACACAGACCCCGCAGACCTGGCTCATCTACTCTTTTTTTAAAAAAAATTATTTTTATTAAAATATAATGTATTACTTGCCCCAGGGGTACAGGTCTGTGAATCATCAGGCTTTTTTAAAAAAATTATTTTTATTAACATATAATGTGTTATTACGGCTCATCTACTCTTAATCGATAATAACCTTCAGGAGCTGTTCTGAAGGTGCTGGGTGCCATCTACCTCAGGGCCTTTGTATGTGCTATTCTCCCTGCTGGGAATCCTCTTGCACCCTTGCCTTGCTAGATACCACCTCCTCCTCATCTTCATGAGCTGCTCTACTGTTACCTCCTCACGGAGGATCCCATGAGTTCTGGGACCAAACTAACCTCCTACAGCACCAGAACTGCCCCATCCCAACTCTTAGCGCAGTGTGCAGTTAGATATTCATCTGTTTGTTTACTTGTTTACTGCAGGTCTCCTTTGACTCTGTAAGCTCTGTGCCTGTGTTTGCTTGTCACTGTCTCCCAGAGCCTGATCCTGGCTGGAGATAAAGTAAATGTCAAGAGGAATTTCTAGAACGGAGGAAGGGCAGAATGTTAGAGCATGGGAACCTCAGTGTCGGCAGGCTTGTGGCAGACATGGAGTCCAACCCCACATTTAGCTGCATCCCAGAGAGGGGCAGGGATTTGCCCGGACCCCCACAGTTGACGCATGAGCTAGGGCTGGAGCTCAGGGGTCTTTTTTTCTCCTGGGGGACCGACATTCTTGCTGTGCTCACACTGAGGGTTGGGACATTTGGCTTCAGGAGAGCATGTGTGTCTCTGTGTGCGTGTACATGTGTGCTGACATGTCTGATAGGTCTGAGAGCACAGGGGCCCTCCTGTGGGCAATGGGCCTCTTGGTGGTGGGAGGGTCCCTGGCCTGGCAATTTCATTTCCGGGTAAGACACAGGGGCTGGTGAAGAAGAAAGAGGTCTGGGTCCCCACATGCTGTTGGATCCCGATGAGGTCACGCTGCTGGGAACCTCAGTCTGCACATCTGTCCAATGGGCTTTCCCACCTTTCCCCAAGCATTCATGGAGGGGAGGAAAACTGCGCTTTGGCGGATTTGGCGGGATGACTCCATCTGTGCAGGAAACAAGTAATAATACTCAATCTCAGTGTGGAGGCCGAGTATGACCCTCCCCCAGAAATGGCCCCATCCCCATCCTTGGAACCTGTGGATAGGAATGTGTCACCCGGCACGGCCAAAGGGCTTTGCGGATGGGATTAAGTTAAGGAGAGTAGATGGGGAGCTCATCCTGGGCTACTTGGGTGGGCTCAATGTCATCCCAAGGGTTCTTGAAATTGGGAGAGAGGTTGGAAGAGAGCCAGAGAGATAGTAGCCTGAGGACTCAGCCCCCTTCCAGAGGAAGAGCCTAGAAGCTGAGGACTGTAGGCGGCTTCTAGATTCTCTCCACCTCGAAGACTCCGGGATGCATGGAGCTCTGCCAACACCATGCTTTCAGCTGAGCGAGACCCACTTCTGATTTCCGACTGCCAGAACCGTAAGATAATGAATGTGTGTTGATCTAAGCCACTGAGTTTGGTCATTTGTTACAGCAACTGTAGGAAACTCATACATTTGGCATGCAGGCAATTTCCTGCCCTCCCGCTCCTCTGACTTCCCAGCAGTCTTGTGAGCAAGAGAGTCTCTATCCTCGGTTTACAGATGACAAAACAGAGCCTCCGTGGGAGGGAGGACTTGGTGGAGGCGGGATTTGGGCCCAGGTCTGTGTGCTTGCTACCAAAAGAGGAGCACAGAACAGGACCCTGACTCAGGCTGGGGCATCTGGGCTGTCCCAACTGGGGGCAGGCCCTGTCTGGGAGGGTTGCGTCCCCTGACTCTTGATTTCTTGGGGTCAGAGTCCCTGTGGCCCTCAGACTTAGCAGAGGGACTCCTCCCCTGGTGCCCTGGATATCCCCTGGCCACTTGGAAAGCGGGTACAGTGACGGCAACATGTGGTCATGTGTGGGGGCGGCATCTCACACCTGGGGGTGCGTGTGTCAGTGTGCGTCCCCCAGTGGGCAGTCGTCCGTTTCCTTGAGGATGTAGGGTTTGGGGGTGATCCCAAGAAAAAATAGGAACTCCGGTTTTATTTTCCAAACAAACAGCTGTTGTCCCCCTTTCTGGAGGTGAGTAGGGCTTGCTGGGACCGCTGGAAGGAATGACAATAATCTGGAGTCCTGGTTCCTGAAGGGTGGGCTGAAGCTGTGGATTCAGGCACTCTCTCTGTCCCATACCTTCTGTGGCTCCCTACTGCCTCATGGATGAGTGATGTTCTGACACCTTAGCCTGGCTCTCACTGACTTCAGCCCTACCTGCTCTCCCTTCTTGTCCACCTCATGCTCCAACCTCATATAATCACACTATGGCCTTCTGGCCCCTCTGCCTTCATCCATGCAGGTCCTTCCAACCAGGATGCCTCTCCTGGGTCTCCTGTCCAGACTCTGCTGGCTCACAGCCACGTCCTCCAGGACAACTTCCTTGCCTCTTCCTCTCAGGGGACCTCTGCCTGCTCTGGGGTTCCCCAAGCCCTTGGCCTGATGCCTCTCCTGCTATGGACCCTTTTCTGTTTTGTAAGAGAGTAATAATGTCTCTGCGTGAGAGCTCCTCGGGGGCTGGCATGTGTCTGATTTACCTCTGAAACCCCACTGGCGCGGCGCCTGGCACGCTACAGATGTTTATGGAGCATGTGCTGAATGAACGAATGAAGGGGTGCGTGAATGAATGAATGCAAAGGTCCGCTGACCCTCCGGAGTCCTCAGGTCAGCCAGAGATCCCAGCGCCCGTGGCTACTACTGGCTTGCCTTCATTTCCTGCTTGAGCCCCTGGACTACACCCTGCCTCACTGTGCCCACCTGTGAAATGGGGCCCCCGGGCTCCTGCTGGGGCTTCTCCATCTGGGGTGCCTTCAGGCCACGGATGTGAGAGTGTCAGAGCCAGAGGGAGCCCAGACAGCTTCCTGCCCACCCTGGCAAATAAGTAAACTGAGGCCCAGATGAGGGAAGAGCCGGACCAGGGCCCGACAGTGGGTGCCTGGGCTCTGCTCCCTGCCCAGGCCCATACCCTCCAGCTGGCCGCTTGCTCTCACCCTGCACCCCAGCCTCTGGAAAACCTGAGTCACAGCTGGAACCAGGGCCGGGGGATTTTCCTGCTCACCCCCAGGGGCCCCTGAACCTCCCTGACCTTGGCCCCCTCAGAAGGGAGGCAGGCCCCCAGCTTGCTGTTCTGGAGGGGCCGTGCTGCAGGACAGCCCTGTCTGTCTGTCTGTCTGCCTGGGCCAGCGCTGGGGACCCCGGGTCGGGGAGAAAGTACCCCATCTGGAGTTCCCCAGCAATGGAGGGGCACTGGCGGTAGTGGGAGCTGGGAGCAGGGTGGGGGGATCATGTGTGGCCAAGCTCAGCCCCGCCCCTCCCCTGTCCCCACCCCAAACCCTCTTAATGGAATCAAGCTGGCCCCGCAGCAGCCCCGGGACGGGAGGCAGGAGGAGGGAGGAGGGAGGCGGGAGGCGGGAGGCGGGGGCAGGAGGGTGGCGGCGGCGCCAGCCGGAGCAGCAGCAGCTGGCACTCCCTGTCGCTCCACCTGGTGGGAGCACCCAGGCCTGTGCACGGAAGGACGGACTGGTGAGTCCCGGCTGCCCCTGTTCCCCGGGAGCCTGGGGGCGCTGGGGGTTTGGGGACTGGGAGCCGGTGCCCGCACTTTGCGGGCTTCTCTAAGTTCCTGTGCCTTCTGAGTGTGTGCTGGAGGCTGTGTGCACGCGCTTGGCTCTGTGCTCAGGGTTCCGGTGGTGGAATGTGTGTGCACCTTCTCTGTGTCCGGTGTGTGGGGCGGCCCGCGCGCGCGCGAGTGTGTGTGTGTGTGTGTGTGTGTGTGCGCTCCCGCGTGCATGGGGGCACGCGTGCAGTTGTGGCCTAAAGGGAGCAGCTGTGTTCTCAAAAAGTGGATACCAGGGTGGTTGTCCCAGGGTCAGCAGGAGGGTCGTGTGGCCCGGGTCGTCCGCTGTCTGTGGTCTGTGGGGGCCCCAGTGTGTGACAGGGGACTATGTCTGTGCTCTTGTGGCCAGAGAATCAGTCCGTTGTGGGTCTGCTGTGCCTCCTCTGTGTGTCTGTGCTGGTGGGCTCTGCGGACTTTCTGGGGTGTCTGGGCTTTGTGTATCCCTGTTGCTGTGTGAGTGTGAGTATGAGTGTGAATGTGTGTGTGTTGTGAGACAGGTTAGTGTGTCTGTGTTGTGTGTCTGTATATTGTGTGTCCCTGCTGCTGCTGCTTTGTGTGGGTGTATATTTTGAGCCTCAGGACTCCCCATCCCTCTCCAGGCCTCCCTTCCAAGGGGCCTGAGTCCCTGTCCTTGGCTGCCCTGGGGTGGGGTGGGGGTAACACTTCAGCCAGACCCTCCTCCCCTAAAAGCCACTAATTGAAGCCAGGTTTTCGTGGGCTGCCCCTCCCCCGCTGGCCACCAGTCTCCGGGTGGGGGTGGGGCAGAGGCTCTGGCCCTTCAGCCTCAGGTTCCTAGGCCCTGGGGGTGGATTTGCATTATTGGCATATTTCCTGACCTCTGGGGGTGCTCATCACCTCCAAAACCCCAAACCCTGAGTGAGATGGGCTCTAGAGGAAGGTCCTACTCCACCATCATGTGGGGCCCAAGAGTTGATACCCCCTCCCATCCGGCACTGCTGTTTCTTGTCCTAACAACAGTCAAGGGAGGTGGTCCTTAGACCCATTGCACAGATGTGGAAGCCAAGGCTCACAGATGACATGCTGACCCCAGGACGCATAGCTGGGCGGAGCTCCGACCCGCTCTCCTCTGGTTGTTAGACCCTGGGCCGTCCATTCCCGGTCTCAGACCTGATTTTTCTCTTGACTAAAATGAGAGGGTTGGCCTGACCCCAGCTCCCAGTGGCCTGTGAGTTTCTGAGCCCTGGAAAACATTAGGTCTCGGGAAGAGAGGTCAACTGTCTCCCAGAAGGAGGTGGAGACAGCTGATGGGCTCACTGATCACTTCGGGGCTGCCTGGGCCAACATGCCCACTGTACGGAGGGGAAACTGAGGCCTAGATAGGGAAGGGGCTCATCATGAAGGGCCACACAGCCATTGCCTTTGAGGTCTGGCCAGCTCCCCACGCTCTGCCTGCACCTTTCCCAGGAGGGGTGTGGGGGACCTGAGAGTCAGGGTCTCGGCCTCTAAGAGCCAGTGATACCTTTGTGTGGCCCCTTTCCTGAGCCTCCGTCCTTCACCCCAAGGGTCCAGGGAGAAGGGGGCCCTTCCCTGTGTCCAGCTCATTGTCATGTGTGTGTGTGTCTGTGTATGTCTCTGTGTGTATGTGTGTATATCTGTGTGTGTGTCTGTGTGTTTCTGTGAGTCTGTGTGTGTCTGTGTCTGTGTATGTCTCTGTGTGTCTGTGTGTTTCTGTGAGTCTGTGTGTTTCTGTGAGTCTGTGTGTGTCTGTGTCTGTGTGTGTGTGTCTGTGCACATCTCAGTGTATGTCTCTGTGTGTATGTGTGTATATCTGTGTGTGTGTCTGTGTGTTTCTATGAGTCTGTGTGTTTCTGTGAGTCTGTGTGTGTGTGTCTGTGTGTGTGTGTCTGTGTACATCTCGGTGTATGTCTCTGTGTGTATGTGTGTATACCTCTGTGTGTGTCTGCGTGTTTCTGTGAGTCTGTGTGTGTCTGTGTCTGTGTACGTCTATGTGTGTGTCTGTGTGTTTCTGTGAGTCTGTGTGTGTCTGTGTGTGTGTCTGTGTGTTTCTGTGAGTCTCTGTGTGTGTGTCTGTGTGAGTCTGTGTGTCTCTGTGTGAGTCTATGTGTGTCTGTGTGTGTGTGTATATCTGTGTGTCTGTGCGCACACACAAACACACACATGCACCATAGATCCTGGGGTGGCTGGAGCTGAGCCTTCACTCAGCAGGTGTAAAGGTTGTCACCGCCCGGGGCGGGGGGCGATGACCCAGTCTACACATAGAGTGAAGGTAACCGTCCGCCCGCCTGGTGGGAAGATGGGGCTAGTGCTGGGCTCTGCTGGAGTAGAAAAGGGGCTGCTCTCAAGCCCGACCTTTCCTGCAAAGCACAGCTTCCCTGTGCCAGACACTTTCCGCCTGTCATCTCCCTCAGACCTTGTGGCTCTGTGATCACTTCCCCACCGACCCCCGATTTACGGGCAGGGACAACGAGGCCCAGAGAGAGCCACCTGCAGAGCTGGACCCAGGGGGAGCCCCCCAAGTCTGCCCATAGCTGTCGTCGGTGGGGAGGAGCCTCGGCCCCCGCCACCGAAGATCTCTCTCAGGCTTGACTTGCAGGAGGCAGGGAGGTGACCCATGGACCAAGACCCCAAAGGTCAAAGCCATCTGCAGGGACCTTTGCTAACACGTTCAGTGTGGGGTGTGAGGAAGGACCCTTCCGGCTGATGCATGGTGCATTCCAGGGGTGCCAGCTCATTTGGGGGTTGCCCCAGGGCACATGACAGCACGTGTGTGGTGTGTGTCTGTCTGTCTGTGTGTGGGTCTGTGTGTGTATGTGTGTAGTATGTATATGTGTGAATGTGGGTGTGTGCACGTATAGAAGGGGAGCGTGTGTGTGTCATAGGTGTGTGTGTATGCTGTGTGAGTGTGTGCATGTATGTATGGGTGTGTGTGTGGTGTGTATGTCTGTGTATGTGTGTGAGTGTGTTTGTGTGCGGTGTGTGTGTCCATAAGTACGTACGTGTGTGTGGTGCAAGCGTGTGGACTCTCAGACTCACCCAGAGGAAGGTTCAAGTCCCAGCTCTGACAGGCACCATCTGTGTGTCCTTGGGCAAGTCACTGTCTGTCTGGGCACCACCAGCCCCTCAACAGCATTGAACTCCAGGGTGGAGTTCTAGGGCTTCTCTAGGGCTGAGCCCCAGCAAAGAGGGTGGGGGCTTCCTCACCACCGTCAGAGCCCAGGATTGTCAGCTCATTTAAAACAAACCTCTGAGTAGTTTTGCCTCTTTTTATGTCCTGGAATTACCTTTGGGTTTTCTTGGTCATCTGAGCCAGTGTGTCCAAATTGACGTCAGTACAATTAATTTCAATTAGTGCTACTTAACTGGGGGGCCTCAGGTCAGTTGGAAGAAGCCACTCAGTGTCCTGACATCATAACTACCTCACTCCCCAAGTCCCCATGGTGACCTGTGTGGCCGGGACTGCCAGCAGGTTTAGGGAGCAGGCCTTGAGGACTGGGCCCCTGAAGGGACACACAGCACAGCTGTCGGGAACCCGACCTCCCCCTCTAGCCCAAGACCTGGCTCTGCTTCCGGGCCCCTGTTCCCCCATCTCGGAGAGACTGTCAGACAGGGGATCCCCAGGCTTTTTCATCTTGACGCTTCGAGCCCCACCGAGGTCAGAAGGGGATTCTCAGGGACAGACAGCCCACCAGGGGCACAGAAAAGGGCTGCTGGGCTTGTCTGAGGGCCCAGCCCCCCTCGGGCTGGTGGGGAGAGCCCATGTTTTAGGAGCCAGCTTCCTCTGCAAACCTGGACCATGCGGAATGTATTAGTCAGCCGGGCTGTCTGGGCCAGATGGGGTCTGGGGGTTCATGGCGGGAGCAGCCTTCCAGCAAGGGGGAGGGGAGAGGGCGGGGTTCATCTGGTTCCCATTTAGTGGTGGACTCAGCTCCAGCTTCATCTCAGGCACGAGGGTCCCTCCACTCCCTCCCAGGCCTCCAGGCCCTGCTTTGTGCCTTAACGTAAGGGTTAGCCACGCTCCTGACATCCAAGCCCTCTGCTGAGCTCATGGAGTCTGGAAGCTTCAAAACGCACGAGTCTCCGGGAGAAGGGTACTGGGACCACAGCAGGGCCAGGGGCTGCTGGGGAGGGGTCCCCCGAAGAGGAGGGGTCGGCTCCCTCCATTGCTCCATTTCTTACTTAATCCCAGCCCAACTGACCATTTCACCCTCCGTGCCTAGCCCCAAACCCCTGCTCTTGCCTGACAGTGACTTCCCTCCTCTGAGCCTCAGTTTCCATACCTGGAACCTGGGGATAATAATAGTACCTCCCCCTTTGGGTGGTTCCCAGGATTCAGTGAAATTCTACTTAAGAAACTCAAAATAGTATTTGGCACTTGGTAAGCCATGAAAGGGTAAATTATTATTAATTCAGCCAAGGTGCATTTATGGAGCACTTATGGTATACCAGATACGGTATGAAACCCTGAGGGTGCCGAGGTAAATAAGAGTCAGTCCCCGCCCTCCAGGACCTCAGGGCGAAGTGGGGTGCCTCACTGGGATGGTCTCAGGATGAAGTGGAGGGGCAGACAAGAACCCAATGTAGAGCAAATGGGGTCCAGGGAAGCGGCCCTGGCTAGGATCTGCTCTGTGTCCCCGGACGCCCCAGAGTTCTACCCCGCGCTCTCTCCTGCCTCGCTGCCTCACAGGTCTCGGACAGGATGGTGTCGGCGGCAGTGCCCAGGCTGGTGGTGTCTCTATTGCTGCTCCTCAGGGCGCTGCCCGTGGTGGCCTACTCCGCACCCCTGAAGGCCGCCTATCTGGAGGACACAGGGGGCAGCGGGGAGGCCGAGGGCTCGTCAGCCTCGTCCCCGAGCCTCCCACCGCCCCGGACGCCGGCCCTCAGCCCTACATCGCTGGGCCCCCCGCCCACGCCCCTGGCAGGCCCCAAGCCCCCCACCAACTTCCTGGATGGCATCGTGGACTTCTTCCGCCAGTATGTGATGCTCATCGCCGTGGTGGGCTCCCTGGTGTTCCTGCTCATGTTTATTGTTTGCGCGGCGCTCATCACCCGCCAGAAGCACAAGGCCTCAGCCTACTATCCCTCGTCTTTCCCCAAGAAGAAGTACGTGGACCAGAGTGACCGGGCCGGCGGCCCGCGGGCCTTCAGCGAGGTCCCTGACCGGGCTCCCGACGGCCGGCAGGAGGAGGCCCTGGATTCGTCCCAGCAGCTCCAGGCTGACATCCTCGCTGCCACCCAGAACCTCAAGTCCCCCGCCAGAGTGGCGCTGGGGGGCAGAGATGGAGCCAGGATGGAGAGCAAGTCTGAGGGAGAGGAGAGCGGAGGCCGGGAGGCGGACCAGGAGGCCCAGGGACGTGGGAGCCCGGCAGCAGAGGAGAAACCAAAACCAGAGGGGCAGGAGGAGCCAAGCCCCGTGGTAGAGGAGGGGGCGTGGGAGGCTGGCCAAGGCCAAGGCCAAGGCCAAGGTGAGCCCGGAGAGGCTCCTTTGTTAGCCCAGGATGCCAGGGGAGCTGCTGATCCCCCTGAGAGCCCCTGTGCTTGCAGTGTTGCCCCCAAGGTCTAACAGTCCTCTGGGGCTGCTGGCCCTGACTATTGGACCCCTTGTGGTCACCTCTGTGGGTGTGGAAAGGCCCTTGTCCCTTACGGCTCCCTGACACCCCCTCCTTGGCCACCCCTGACTGCAGGCAGAGATGCTAGTCTCTGGTGTACCCCAAGAATCTCCCCGGGCTCCAGGACTATTTGCCCCTGTGGCCCCAAAGGGCTGCATCCCAAACAGCGCCTCTGGGGAGGGGGAATGGGAAGGATCCCCATTATATCCGTGACGCTTCATCCCACAAAATTGGCCCCATCACTCAGGCAAACATAGGCCACAAGTCCCCTGTGACGGTGCCAACATTGTCGCTTTTCCATGGAGGTAGGGAAGACACATCAGAGTAACTAGGAGTTTGGGACAAGGGTGAATGGGACCTGCTGAGGCCCCTAGGGTGAGAGCAGTGATAGCGACTGCATTAATGGGCCTGGGGAGGCAGGAAGTTTCCAAGGGGTCTGTGCACACATCACTATGGGTCCCTAAGTGAGCCTGTTCAGGGCTGGGTTCCCCGAGCTACTCAGTGGAAAAAGGATTTGGGGGGCCAAAAGGATTTGAGGAGACACTGCCTCTCTGCTCCCTGTACCCCCTCTTAGAGCACCCCAGGGCTCTGCAAATACTTCAGTAAACGCCCCTGTGGAATCTGGTTTTGACCATAGGGCACTTTTTTTTTTTTTTCACAGCTACAGAGTAAAGTCTCGCAGAGCACACTCTGGAAATTACTGCCCCAAATGTTCCTGAAGGTGCCCCCCAGTTTGCGGTCGCTCTGGGGTTAGGGGCGTGGGTCCAGGGGCTCAGGCCCGCCCAAGCTGTGCCAAGCATCTCTGTCTGGGGACGAATTTCTCATCCCGTTACTGCTACGGGCATGGGATGAATGAATTGAACCTTTCTTGTCAGGCCTCCAAAGCTGCCCAGAAGCTAGGGGGCTGTGTGTGAGGGGGCCCCGCTCTGGGGGCAGTGTGAGAGGGTAGGGGAGGGTTTCTAACGCCCAGCTTGGAGCAGGGGAGCCCTGGCCCCCGACTCTTTGCTCACGTGTGTTGTCTGGCAACCTTTGCTCACAGCATTTTTAAGCCTTTGACAAGGGAGCCTGAGCTCCGTCCTAATTTGGGGGAGGTTCTGGGGGTGTTTCTCTTCCTCATCCCTCCATCTGGCACCCCCCCAACCTCTGCACAACTTTTTAGGTGCTGAGATGTAGCAAACCAGCACAATAAACCTTTATTCTGGCCTGAGTGTCGCTGGTTTTCTGAGGGAGGAATGAGTCTGCTGGTGGGGGTGGGGGCAGGGTATTTCTTTTGGGCTGTTCCATGGCGTGGGGTAGCTTTCTGGGGGAGACACATCAGGCAGGCCCGAGAAGCTGAATGAGATGATTTGTGAAAGGAGGGCAGAACGGGATCCCCTCTGGGAATGTGGCAGGGGCTCTTGCCCCCAAGGCTGAGTCCAGCCCTGGGCTTGCGGCCATGCAGACCTGGCCTCCAAGAGCGGTTCTGTGATGCACTGGGGCTGCAGGAGATCTGCCCGCCTCCTTCTCCAGGGAACACGAGCCCAGTCTCCCGGTTCAGTCTCCCATCCGCTGGCAGAGTGGCAGAGTGGCAGAGGACTAGAACAGGGCTCACAGACAATGCCATGCTCCCGGCACCCTTAGCCTGGGATGGGAGGCGGCCTTGGCCTTTGTCTCTTCGCCCACCAGGCTCTTCCTTGCCTTTGATGGCAAGTTCCTGAGGCCATGCCCTCCCCCCCCGCCCCCTTCCCTGGAGTTGCCAGCTGGAATCCAGATGTGGCTGGGCTGGGAGCATGGGCTGGATCCCCTGGAGTGAGGGGGGCAGGGAGGCCACCCCCCCAATCCCTCTCCTCCGCTGACCCCACATCCTTTCAGAGGGGGCCGGGTTTGAGTTTCATAACACACAATGGCCTCTGTCTCTCGCAGCGGGGAAGGGCCCTCCCTTTCTCAGCCCAGACCGCCTCCCGCCCAAGAATGTAGGGAAAATCCAATGTGAATCCCTGAATGCTGTGTGGCTCTGACCAAATCACTCAGCCTCTCTGTGTGTGACCGCTCCTGCAGGGTCCTAGGTGATTGGAGGTGGCTGGGGTACGCACTGACCTGCATAGCAGATAAAACTCAGGTAACACAGAAGCAGATGTTAGAGATTCCTGGGGAGCAGGCAGGGATGACTTTGCAATTAGCAGCTTCCAGGTCAGTGGCTCCCCATTAATTGTCAACAGGGTCCGCTGGAGGACATGAAGTATGAGGCCTTAGTTACAGCCCATGTCCCCTGGGACTGATGGGGGCGGGGACTCAGGAGGTATTTTGAGCTCAGAACCGGCATCAACCTCTCCCTTACCTCTGAGCTTTAACAATTACTATTCCCTCTGCCTAGGACACCCTTCTACCCCACTCCTTGTCCAGCTAACTCCCCCTCCTCCTTTACCTTCCAGCCTAGATGTCCCCTGCTCTCCCCGACAGCACCCACCCAGACTCCCCTGCGCTCAACACTACTCCTAACTGCTCACAGCTCATGAGCATCTGTGATGTCCCGGGCCCTGCTCTGAGCCCTGAGTGTCATTTACTTGTTGAGACTCCCAACTGGGGAGAGGGACCCGCTGTTGTTCCCATGTCGCAGAGGGGGCGTCCATTGCCTAGGTCCCAGAGCCAGGATCCCAGCCCCATTGTCTGATTCTAGAGTGAGTCCTCCACGGCTTGGACAGCTGCTTGGACGAATGAATGCATGAATGAAGCCTTTGCGCTGGAGAGACCAAGGCCTCACTCCTGCTTAGAGCCCCTCCAGGGTGCTCCCACATTTTTGACGGAGTTACCAGAGGGGCCTTCTGTGGGCACACATCTGGCCGGGCACCAGCGGAGGGCGAGCCTGGGGGTAGATGGCCTGGGGGCCCGTATAGGCTGGGGCTGGGCAAGGGGGAGACCTGAGCTGGAGGGTGGGTGTGGGGGGCTCCACTGTTCCCAGGAATCCGGGAATCTGCCAGGTCTGAACAGGCCCCCACTGTCCCAGGCCTTGTAAAACCACACAGCTGCCCTCAGCCTGGGAGTCTGTTCCCGGACCAAGCCTGCTGCTTCTCTCCCTAAAAAACGAGGGGGAGGGGGAACAAAACCACCTAAAGACATAGCCTCTAGCTCAGTGTGGAAATGGGGCCTTCTGGGGAAGTGTGCTGGGAGTCTGTGGGGTGCTGGAGGGACCTCTTCCATGTGCCCTGACTTTCTCTGATCAGCCCGAGGGGCTGGGCATTCGCTGGCTGGGGGTCATGTCTAAGGCAGGAGCAGGAGGGGCAGAACTCAGGTCTCAGGGCACATTGTCTTGAACCCTCTTGGGGTGATTTATGTAGTTTGGGCCTGGGGGGGAGGGATTGAGGAGGGGGAGACTGCCAGTGTCCATGCCAGCTCTACCCTTTCTTAGCTGTGCGGCCTTGGGTGAATGGCCTCACCTCTCAGGGCTTTCATTTCCCTGAGCATAAAGAGATGATCCTACTCTACCTGGCAGGGGTCTCAGCCTGCAGACTGCGGTTGTCCGAGAACTTTGTAATGGCGGCGCCACCCAGACCGTTTATTTATTTATTTGTTTTATTCATTCATTCAGGGCTCGAACTCACGCCCCCAAGATCAAGTGTCGCACACTCTACCGACCGAGTCAACAAGGCACCCCCCTCACCCAGACCGATGAAATCAGAGTGTCCGAGGGTACGGCTGGGCAACTGTCATGGCCTGGGGGGCTGTCCACCACTGTCCCCCCAACACCGGGCCGGGCGCCGGGCACGCAGTAGGTGCTCTGCGAGTGCGCATGCGTGCATGCGTCTGCGGCTGAGGGAAGCCCTCTGCGCCAATGCATCCACGTCCCCTCTTAACCCTCCCCACATTCCCCACAGAGACATGAGCAATCTCGTGATCCCCTACTTTGCAGATGAGGAAACAGGGCGCAGAGGCTTGGCCCATGTCACACAGATGGGCATAACTGGGATTTGAACCCCCGGGCCTGGCCAGCTCCTCAAGCCGGGCTCTTCCGCCCCGAGCCTCCTGCTTCATGTTAAGAACCTGTTTGTGGGTGCAAAGGCTGAGCCTTTTTACTGGTGTTGGGGTGTCTGTTGCATTTCATCACGGGGCCCACCCTCCCCCTCGGGGTGTTGGCTGTGACTGCCCAGTGCCGGGGGGGGGCCTCCTGTCTCGGTGCTCATGCAGAGAGCTTCGGGCCCCATGAGTCTGTCCCCAGCTGGGATTAATCAGCAACCCAGGTTCCAAAGCGCCCAAAGAGCAGCTGCCAGGTCAGAGACACTGGTTCCCAGCCTCAGACTCCAGTGCGCACCTACTGTGTGCCAGGTACTGAGAACGAATCATTGGCTGCAAATGAGAGGAGGAGATGAATCAAAGAATCATCTAGATGCAATCACGGTGATTGGTAACAGGAAGGGCTGCCATATACAAATGCACTCTGGTGCGCGTCTGGCGCTTTCCTGACGCCAGATTTTCCGCTCTATGGAGGCATAATTGACACGCAGTAACTGCACGTATTTAAAATGTGCAACATGATAATTTGGATAGATGAGCAGATTCATGAAGCCATCGCCAGAGTCAAGATAACACATATCCATCTCCTCTGACCATCTCCTCCTACCTCTTTGCAATCTCTGCGGGCTGTTCCCCCCCACCTCGGTCCCTAGACCACTATTGATCTGCCCTCTGTCCTTATGACTCATTTTTATTTTCTGAAATTTTATAAATGGAATCATATAGGGACGCCTGGATGGTCAATTGGTTAAGCAGCTGCCTTCGGCTCAGGTCATGATTCTAGGGTCCTGGGTTCGAGTTCCGTATTGGGCTCCCTGCTAGGCGGGGAACCTGCTTCTCGCTCTGTCCCTCTCTCTGCTTGTTCTCTCTCTTAGACTAATAAGTGAATAAAAATCTTTTAAAAAAATGGAACCACACAGTGTACTCCTTGGCTTTTTGCACACAGCACTGTTCTGAGATTTTTTTCATGTTATTGTGTATATTAATATTTCACTGCTTTTTACTGTGGAGCAGAGTTCCCTTGAATGGACCTTTTTTTTAATTTTTTTTATTTTTTTAAAGATTTTATTTATTTATTTGACAGAGAGAGATCACAAGTAGACAAAGAGGCAGGCAGAGAGGGAGAGAGGGAAGCAGGCTCCCCGCCGAGCAAAGAGCCCGACGCGGGACTCGATCCCAGGACCCCGAGATCACGACCCGAGCCGAAGGCAGCGGCTTAACCCACTGAGCCACCCAGGCGCCCTTGAATGGACCTTTTTAATGAGAAGGTTGTTATTTCTCCCCATTTTACAGATTAAGCCAACAGACTCAGAGAGGTCAAGTAATTTGTCTAAGGTCACACAGCCAGGAGTGGGAGCACTGAACCTTGAAGTGGGAATATTTGAGTTCAGTTATTGTAGGGAACTTCTGAAGCTCAGAGGGTCTCAGAAATCCTGATCTAGACCAGCCCCCTGCATTTCATCTTAGACATCCGAGGACCAGACAGGGACCCATTCAGAGCTGACCAGGAATCCAGGTCTCTGGTGGGCAGTCTTGTGCTGTGTCTAGCTCTTCTCTGCTTTAGCTCTGGCTCTGCGTCTGGTGTTGGGGAAGAAGCAGGCTGATGTGGAGTGGGACAGGGATTTGTCCTTTTTTCAAGCGGTTTTAATTTCAGGATTCCTCTGGCTGCTCAGAAATAGCAGGAAGGATTTGGCATTGGCTCCAAGGCCCAGGGGTCCTCTGCAGCTGCTCTCCCCTCCCCAAACGGGTCCAGGGTTTATAGTGGCAGCTGCAAAGTATAAAATAGTGCTGCTCGTAAATCCGCTCTTGCCAGGGTCCCTGATGTCAGAGGCTCTGCAGTGCCCAGCATGGGCATCCTGCCTCTGGACGGGGCCCCACAGGGACACCCCGGGTGTGCCCTGGAAGGCTGGAGGGTCCAGGTCTGTGGGTGGCCACCTGCAGCCTCTGCCTTAGGGTTTGGAGAACCGGACTCACTTAGGGGTCTGGAGGGGGGAAAGGGACTGAGATTGTGCAGGGGTGGAAGATTGGGGACAGCAAGGGATGGGGGAGAGATAGTGGGACACAGAGACAAGGAACCAGGAGACCCAGTTAGGCTCCTCCTAGCTGCATGACTTTGGGCAAGTCACTTTGAACTATAGGCTCTTCACATATAAAGTCTCAGGACTACAGCCCTTGCCCTGTTTCCACCCCCCACCCCCACAATGCCGTGAATGCACTTTATGATGTGCAGGACAGCAGGGCAGGGTGGTGCTTAGGGGTACAGGCTTCACACGGCCTGGGTTGAAATCTCAACGTGGCCACCACCCGGCTGTGTGACCTCGGGCGAGTCACTTCACCTCTCTGGGCCTGAGTTTCCTCATCTGTGAAATGGGAATAATGGCTCCTAGGTCAAAGAAGCAGTGGAAGTTGAGTTCATTCAATTCCAGTGCTTAGAACAGGCCTCCCCATGGTGCTCAATAAATGGAAGCTGCCGTTAGCTATAAACTGTGAAGTGCTGTGTCCGGAGAAAAAGGACAAAGGTCTGTCTCCAAGTGTCTCGCTGTTCTGAGAGTCACCTCTTCTTTCCAGATCTAAGTATAGTAGCTTCAGAATCAAAGATCAGTGGTGGGGCGCCTGTGTGGCTCAGTGGGTAAGGCCTCTGCCTTCGGCTCGGGTCATGGTCTCAGGGTGCTGGGATCGAGCCCCACATTGGGATCTCTGCTCAGCGGGGAGCCTGCTTCCCTCTCTCTCTCTGCCTGCCTCTCTGCCTACTTGTGATCTCTGTCTGTCAAATAAATAAATAAAATCTTAAAAAAAAAAAAGGATCAGTGATTTCTTGGGGTGGGAGTAGGGCAGAGGGTTCTGGAAATGTTGGTAAAAGCAGAACAAGGCCAGCAGCCAGGGAAGTCCCATGAACCCCAAGGAGGGCGTGAAGGATGAGGCTCAAGAGAAGAGACAGGCTCATGCTGCCCTTTGGGCAGAGATCACCGCCACCCCCCCAAGCCCATGTGCCCCTCTGCAGGGATTTGGCGCCTGATGGGGGCCAGGAGGTCATGGGGCAGCTGTTCCCTGCCTCCCTCTGAGGTGTGGTAACCCCAGTGAGAGCTTAGACATTGTCTGGCTGAGTGTGGCTGGAGACGTGGCTGGCAACGTGGGTCGGGGAGCTCAGGGACTTGGGCCCATCATGGGCAGGCACCAGGGCTATTTGTGGGGAGCAGGAAATGCTGGGGGTGGAGGTACCCAGCTGGGTTAGTTTCCAGGTGACCTGGACTATCTCCCCTCCCCTCCCCTCTCTGTTGGGTTCCCATTTATAAAACAAGCCAAATACTTCTCAGCATTGACTCTGGGCAGAAGACTGCTTCAGGCGCAGGGGGGAGGACATAAGATGTCTACATTCCAAGAGACCCAGGAGTCAAATCCGAGTTCCAATTCCACTTCCAGGATGTGTGACCTTGGGCAGCTTCTGCCCTACCCCACCCCCCTTCTTTCGGAGCCTCAGCGCCTCACCTGTGAGAGCACAGGTCCTGTCCTGTTGTGAGACTCAGACAAGAAAATGCTCCTCGAGCTCAGGGCCCGGGGACCAGGATAGAAAAATGTTTCCATTTCTGTTGACTCTTCTAAGGATCTCGTCGTTCCTACTGCTGGGAAGCAGTGAAGAGGCTGCTACAGGCCATTCTGACCTCTGAGATTCTACGGCTTCTCTGCCCAGCACTGCGGGTCAGAGCCCAGAACAGAGCTGGGTACCCAGTAGGTGTTCAATGATTGCTGAGCAAGGAGTGCTGAGTTTCTTTCCAGTTGCTCCTTGATTGAGGAGCAGAGAGGAAGGGTGACATTGGGAGGCAGGACATCTCTGCACCCGCCCTAGGGAGGGTTGAAATGAGGCTCTCTGAAAAACCTCCTTGGCCCCCAATCTCCTACTTCTGTCCTTGGTTGCTGTTTAAATCCCACTCTCAAGCCCAGTGTCCATCACTTCTTGAGTACCCACTGTGTTCCCGGCACAGCACTAAGCACTTTCTATACACTGGGTCCTCACAAAGCTGAGCGAGGCACAGATATCCGCCTTCTACGGAGGAAGAGTGGAAGCTCAGAGAGGTAAAGCAACTTGCCCAAGGTCACACAGCCAGAAAGGACCTGAGCTGGCCTTTGAACCTCCTGAGGCTTTTGGACCCCCAGGGCCAGTGGTCTAACCACTGCCTGCAATCCTGTTCCTGAGTGAGTAAATGAATGAATGAATGAATGAGTGCAGGCATGCAGGACAACAGTGTGGGAGCAGAGGCCTAAGGCCAAGGCACCCACACTTGCACGTGGCCCTGTAGCTCAGCTGGGAGAGCAGGTGTCATCACAGTGGCGACCGTGGTCTGGCTGCCGAAAGGAGGCAAAAAGGGCTCTGACAACAGCCCAGGGCTCGCCCCCGGCCCTCAGGGCTCATCAGGGCACATGCGTACACATGCCTCGGGCTGGCAGGACATGCGTTGGAGCCCCAGGCAGCAGGACCTCGCAGGAGCCTTTGTTCCCACAGTCCTGAGAGCCCCAGGTCACACGGTGAGTGAAGAAGCAGACAGATGGCTCTTGGGACCCCAGGGCCCTTGGTCCTGCCCAGGATGCTGCATGTGTGGGGATTCCGAAGAGTCCACCGGATCTGGAGGTCAAGCCCACAGCCCTGGGGCTCTCCAGAGCCGTGAATTTGCAGATGGGAGGCCCTGGGGAGGTAGGGGCTCTGGGTCGTCCAGCTCTACTCCTTCCCTGTCTTTGCTGCCTGGGGCAAGCCGGTTGCCCTCCCTGGTCTTCAGCTATGTCTCTGGCAAAGGGAAGAAGGAGGCTTGCTTTGGATTTCAGCCAGCTGGTGGGCTCCAAACTCCGCGATCCTGTGGGAGGTGCTGTTGTCAGCACCTAGGGGAAAGCTTAGGAGGCCATTTTCCCCGAAGTACAAACAGCCGCTCAGTTCTTGGAGGAGAAGGTCTTGGGAGATTTTGTCTTCTCCCCCACCTCCACTTTAATGCTTCCCAGGGAGCTCAACGTACCCCTCTCCCCACATTGTAAGAGTTCCCTGGAGGAATTTGTGGGGTACCTTTGGTTGTCTCCAGCATCTGAGACGCCTCCCTATTGGGAAGTCCTTTCTTCTGTCACACCTAAGTTGAACTGGGCCCGCGGGCCACTTTCCTCACCACCTTGCCCACAGCAGAGCTCTGGCTGGAAGGACTGGGCGAGTTATTGGGGGGAACAGAAACACTGTGAATTTTTCATGACCTCTTATAAAATAAGAACATCTTATCTTTGTCCAGATTTGATCTCCGCATGGTCTGGGCTTCAGCAGACTGGAGGGAAGATGAACAGCCCTCTTGGAGGGTCCGGTGGCCACGTCAACCAACGTTGTATGTCCTTGCTCTTCGCCCTGGAAGTGCTCTTGTGAAGCCGGCCTATGCTCAGACCCCATGGCAGCGTTGTTTGTAAGTGACAAAAGGGAGTCCGTGTAAGTGCCGGTGGGGGAGTAATGGTAGGGGTCACTCCTGCCAAGTGAGAGGATATTCAGGGAGAATTTGCTTATAGGGGGGCAAGGGCCTGGAACATGGGGGCGTCAATCCTGACAGAGTCAATATTTCCCAACTGGCTTTTCACGTAAATGATTTCTTTTGAAAAATCGCTATGGAGTCGCTTTGATTAGCCTCATTCAGCCGATGTGGGAACCATTCCTGCTCGGCGAATTGTTGGTGGAGGTGAGCTAGGTCCAAGGTCACACTTGTGCTTTGTGGTCTACACGAAGAGGGCGAGCTCTGAGCTCCAGGGAGCAGCCCTGGCGAGATACACTTGCACAAGCAGTTCACTTTTTTGAGTTGTGAGCCCAGATTTCCTCTCATGGGCTCTGGGTGTCCCCAGGATGGAGCCACTTTGGGGTTCCTCTGGGTAGTAGTGGGGGCCACAGCAGGCGGTCACAGGTCGCAGAGCTGGGTGGGCCTGTGTTTTTACACATTTCCGAGGGGATCCCGCATGTGTCTGTCTTTGCAGATGCGGGGGGCTCTCCTGCCAGTTGGGCCTTCCAGTGGGATCGCCGGGTGGGAGGTACACGCCTCGTCTTTCACAGGTGCTGCCAAATGCCTTGTCCAAGATGCGGCACCGGTTTCCATTCCTATCTTGTTCTAGGAGAGCCCCCGCTTCCCTCCATCCTTGACAACACCACTGGTGTTCAGTGTTTTTCCGACCCGATGGGTGAGAAGTGGCATTCCATTGTTGGGTTAGGTACAACTGTCTGATTGCTGGTGAGAAAGGGGCTCTCCTTACAGAGTTCTTCTAATTACCTGTTTCTATCCTTAGTCCCCACTTGTACTGATGGTGTATCCACTGATTTTCAACTCTTTTCAGCCACAGAATCCTTTGTTCTAATAAACTCTGTTACCAAAGATCTTAACCGAAGTTGAATAAAAGAAAGAGCTGCATTTTGGAAGGGGGATGGGTTAACTAGAGGGCACATGTTTGCCTCCCTGTGCCCCCTGCAAGGGTCCTTAATGCTCAGTGGAGCATAATTTGTAAACAGTAGGTACAGTCCTACCACTGAAGCTATAAATGGGGAAACTGAGACCTAAAGTTACCCAGAAAGGTAATAGCTGAGGCAGGTCTCCAGTCCAGGTCCCCTGGCTGTCATCAGTATTGACTGGTGGAGGTAGAGGTGGAGGGGATAGTGGCAGAGGTGGTGGAGTGATTGTAGAGGAAGAGATGGACGTGGAGGTGATGGTAGAGGTAGAGATGGTGGTAGAGGTAGGGGTGGTGATGGAGGTGTTGGTAAAAGAGGTGATGGTTGAGGAGGTAAGGTGGTGATGATGGTGGAGGTGATGGAGGTGGTGATGGTGATAGAGGTGTTAATGATGGTGGAGGTGATGGTTGAGGAGGTGATGGTGGTGGAGGTGATGGTGGTGACAGTGGTGGAGGTGATGACAGTGGAGGTGATGATGGAGGTGACCGTGG
>NW_019154130.1:15899287-16246315 GCF_002288905.1 Enhydra lutris kenyoni | reverse complement strand
GATGCTTGTGGTGATGATGATGGGGTTGGTGGTGATGGTGGGGATGGGGATGGTGGTGGTGATGATGCTGGTGATGATAGGGATGATGATAATGGTGATGAAGGTGGTGATCATAGAGATGACAATGATAGTAATGATGATGGGGATCATGGTGATGATGAGGGGGATGGTGGTGATGATGAACGGGATGATGGTGATGCTGATGATGTCGATGGTGGTTGTGGGGGTGATGGTAGAGGGGATGGCAGTTAACATTTATTGAGTGCTTACTACATGCCCAGCTCTGTGGTTTTTTTAACTTGACCTGTGACAATCCATTCAATCCTCTCAACAATTCTATGACTTAGGAGCTAGTTTTCTGCTGATTTTTCAGGAAGGGAAATCAAGGCTCAGAGAGGTTCAGTACCTGCTTACAGTCACATGCAGTGATCATGGCAGAGCTGGGATCAGAATCCAAGTTCCCAGGTCCCCATCCAGGGCTGCTCCCTAAGGCCCTGTGGTCCTGCTCAAAGGAGCCAGCAACACAGGGTTGCGTATGCTGTGGAAGCGTTTGGGCAGAGGGGGTGTCCGGCCCAGTTTCCCCACTGGGGCTTCCTGCGACGCATTGGCCCAAGGCACCGGGGGCAGGGCAGGAGGCTCCTGCCACTTCTCTGGCACCAGAAGCTCTAGGACATTAATGGTTGTCCTCACCCTGGGGGCCTCTTGGAGTTATTCTGGGAGCTGGGTTTCTCTGGGGTAAGGCCGGGAGCTAGAGTTTTCCAAAGATAGCTGGGTGGGGAGGGTGGTGGTGGTATCTGAGGCTGGGCCCCGGGGAGAGCCATGCCCTGTGGTCAGCCGAGCACAGTGGAGGCAGCTTGCCCAACAAGCTGTGTGGGACAGAAGTCCTCTCTGTGTGTGTCCTGCACCAGGACAGCCCGATGAGGGCTCTGCAGTATTTGGAAGGTCATACTGTGAGGGCTGGTCTGGTGACGAAGACACCATAGGGTAGAAGCCTGGAGGTTCCGGTATCTTTTTTTTTTTTTTTTTTTTGAGGTTCTGGTATCTTAAAAAGAGTAACAGTAGAAGTAGCAGCAACAGAAGTAAGAGTAACAGCAGTTACCATTCAGAATGGTCATGATACCTGTGCTAGCAGTACTCAGGGCAGGGGAGGGAACGGAGTAGAGAAGCAGCAAGTGGAGTGCCGGCAGTCTGGATCCTATCGCCTTGAGTTCGGATCCTGTCTCTTTCACTTCCTAGCTGTGTGGTCTTGGACATGTCACTTTACCCTTTAGTTTCTTCATCGGCCAAATGGGATAATAATAGCATTTGAGGCTTCCTGGAAGGAGTCCATGAGCTCCTCTGTATCAACACCGAGCAAGTGGGCCTGGTCTGCGTCAGGGCTGAGCTGTTGTGCGTGATCATAACCAACACCGTGACAACGAGCTCTATGGACCACGTGCTTTCTTGCATTGTCTCATTTAATTGTCATGTCAACCTGACTGCGTAGGTGCTGTTTTCATTCCCATTTTGCAGATGGAAAAGCTGAGGCTTGAGCAGCTCAGGCTGCTCTAAGTCTCTTATTCAGGGTTACACAGGGGCAGACGGCATTTGAACCCACTCTTGTCGGACTCCAGTGCTCCCAGCTCAATCTGCTTTGCTCTGCTGGTGTCTCCCTGTGTGGCGACGGCCTTCTTGGGGGAGGTGGCTTTTTGAGGGTTGGCTGATGTCACCTTGGATGGGGGGAGAAAGCCAGCAGAGAGGCCAGAAAGAGCCATTGATAAAGAATCTACTCCAGTCCATCTTTTGGTTGGGGCTGGAGCTTGTCTGCCGGGACCCCATCACTCTGCCAAGACTCAGTGGGTCTAGAAGTATTCTGTCCTACCCATGATGATGGACACAGAGCCTGCACTCCTGCCTCAAGTTCATGGCAGTTTCCTCTCATTTGTTTGGCATTCATTCATGAGAGAGAGAGAGAGCACCAAGCAAGGGGGAGGAGGAGAGGGAGCAGATTCCCCACTGAGCAGGGAGCCCTATGCGGGGCTCGATTCCAGGACCCTAAGATCATGACCTGAGCCAAAGGCAGACGCTTAACCGACTGAGCCACCCAGGCGTCCCTCATTTGTTTGGCTTTTAAAGAAGATTCCAGGATAGGGACAGCTAGTTTTAACAGGACATGCTTAATGTGAGGTTCTAAAACTGTACATTCTGATGTGGTCCTAAGTGGCCAAAATCCAGGAATAAAATCTAGGAGAGGTTAAATTAGAGACATGGTCATAGGTGTGGTGTGGTCCTTTGAAAGGGGTGGGAGGGGGTTAGAGGACCTCAGCAGAGGACCTCAGCTAACCTACTGCTTCCAAGCTGTGTCATCTGGGGCAAGTCATTTCATTCTAAGCCTGTTTCTCCTCCCACACACCTACCCACCCACCATCCATCTATGTGTTCGTTCACCCACTAACCCACCCATCCACCACATATCCACCCACTAACCCACCCATCCATCCATCCATCTACCCACCCACTCACTCCCACAGTCTCCATCCATCCACCCAGCCACTGACCCACCCGTCCACCCATCTATCCACTTACCCATGAACCACCCATCCATCCACTCAGTAGGCATTTAGGGAGCTCCCCAGTGAGTTAAGAACTATACCAGATGCTGGGTCCCCTAATTAAGACATTGCCATGAGGGTAATCTACACAAACATCAACAGAAAACTAAATTATGGACCTTCATAATGCTGTGCAGCCGTTAAGAATCTGGCAGGTCTGTAAGAATGGATAGGGAATGGCCTTCAGAAGTACAGTCAAGAGGAAAATAAACGTGGCAGAAGTATATGGTATGTCACCACATGTGTAAAAAAGAAGAAAACGGTCTATTTGAACACATGTGTATTTCGATTTGCCCAGAGAATTTCTGGAAGGACACCTGAGAAACGAGAATCAGAGACTGCCTCTGGGGAAGGAGGCAGGGGATTAGGGATGATGGCAAGGACATTAGCTCTCTTCCATTTTGTGTTGTTTGGATTTTTTTTTCTTGGAGCATGTTACCTATTTAAAATTAAAAAAAAAAAAAGACAGACTCAGTGTCTGCATAATGATATGGAAAGACAAGAGAACAGCAAATTATGATGTTGTCCATGACACATATGTGATTAAGAAGTATAGGGGACTGTGGGAGCAGAGAGTGACACCTAGCTCAGCCTGGGACAATCTAGGAGGCTTCCCAGAGGAGGTGATGCCTGAGATGAGGCTCCCAGCCCGAGCGGAGGTTAAGGGAAGACCCCTGGCGAGGGCATTCCTGGCAGAAGGAATAACAAGGGGAAGTCCTAAGGGGAAGGTTCAGCATCCTGGAGCAAATCCATCGATGTGGTAGGAAAAGTATGGACAATTAGGGAGCCAGGGGCAGGGTCACTTTTGTTTAGTCACGTGCAACGTGGATCCCAGCAGTGAGGCTGGAGGCAGGGAGACCAGTGGGGAGGCCAGGAGAGAGGAGGAAGGTCTAGACTGAGGCAGATGCTAGGGGGGTGGGGGTGTAGGGTCGAGAGAGGAAGGGACTCAGGAGCTTTTTTGGAGATGGGCAGAAACACCAGCGCCCAGACCCCACCGCCAGGCCATGAGATTTAACGGGGTGTCGGGGTTAAACTGGGCTCCCTGGCAGTTCTGATGCATTAGCCAGGTAAGGGCCCTGGTGCTTGGGGCCGAGATGGCTGAATGAATGGATTGGGGCTTGTCCTGTGTTGGTGCATCTTCTTCCTGTGAAGGCTCAAGGCCCAGGTGAGCGTCTGATGTACGGTCGGTCGGAATCTTTGGTGTTTCTGCCAGAAGGAAACCAGGAAGGTGAAGCCTGGGCTTTGGCTTGAGTTGGTTTAAATAACGTCCACCTCGGAGGGTTGTCACGAGAGGGAACACAATACCATTGTGAGGGCCTGGCCCAGGGCGTGTGTGCGGGATACACACATCTCCCTGAGGAAGTTTGACTCCGACACACTCAGATCTAGCTTTAAGCTCATTCAAGGGCATGCGATGCCCTCCTGTGGTTAAAACTAGATTTGTTTGGGCAAAGCGGGGTCGGGGGTGTGTGTGGGGGTAGTCTGGAATGTAAGTCACAGAAATTCTTTTAGCTGCACAACCGCGTATTTTGAGGTTTGGGCTGTTCTGGCAATACTGCCCGAGCTGTTTGGGAGCGGCCTGTGACGTGCAGAATTCTGGTTCAACTCTCAGAGGATACTCACCCTGGCAGAGAGATCTCGTTTTTCTAAATTACAAAGAGAAGCGGTGGGGGAATTGCAGTGTTGCCACATATGATGAAGCAAGGAAGGAGACCAGCTTAGCTCAGAGGGGCTGAAATGGCAGCATGTGCCACGCAGACCAATCTGACATGTCTCCTGACATGTCCCCACCCGGCGGCCCTAACCGAAAAGTCTTAGGAAGGCCCTGGCCCTCTCCACAGGCCATGGAGGGAATGGCCTTTGAAGTTCTGTGCACTTCTCCAGGACTCAGGGACGTTTTGTTTTGTTTTGTTTTGTTTTCCTTTTCTTCTTTTTCTTTTTTTAACAAAGGAGGTATATTTAAGAGAAGAGACAGCCAGCCCATGCCTGGACAAAAAAAACCCACCATCAGAAAAAAGCACATCTCATTATTGAAGAGATGAAGGAGATCTCAAATGGTTAGCTGGTACTTTAGATCCCAGGGCCTCCTTTAGTGGGATTTTGGCTGATGCAGGACTGTGGGTACCTTGGAATGATACACAACCCTGGGGCGCAGACAGGGTTCAGGAGGGACAGTGGGTAGAATGTTAGGCATGCTGGGCCAGGGATGGCTGTTCTTTAAAACTCAGGTCACCAGCAAAGGAAACAGTTAACAAAACCAAAAGACAACTGACAGAATGGGAGAAGATATTTGCAAATGACATATCGGATAAAGGGCTAGTGTCCAGAATCTATAAAGAACTTAGCAAACTCAACACCCAAAGAACAAATAATCCAATCAAGAAATGGGCAGAAGACATGAACAGACATTTCTGCAAGGAAGACATCCAGATGGCCAACAGACACATGAAAAAGTGCTCCACATCACTCGGCATCAGGGAAATACAAATCAAAACCACAATGAGATACCACCTCACACCAGTCAGAATGGCTAAAATTAACAAGTCAGGAGATGACAGATGCTGGCGAGGATGCGGAGAAAGGGGAACCCTCCTACACTGTTGGTGGGAATGCAGGCTGGTGCAGCCACTCTGGAAAACAGCATGGAGGTTCCTCAAAATGTTGAAAATAGAGCTACCCTATGACCCAGCAATTGCACTGCTGGGTATTTACCCTAAAGATACAAACGTAGTGATCCAAAGGGGCACGTGCACCCGAATGTTTATAGCAGCAATGTCTACAATAGCCAAACTATGGAAAGAACCTAGATGTCCATCAACAGACGAATGGATAAAGAAGATGTGGTATATATACACAATGGAATACTATGCAGCCATCAAAAGAAATGAAATCTTGCCTTTTGCGACGACATGGATGGAACTAGAGGGTATCATGCTTAGCGAAATAAGTCAATCGGAGAAAGACAACTATCATATGATCTCCCTGATATGAGGGAGAGGAGATGCAACATGGGGGGTTAAGGGGGTAGGAGAAGAGTAAATGAAACAAGATGGGATTGGGAGGGAGACAAACCATAAGTGACTCTTAATCTCACAAAACAAACTGAGGGTTAATGGGGGGGGGGTGGGGGGGGGGGATTATGAACATTGGGGAGGGTATGTGCTATGGTGAGTGCTGTGAAGTGTGTAAACCTGGCGATTCACAGACCTGTACCCCTGGGGATAAAAAGATATTATATGTTTATGAAAAATAAAATTAAAAAAAAAAAAAAACATAATACTGTGGGATACAGATGAATGACTATATCAATCATCTAACTGCCAGCAATACCAAATTTACAGATTTGTAAAATAACAAGTTTGGAAGAAATCATAAAGATAACTTGGTTCAAGCTCTGAAAAAAAAAAAAAAAAACTCAGGTCACCGTAAACGGACAGACCGTTCGGAATGAACTACTCGAACAGCACACCTGTGCAGGGCAGGACGGAGCCTGGACAAAGCCAACTGCTCCCCTGTGGCTTGGCTCCCCTGCCCCCCAGAACTGCCGGCAGCCACCCGAAGTCACAGGCATTAGAATCACCTGCACAGGCCTAAAGCCAAATGCTGGGCCTAGAAATCTCCATTTTCAACTGACCCCCAGGTGGAGTTTTTTGTTGTTGTTGTTGTTGTTTTTGTTTTGTTTTTGTTTTTTTTTTAGGACTCCTACTGTTACAGCCTTTAATGTATGAAATCTGAATTCCATCAGGGATGTATACATACCTAGATCAACTTCTTGGGTCAAAGTTGTGGCTAAATTCATTTTTTATTTCAAGGTTCCAAGCAGCTGGGCCAGTTCTCTGAAAGCTCAGCAGCCTTTCCTCCCAATGAGAGGAGCAACGGCCTGTGCTAATTCCATCACAGTATTAATCACACTGGATTTTAATCACCAGCTTATCACTCTCGCACTAGATTGGGGGCCCCTTGAGCGCAGATGGGCACATTCACTTTGCTGTGAAGTAGGTACCAAATAACTTGCTACATGAGTAATATCCATGTTTCTACTCAAATTGCATACATTTACCCACAATTATTGAGTATGAATCTCCAAATATTCTATAATCTGATTGAAGATCCTCACATACAAAGAGAGGGACACCAAGGCTTTTGATGCAGCCTGTGCTACATCATTTTTAACATTTGTAGCTGGGGCATTTTAGTGTAAGAGCTGGTACCTCTATACATAAACTAGTAAAATTTTAAATTCATCATCTGTTCGTGTTTTTAGCTTTGCCTTCTAGAAAATCGTTAGCTCTGTCCCTTCTGGCTGCTGTGTGTGGAGATCCTCCTGTCGGGGTGATTTTAAAAGCATCACTTGTAGGTGAGCAGCTCCTTTGTCCTTCAGTGGCAGTAGGCCTTATGCCTGCGTTCGCGCTGCTTAACGTTTTGTCATCTGGGGTCAACCCCCCCGCGGTGGTGGTACCCTGAAAGCAGATTTTGGTAGACTTTGAACAGCTTGTTTTGCCCGAGGCTCCACGTGCTTCGTGGCCTGCAAGACCTAAGGGCCTGCCAATTCCACAGCGCCAGAGGGCGGTCCGGCAGCCGCCGTGGCACCGGCCGTGGCTTGGTTTGGCATCGCTGCTTCCACTGAGTGCGCAGTTCATCCCAGTCTGGTGGCCACCAACTCCACACTTCTACCGGAAGGTGACAAGGCCACCAGCAGCAGGCAGGTGGGTGCCCCCCAGACACAGGCTCCACCCCCTCCCCCCAGTTGCTCCGTGACTTTCTGCGATTGTCAGGGCCAGGGTTTCTCAGGTTTTAGTGTTTCACAAACCAGTGAAATTATAGAGTATTCTGGACTCATGTTGATTTGTCAATCTACTACTTTGCAAAGAACAACAAAAAGAGATGGCGCTCTCCTTTCACCTTCGACCCCATTCTGTAAAACGTGACACACGTCTGGCCGGCTCTGCCCATGGGCCTTATTGTCCGGTTTGCTCAGAAAGGTACGAGTGTCATCACAGCCCAGCAGCTGGCAGCCCCAAGGGGGCTCCGGGCAGGACCCTGGAGCGAGTGAGGGATCCAAGAGAGAAGGCTTTTCAGAGAAAAACATGGTCTTATATCCTTTATTATATATATATATATATATGCACATCTGTTTTATGTACAATAATTGGTTCTATCAAATAATCGTATTGGTACTCTTCCCCAAGACAGTTTCAGGTGAAATTAGGTATTTGCACACTTTGACTACCACACTTGAGAATTTGTGACTGATTTCAGCTAGAGGCCACGCGCACAATTCAAAATATATACAAACGGGGTTAAGGCGCTAAGAGTGGGCCGAAAGAAAGCACAGGACTTAGGACAAGTAAACGGTGTATTTTGCAGGCATGGGAGCCGCCACGTGACCAGCAAGCGCTGCGCGTGACTCCGAGCTCTTTTACTGTGGTGGGGTGGGGGTTCTGAACATCTGCAGCGACGGCGCGGTGGGTGTACACACAGCAGGTCGGCCCGCTAGATGCTTCGCCGAGGGCTCATTTCCCCTCCCCCTTCTCTGCCTCTCCCGTGGGCTCTTGCTTCAGTTTGTAATCTGCTAGGGCAGCCTTGATTGCGTCTTCGGCCAGCACTGGAAAGAGCACAAGGAAAGAGCCTCAGTCTGTAGACTGTACAGAGAGGGTCTTGGGCATCACACCTCTAAGAGCTAGAGGGCAGCGGCGCTGGGGAAGGGCTTATCAGAACCCCCCGGCTGGGGGGTGGGGAGTGAGGAGCAAGCCTGGAAAGCCAGCCAGCCGTTTCCTGAGCCTGATTACGCCTGTCCGTGGCTTCGGAGGCAGATTAGAGTTTAAATACCTGGGATTCTAGGCTAGCCTCAGCCTCCTGGAATCCCCTTTCTGTTCTATAAAACTGGGACATTCTCCCTTTGCTGGGATAGGGTGAGGGCTTAATAAACTGACATGTCAGAGGGCCACAAGAGACGTCCGTTCTCATCTGTCCCCAGGGAAGTCTGGAGTAAATGTAGCGGATGCTGGCTGAGCAAGCTGGTGTAACGTGGGTCATGCCACTAATTGACAGGTGGCAACTGCCACATCCTCTGGAGGGATCCCAACTTTGAAAACTTTTACTTTGGAGTCAGAATTATAATGACTATGGGGGGAAATAGTAAGCAACAGGCAGAGAGGAGCAGCTAAAGGTGGCGGTGCCCAAGAAGGCCAAATGAAGAGGCTGGGGGTTTTATGAAAATGTCGACAAGCTATGGCCTTTATTCCTGCATACTGGGGAATCCCAGCTCGGGTGGAAAGAACTCGGGTCATAGTAGACTTCCTGACGACTGTTAGCACATCCCTGCCCCCGATTTTCCTTGTGAGTCTTACTCTGGCAAGAGGCCTGGCTCTCTGCTGATTTTAAACTAATTTGGTCAGTAAGTTAAGGCTACTGTTTCTCATTCCTCCTTCCCCTAGAAGGTTGAGAGAAGATGGAAAACACTTTAGATTTAAGAAAAAGGCCAAATTGGAAAGCCAAGTATAAGTCTTAAGTCATCTAGGCTTTCTCCTAGGACAGTGTACAGGGGACTGTTGCACAACTGGACTTAGTCAATCTGTATACACGGACTCAGACTATATACACAGTAACAGCACCTGGGAAGGAAGTGGTAACACATGCGACAGAATGATGGCAGAAGCAGAATTATCTCCTTTACTGGTCCAAACTTGACTCCAATGGGTGGGACCAGCACAGATTCTAAAATCAAAGATTGGGGCTTAGGGCCTGGCTTTCCCACTTAGAAGCCATGTGACTGGGGTGCTTTAAGCTGAGCCCCGCTTTCCTGGTAAGAGGGAGAGATAATGATGCTGTCTGTGGACTAGAGGACATTCCTGAGGCTTAGAAATGACGCCACGAAGTGCTCGCATGACGCCCAGCACACCCCACCTCCTGTTAAGACCCTCCTGGAGATGGGCAGTGAGGCCTCGAGGCTTTTGCCATCTGAAGGTTACGGACGCCACAACCAACACGGCCTCGCCATTACTCCGCACAAATGCCAGTTAATGCCATTACAGAAATGCTCCCAGCCGTGCAAGCTCGTGGGCATTACAGAGCGGAAACTCACTGGAGCAGTGCAGCTTCACGGGGGGCAGACAGAGCTCCTTGGCGATGTCCGTGTTCTTAATCGTCAAGGCTTCTTCCACCTGAGAGGCATGGAGGAGAGCGGGACAGTCTCAGTGAAGCTCTAACTCAAGGAACAGGCAATCAAAAAGGAGGCCAAAGAGGCCCTCAGAATGGGGTGGTGGGGATGACTGCCATTAAGAACCCCTGAGGACGCACACTTGTGCGTCAAGGCTGCAGCTGGGGCTCTGCGATACGGAGTACACACTCCGTCGTGTGGCGTGGCTGGGGTAAGCACTGCCGGCAAAGACACTTCGACAAGCCAGCCCGTGACCGCTCTTAGGGGTCCGCTTCAGGCCAGCAACAGGAATCTTGCTTTTTTTTTTTTATTTAAAGGCAGTGATTTCTCCTATTCTGGTTTTGTGAGGATCAGCTTCGGTGATGTCTTTACACCAAATGTTTAGAATAAATCCCTTCAACCAGAAGTGCTGAATGGTGTCAGGGCGGTCAGAGAGGTGGCAAATAGGCCAGTGGCACTCTAGCATTTGGCAGTGGCACAGACCGGTCTTGGGATCATCCTCTGCCGGAAGAGAATCTATCTTGGCCAAACAGACTGGAAAGGATGCCCTGAGTTTGCTCGAGTGTCCGAGGACACGTGAAGGAGGCCCACATGGAAGGAGCCCTGCTGCCTTAAGAGGAGCCAGAGTTCCCCTTCTGTCCCCCAATTTCCCAATTCTGTTGACTTCAAGGATAATGCTTCACGTTCTGTTCTTAGAAACTCAGAGAGGACCACAAGGTCAAAGAAAGGCCCTCTTCCTCCTCTTTCTGATCACAGCTCAAAGGCCAGATCCTGGGAGCACAGGTGCCTTGTCTTGCTTCCCCTTTCCCGGAGCATAGGTCTTAACAAATTGCTTCAGAGGCATCTCCTCCAGATCAGGTTAGGTCTGTGCTCGCCCAGGGAGCTCGTCAGCCAGAAGGCCCGGAGCCACAGGAAGCCGGGGGCACGTGGCCCTGCTCCCAGCATTGCTGTAGAGCCGCCCAGCTCCCCATGCACACTCCTCTGTGACTCAGCCCCTGAACCTGGTCCCTTGGGGCTACAAAGATAAGCAGCCCTATATTTTGGCTTTTCTGAGTGGTTTTATGACTGGATCTTAGAAACTCCAGTCCTTCACCAGGTTTGGGACCTTCTACCTCTGCAGCTTCTGGGAAAGAGGCTTTGGCAGAGAGAAGAACAGAAACAGTGTTCCAGCTTGTCTCATTTCCACCCTCAGAGGGCCTGTGGACCAGCCACCGGGATCACTGTTCTGATTTATTTGTTTCCTTTGCCTCCATCTTTGGTGTTTCTGATCCTTTAATCCCTTTTCGCACCGGCTAGTTTGTTATTTCATGAACCCTTATAAACCACCTGCAATCCTTTTTGAAACATGATAGAAAGAAATAAACAAGAACACAAACCACAATATAGCCTCTCCCACCCTTAGACTTCTAAGAAATTGTAATCAGCAACCTTGCAGAAAGCCATAGAGTTCTTTGCCGTTCTTTTCGGTTAGTGGGGGAGGTGAGGATATTTTTCCTATTTAATTAAAAACAAAACTGAACGGGTGCCTGGGTGGTTCTGTTGGTTAAGCATCCAATTCTTGATTTTGGCTCAGTCATGACCTGGTTATGAGACTGAGTCCTGCCTTGGGCACTGTGCTGGGCATGGGTCCTACTTATGACTCTCTCCCTCTGCCCCGCCACCCAAAACAGAAAACAAAAAAGCCCTAAACAAAACACCACCCAAACCTCCAAACAAATAAAAATGATCGACAAAAAAAAAAACCCCAAAATAAAAAGCTTAACAAAATGATCCATAATCCTCAATGTGAAGAATTTAATCAAAACCTGAACAGGAGAAATTAAAGAAATTCTTAGAATATTTTGAAAAAAATCAGCCCTCCCTTCCTTCCCCCTAATAATTAGACCCTTCCCTTAACTCAGAGGCAGGTTTGTCAGAAATGTGATTTAATTCTGTCAATCTGCAAGCAAACTTACCGTCTTCCCTTTTACCCATTCAGTGGCTAATGAGCTAGAGGCAATAGCAGACCCACAGCCAAATGTTTTAAACCTGGCGTCCACAATCTTCCCCTTTTCATCCACTTGAATCTAGAAAAGACACAGGAGTTAAGCAGTGGTTCCTGGTGCTGCCACACAGAACCTGCATTTATAGGGGGTTCACTGAGGCTCTCCCCAAGGGCTTTGGTCTTGCTTTCCATACCCTAAGTTTTAACATTCATTACTGAATTTGTTTTGTTACAAAGGGCTCGGTGATGAAGAGTAAAATGTAGGAATGATCATCAGAACGATACAGGCCTACAGGGTAAAGATAAGCTGAAAAATATACCCTCCACCCCCAATTTTTGGTTTTGTAACTCTAGTCTCTCTTTGGCTATGAAGTTCTCTTGGCTGCTCAATCTGCATCTTTAAACACTGGGAGAGTCTGTAATAAGGTCCCTAGTTAGGGCTTTTTAGTTTGGTATGAAATGACATCTAGTGGTTTCCTCCTGCCTTGTTTCTGTTTTCCAAGGTAGGCATGGAGACCTCTGGCAAGCTGCCCCTTCACCACGATGAAGCAGATGTGGACAAAGCTACAGTTTACTCAAAGTGCCAGTCACTACCTTTGTGTTGTTTCCAATCAGGCGGAGGCTTGATATGTGGCATTTCCTGTCTCACTGGGGATTGCTAACCGAATGGTTGTGGTTTTCCTTTGCTCACTAAAATTCACAAAACTTTCTACTTGGCTGAAGTTGGAATTTAAGCTGATAGACTGAGTAGAAAACTGACACCAGAAAGGGTCAGCACAGTGTATGGGACAACTAAGATTCAGTCCCTACCTAATAATTGATAACAATTAACCGTCCCATCATCTCACAGGAATCCAGGCAGAGACCAAGGGGAAAGCTGTGCATGCAAATGCTTTGTAAACAACGAAGCACTATATGAGCAAAGGGATTACTGTCATTACCATTAAAAACGAAAACCAGAGGTACCTGCAGTTTCATTACATCACCACATGCTGGCGCCCCCACCAATCCAGTTCCGACATTTTTTGAAGTCTTGTCAAGGGACCCCACGTTTCTAGGATTTTCATAATGATCAACAACCTGAAATTAGAAGGTTAAGAGAAATCCAATGATTACTCTTTTTTGTCTCCCCAACTTGATGGTAAGCTCCTTCAAGTTTCTTGAAGTCAGCAAGCTGAACCTGGCAGGCAGTCAGTCGCTAAGCATCAGACATCACCTGGGGAGGAAGGCTTACACTTACGTCAGTGAGACTTTATGACCCAACCGTTTGGACCTCTTTTCCAACTACCCTCAGAAATTTGAGTTACTGGAGAAAAATCAGCAAAATCATGTCTTAAATCCATAGGTTGTTTTTTTTTTTTTTTTGAAGACTTTATTTGAGAGCAAGAGACAAAGCACAAGCAGGGGAAGGGGTAGAAAGGGAGAAGCAAACTCCCCGCGAGCTGAGAGCCCAACCTGGGGCTCTATACTAGGGCCCCGGGCTCATGACCTGAGCTGAAGGCAGAGGCTTAACTGACTGAGCCACCCAGGCATCCCTCCATAGGGTTTTTAAATCACAAATAATTAGCTGATCTTTACCACCTAAGTCACCAGATTTGGGCTCAAACAGCATTTCTGGTTATTTCCAAATAAATCCATCCTCAAAGGATGATTACTATTAAAAACTTTTCAAAAAACAAGTATGGTCCAGCAATCGAAGGATTTCCCAGAGGTCTCAAGGAGAATGTTATACGAGGAACAATGCTATGGAATGTATTCATTTGTATATGATAAAACAGTAACCGTCCCATTACTGAATGTCAAGCCCGGAAATCACTCTGGTGGAGCAGCGCACCCTGGTGGCTGAAAGGCTGCTAGCCCACGTTCGTAGAGGGTGTTTTGTCAACAAAACACACCCCTAGGTAGGGGAGGAGCGAAGTCCCTGGCAGACGAGCTGAAGCCAGGACAGAACAGTATCTATTCAAACTGGCACACAGGAGACTTTAATGTAACTTTGAGGCGTGTCTACCAGTTAGCCTTAAATCTAGCCTTAAGTCTCCCGATCTTCTTCCAGTGTCTCTTCCCGACCACGGATTTTGATTCCAAGCCCAAGGACCTACAAGATAATACCTCATGGGGACTTTTGCCCCATGTTGACTCACCGCGTTCTTAGTCGTTTCCAGAGTGGGAAAGTTTCTGTTCTAGGGGACTTTACGCCCCCGGAAGGCAAGGGCTGCAAACTATGCACCTATTCCCATTCCCCGACGCTGTCCCCCCTACTCCCCACCAAAAAACAACAACAAAAAAACAGGACAAAATTAAAACACTGCAACTGTTGATTACGTGTCTGACTCCACTCGGAGACTGTGAGTTCCTATAACAGTAACTGCACCGTAAATGATCTCCATGTGCTGGGCACCACGCCGAGGACTGCACAAGCACTATCTATCTCGTGTAGGGGAAAGCTAAGAACTCACTTTACAAATGGGGAAAACAGGTTCATCGCAGAGCAGGGACTTGCCCAAGGTCATCTGGCTAGGGCAACGGCCTCCCTGAAGCCGGAGCCCGCGCCAGTGTGTCTGTCCCTGGAGTGAGGCTGGCAGGTCATAACGGGCCCTCCTTCCTGGGCCGCTGGGTTTTGAGGCACGAAATCGCAGCCAGCGGCGGGGCCCACGGGCAGCGGTTAGTTTTATCCGTGCAGCAAAGGAAACGTAGTCCAGTCAGAGTCGCGCGAGGGGGTGGCCCCTATCCCCGCCGCAGTGGGGGCTCCCAAGGCCGCGCATAACCCCGCAGCCACTCCCCAGGTCCGGCCTCCGTCGAGCTCCGGCATACCTGGGTCCTCTCGCTGGTCCTCGCCATCCCGCCGCCTTACCAGTGCGGGTCCCGCGCATTCCCTCATCTGCCCCTACCTTCTTGTGATAGAGCCGGGCCGGAGCAGACAGTTCCCGGGCAGGCAGGCGCGGACTCCGCAGCAGCAGGGCCGACGCCGCCCGTCTCAGACGGCCCGCTCCAGCCGCCGCCATCTTCCCGGCTTGCGCCAGCTTAGGCCGAGCGCGAGACGGAGGGGAGGGACGCGCCCGCGCGTCGGTTCCCGGCTTGGAGCGCGCACCCTTTTACGTCACCGCGACTTCGCGCCTGCGCCCTCCCCCTCCATGCACAGGTCTGCCTTTGGTCAGGTCTTGACCACGCCCCCTCTAGGGTGGGCGGGAAACCGAACTCAAAGACTGAAGTTGGAGGGTTTGTTCCGAGCGCGGGGTTTTGAATCTGAGGGGTCTCAGGCAGGAGTGGGAGCCCAAGTTTGCGTTCACCAAGCCTACCCGTCGCCGGAATGCGGCTCAGTGGATCAACCACTACTGTTCACAGCTCGATTTTGCAGTTTAGGAAGTTGAGGGTCAGAGAGGTTTAGTAACTTCTCCAAGATTGCCCAGTCTTATTTGAGATTCAAGCAAGGACAATTCTGGGTTAGAATCCGGAGTCTGCTCCTTCCCGGCTGTGTGGCCCTAGGCGAATGACATAATCTCTTTAAGCCTTGATCCTCGCTTTTATACTAATTCAAGAGCAATTCAAGGCGTTATCCTAGGCTTTGGGGATCCAACAAAGAAAAACACATTAATTCCTTACACAATTAACCTTGCTAATGAGGGAGAAAGGCAGCAAATAAACAATATTTTCCTACCTCAAAAATGGTAGCTTAATTGCGGAAAACGAACACGCCATACCCTGATTTTTTTTTAAAGTATGTATGTGTATGTCTACATCTATTTCTCTTCATCAGCATGCTGACATATTTATATGACCAATGCCTGGAAATGAAGAGTTTCTAATAAACGCTTAGTAATGAAATTTATTAATACTGGCTTGCAGAACATGATTTCATACAAGAAAACCCACATGTGTATTTAACGCTTAAGGCACCAGGTTTACATAAAAAGGAGGAAGCTCTGTGAAATATGTTTTTCTCGTGAACGGTGCAGTCGATCCTTCCCCGGGTACTTGGAGTTTTCCCTGCGTTTTCGGTTCAGTTGCTGGGGAGACTGAACCACGCGCCTGATCCGACAAGGCTGTAAGGAAGGCTTTCATTCCCAGATTCCTTTTGACCTTCTCAAGATGGCGCCAAACCCTTCCCTTCAGTCATCTCTCCATGACTTCCTCTACGGCCTACACTTCCTGTTCAAAGACCCAATCTCTGTCCGAAGTTGCGATGAAACACATGCCGTGTTGGGGAGTTCTTATTCTGAAAGAACTTCTATACCTATGTAAAAGCAATACGAAATTTCACGGGTTCCGAGATTTTCCCGTCGTTCGAGGCTCACAGTTTCCCTTTCCGTCGCAAGGAGAGCGGGGTTTAGGTCAGGCGCACGCCGCGGGCAGCTCTTCCTTCAGCGGGTCTTCGGCGGCCGCGAGAAGACCCGGGAGTCACTAGATGCGCAAGATGGCGACAGCGGCCGCAACATCGGCTTCAGAAGCGGAGGCTGAGCCCAAGGCCGGGCCCACAGCGGAGGGCGAGGAGGATGACGTTAAGACGGCTAGGACGAGGAGGAAGGTGTTGTCGCGGGCCGTGGCCACTGCGACGTACAAGGCCGTGGGGCCGGGGTGGGACCAGCCGGAGGAAGGCGTGAGTGAGAGCGATGGGGACGAGGAGTACGCCATGGCTTCCTCCGCCGAGAGCTCCCCTGGGGAGTACGAATGGGAGTATGACGAAGAGGAGGAGAAGAACCAGCTGGAAATCGAGCGGCTGGAGGAGCAGGTCGGTCCGGGGCTGGGCGGCGGGCTCCTTCCCTCAGGTTTCCGGGTCGCGGCTCTTCTCCCAGGTCTCCGGCGGTAGTGAAGCCGCCAAGGCCGCAAAACCGCTATTAATCATTACAGGTCCCGTCATTTGAGCGTTTATTGCTTGCCGGGTGTTTTGCATGCGATATCCCATTAAACGCTAACAGCGACCCAAGGAAGGAAGTAGTGTATTCCCCTTTTTAGGGGAGGAGATTGAGGCTTCTCTTGGCGGGAATTCTCTTGCTGAAGATTACACTTCTGCAAGTGGCGAGCCAGGTCTCGAACTTTGGAACGACTACAGAGCTCCCGCTTTTTTTTTTTTTTTTTTTTTTAGAGCTCCCGCTTTTAACCACACCGTTAAATTGTGGTCAGCAATCGCAATGAAATTGTACTTAAAAGAGATTTCTTTCTTCCTTTTAAGTAGCAGTGCCCACAATGGTGAACTACGGTATGATAGACAAAGCAGTGACCGTGACTGTGATGATAGAAATGGGATGGTAGAAATCTCAGCGTCTGGAGGCTGAGGCCCCAGTTGTAGCTAGTCCATGTTTGTGTGAGCTTAGGCACATTTCTTAACTTCTCTGAGCCTCAGCTTTCTCACCTGTAAATTGGGAGCAACAAGTTCTGCATCATGTAGTTGTAACAGTAACTAATAGCCCAGTGCCTGGCACCTGATGGTACCATGATCTATAATTTGTAACTCCTGTGTAATCCAGGATCTCAGGAGGAGAAAGGTGGTCTGCTCAGATTAGGATAATTTGAGAGAAGGTTAATAAAGGGACTGCTGTGTTTATTAAAGTGTGGTCAGAGAGATCAGGAGTGGATGTGCAGTACCTCAGGGCTAGTGACTGCGGGACCTTGTGTCTGCTTCTAGGCCTGAAGAGGTGAGGGGAGAGAGAAGACAGACCAGTTTTCTAAATAGCTGTGTTGAGAGGGCACCTGAGAGCAGGGGAGACCTTTAGGCAGGGGTACAGCCCCAGCTTCCCATCAGGGATTGGGGTGAGGGAGGGAATACCCTGACCTCTCTCTCTCCAAACATTTGCTGGTGCCTTCTGCTGGGCAAACCCTGCTGGAAGCGAGAGAGCCAGAGACTCCCTGGATGTGGTCCACACAGGAGGGCACAGGACAGAGATGAGAAGGGGAAGTAGAATTGGGAGGGCAGGGCACCTAGGTGGCTCACTTTGTAAAGCGTCTATCTTTGGCTCAGGTCATGATCCCAGGGTTATTGGGCTCCCTGCTCCCTCTGACCCTCCTCCCTGCACACGTGTACTCTCTCTCTTGCAAAAATAAATAAAATCTTTGAAAAAGAAATTGGAAAGGCAAACAAATCGAGAACATTTTCGTTTTAGCAATGAGGAAACAGGCTTGGAACAGGTGATGAAATGATTTGCCTAGAGTCACTCACAAGGGGAATTGAATTTATCAGGGTTGTCTGTGGGCCAAAAGCCACACTGATAAGAAATCACTTAGCTAGGTGAAGTTGTTAACCTACCTTACTCACTTAACTTTGCTGGGTGTGAGATTCCTTATAATGTCCTCTTTGGCAGTCATACCTTTGTTGTGAAATAGTGACGATACCCATCAGTATCACTTGTTTCATTCATCATCACATTTGAATATCAAAGGAGCCCAGTAGGGGTAGGCAAGTAGTTATCTTTTCTGCTTTTTAGAAATAAGTACTCCAGTGTTTACTCGTGTTTTATTCATTCACAGTCTTTTATTCATTCACTACACAAAAGTGTAACAGAGGGTGCCAGGCTGACTCTGTCCCTGTCCTGATGGAAATCTGTGCTTCTGACTTCTTTGCAGCCTTGGGCTTTTCTACAAGCCATTCGCTTACTCTTCTGTGAGTCAGGGGAAATAGGATTAGCTGTTTGAGCGGAAGGGGAAGCTTGGAAGCAGAGTAAGTCCTTGGTCAGAGTAACTAGTTAGCAAGAGAGCAGGATGGGTCAGAGCAGAGGTCTCCTGGTTACTGGTGTCCTCTAGTTACCTGCACTACCTCAGGTCACAGAAAGTGGTTTGGAGCTCACACGGTGACCACACTGTGATGTGAATGAATGGCTCTTATTGACCTGTTTGGATGGGGTCTGGAGATTGATTTTTCCAATTTTTGCATACCTCCCTCCCACCTCATCCCGATCCCATCGCCTCTAGTTCCTGCTGTAAGTGCTCTTACGGTGGAGTGTGACGATGGATAACATCAAGACAGGCCTGTGAAAACCTCAGCCTTGTCGTCTCTGCAAATTCCAGTTCTCTGAGTATATTGTATGGGAGCTCAACATTAGTTGTGGTACCCATCCATGTAACAAAAGCAAAGATTTCCCTTTATCTGTGTTTATGTCCTGAAACTAAAAGTGGCACCTCCTGGTGCCTTATAAGTTATTCCAGCTCCCTGAGCCTGCGGTGTCCTCCGTGGTCGAAACAAGGGTCGTAGGACTGTAGTGGAGCTTAAGTGACCCATGCTTATAAAGCTCCCGGCAAATTTGACACACAGTAGGTGCGGTGCCGTGGCCTGCTGTGTGCTTTCCCCACCCTGTCCGGAATTGCGGTGGTTGTGTCTTCTAGGACCAGGCCTCGTTATTTCTCTACCACCGCTCGGGATCCAGGTTGTTAGGGGATCAGGAAAACAGTACATCGTTGTGTGCACTGGCTAAGCCGTCTCTTTCTTTAAGTTGTCCTTTGTTGTTCATGATGTTCTGAGACCAGAATAGACCAGTATATGTTCTCACTTGTGGGTGCTGAGTGAACTCTGTGGAAAGTCTCATAAATGCATCTCAGTATGCAGTTAAATACACATACTTTCGGAGTACCTCTTACTCTTTATTATTTGGGCCTAGAAGTCAGAAATTTAGACCAAAAGCCATCCTGGGAAGCAGTTTCTGTACTTTGTTGACTTTTACACCTTTTTTTCCTGACCTACAAATGGTATTCGTGTAAGAGGAGCTGTATGGACGTTAGTCACTCTAACAGGACTGTCTCATCCCCCTTCCTGCTCCAAAACCACCTTCAGACCCAGGTGACTTGAGAGCATTGGGTGACAGGGAAAGCCTCTGCCTCTTGTTTAGCAAGAAAAGTACATTTTGGGCAAACCTCACTTCTTTAGTTAGTGTGACTTGGCTGCACACTTGACAGTTGTGAAACATGAGTGTGTCAGGACAAACCACTTGAGAAGCAGAGGTTTACTCTGGCTCCTTCCTGGTACAAATGAAGAAGCCAAGAACTAGGGGAGATTAGAACGTTTGTGTCCTGACCTAGTCCCGTCCTTTTTTTTTTTAAAGATTTTATTTATTTATTTGTCAGAGAGAGAGAGAGCACAAGCAGGCAAAGTGGCAGGCAGAGGCAGAGAGAGAAGCAGACTCCCTGCTGAGCAGAGAGCCCGATGTAGGGCTTGATCCCAGGACTCTGGGATCATGACCTGAGCCAAAGGCAGAGGCTTTAACGCACTGAGCCACCCAGGCATCCCTAGTCCAGTCCTTTTTAAACTCATCATGTAATCATGGGATGGGCTTAGCTTGTTAAAATTTATATCTCATGAGCAGGAGAACATTGCTAAAAGTCTTAAGATAAAAATTTTAGGTCAGACTCTTGCCTATTATTGAGTATTGTCTTTTTGCATGTAATTTGATACATACAAAGCAGTTCAGGCCTGTAAATTGTGAAGTGTGGTGGTCAAGTGAACACTACGTACCCCACCACTTGGTCTAAGAGTTAGAACCTGATCAGTACAGTTGTACATACCTAATCGGCTTTTCCCCTATTCCGTGGCCCTGCCTCCCCTCCTTAAAGCCCAAGTAACTACTTTTTTGAACTGGTGTGCTTCCTTCTCTTTTAAAAAGTGTATATTTTTTTCAGCTACATATGTGTCCCTAGGTAATATATTGCTCACTTTTGCTAATTTCTGAGTGTTTGGGAAGTGTATCGTGTGGCGTTTAATCGTTTGGGACGGCTTCCCGCGCGGCAGTGTGTTTTGGGGCTCCTCCGTGTTGCTTGTAGCTACAGTTCATTCATTTTGCCTGCTGTGTATTTACTACACCGTTGGAGGGTGTTATCACTTCTTCTGGCATTAGGATTGATCACAGTTTTTGTTTTATTTTCTTTTACTTTGGTCCTGTTACCAACGAGCTACAAGGAACATTGTTACTGTTGAAATGTGCTCTTATTCAACATGTATGTTGAAGGATTTGTGTATATAGGATTTCTCTCTCTATATATATGTATATATATATATGTATAAGGATTTCTCTGAGTGTTTTTCAAACTGGGGTTATAGTCGTGAGTCATAAATTCATTTTGATAGATAGAACCAGTGTTGTTCTGTCATATGTTTTCTGTCTGCATGGGAGTGTTTCTCAGCGTTCTCTTTTTGTTGTGTTGGTCAGTTTGTCAGTCCTGTGTCATTTCCGTGCTCTAAATCATTGTTACGGAGTCTTGCTACCTGGTGAGACAGATTCTCCTCTGTGTATTTTAATACAGTACCTCGTGTCTAGATTGTTGAGTACATTGTCAGAGTGTTAGTTAAATGAAGGAGAGGGAAATAACTTAGTGCTGAAATGTGGCAGATGTTGGAAGAGTAGACCCTGGTGTTCATATGTAGACTTAAGGGAACCCCATATCCCAACTCATACGAAAGCTTTTTGAAAAAATTAAACTTTTCATTTTGAGATAGTTGTAGATTCCCTGCAGTTTTAAGAAATTCTACAGGGATCCTGTGTACCCTTTACTGGTTTCTCCCAATGGTAACCTTTTGTAAAACTAGTATACCACCACCACCCAGAGGTCGACGTAGATACAGTCAGCACAGATCAGTCATCGCAAGGGTCCTTCCTGTTGTCCTTTTATAGTTACAGTTCCTGACCTCTGGCAACCACTAATCTGTTCTCTATTTCTATAATTTTGTCGTTTCAAGGATATTATGTAAATGGAATCGTATAGTATGTAATCTTTTTGGATTAGCTTTTCTTATTCAGCATAATTCCCTTAAGATTCATCTGACTTATGGGGCCCCTGGGGGCTCAGTCAGTTAAGCATCTGCCTTTGGCTCAGGTCAAGATGCCAGGGTCCTGGGATCCAGCCCCATGTTGGGCTCCCTGCTCAGAGGGGAGCCTGCTTCTTCTTCCTCTACCCCTGCTTGTGTCTCCCCCCTGCCCCCGACTGGGTCAAATAAATAAATAAAATCTTAAAAAAAAAAGATTCATCTAAGTTGGATACATGTTGTTCATTTCCTCATTCTGGCTAAGTAGTAGTCCACAGTATGGGTGCCCCACGGTTACTGGAACCATTCACCATCGAAGGACATCTGGGTTTCCAGGTTTGGCTACTAGGAATAAAGCTGTTAGGAACATTCACATACAGGTTTTGTGGGTACATAGGTTTTATTTCTCTGGAAAAGTACCCAAGGGTGCACTTGCTGGGTGATGTGATAATTGTGTGTGGAATTTATAAGAAATGGCCCAGCTCTTTTCCAGAGCTGCCATCCACATTTTACATTCCCATCAGCAGTATCAGCAAGTATGAGTGAGCCAGTTCATTTTTTTTTTTCTTATCTTCTCCAGCAATTGGTATTGTCACTATTTTTTATTTTAGTCATTCTAGATGTATAATGATTTCTCATTGTGGTTTTAATTTGCATTTCTCTGATAGTTCATGATGTTGACTACCTTGTGCACTTAACTTGCTGTCTTGTGTCCTCTATGTACCTGTTGGTTCATGTCTTTTACCCATGTTTTAATTGGATTCTTGGTTTTTTAGTGCTGAGTTTGGAGTTGTATCTTTTAGATACTTGTCCTTTGCTGGGTAGAGGACATGTGGTTTGTACATATATTTTTTGAATTCTGTAGCTTGTTTTTGCATCCTTGGTAGACTCTTTCATAGAGCAAAAAGTTTACATTTTAATAAGGGCCTAACTGGTATAGAATTTTATCACAAATGGTTGTTAGATTTTGTCAGATGCATTTTCTGTATCAGTGATACCGTGATTTTGGTTTAGCCTGTTGAGCTAGTGGGTTACAGTGATTGATTTTCACAGACTGCAGTATGAACTCGCCTTATGTACCTGGAACAGATTCAACTTAGTCATGGTGTATGATTCTTTTTATACATTGAATTTAGTTCCTTAAGTTTTCCTCTCCATATTGTGGTAGCTGTATCCTTATTTTGATTTGCTGTATCTTCATTTTCTTTTCTTTTTTTAAAGATTTTATTTACTTATTTGACAGAGTTCACAAGTAGAGAGGCAGGCAGAGAGAGAGGAAGGGAAGCAGGCTCCCTGCTGAGCAGACAGCCTGATGCGGGGCTCGATCCCAGGACCCTGGAATCATGACCTGAGCTGAAGGCAGAGGCTTTAACCCACTGAGCCACCCAGGTGCCCCTGTATCTTCATTTTCATTCAGTTCTACATATTTTTAAGTTTTCCTCAAGACTTCCTCTTTGACCTATGTGTTATTTACAAGTATATCGCTTAATTTCCAAATGTTTAAGGATTTCCCTACCATTACAGGGTGGTTGTTGTTGTTGTTGTTGTTGTTGTTTTAACAGAGATCACTGGTAGGCAGAGAGGCAGGCAGAGAGAGAGAGAGAGAGGAGGAAGCAGACTTCCCGCTGAGCAGAGAGCCTGATGCGGGGCTAGATCCCAGGACCCTAGGATCGTGACCTGAGCCGAAGGCGGAGGCTTTAACCCACTGAGCCATCCAGGCACCCCTCCTTTTTTTTATTTGCCATTACAGATTTCTAATTTAATTGTATTGTGATCAGAAAACATCTTCTATATGATTTCACTTTTAAAAATTTGTCAGTTTGTCTTACAGTCCATGCTTTGGTCTCACTAAACCTTCCATGGGCTCTGGAGGAAGAAAAAGCTGTGTTCTGTTACTATCAGATGGAATGTGCTGTATATGTTAATTAGGTCCTGTTGGTTGATGCTGAGGCTCTTCTGTCTGCTTGCTGATTTTTCGTCTAGTAGTTCTAGTTGCTGAAGTGGAGGATTTTGAAGTCCCCATTGTGAGTGTGTATGTCTCTTCTTTTAGCTTGAACAGTCTTGCTTAATCTATTTTGAGGGTTTGTTGTTTGTTTGATACACATTTAGGATTTCTTTGTCTTGCTGGTGGGTTGAGCCTTTCATCATTTTGTGATGCCCTGTTTTATCCTTGGTAGTTATATTTTCTCTGAAGTCTGCTTTATGTGATATTAATATAGCCACTTCTTTTTTTGGACTAATGTTTATATGCTATTTGTTTTTTTTATCTTTTTACTTTCAGCCTTCCTAGGTCCTGAATTTGAAGTGAGTTTCTTGTAATCAGCATATAGTTAGGTTGTGTTTTTATCTACTCTCCCATTCTGTGCCTTTTAACTAGCATATATGTTTTTAAAAGATTTATTTGTTTATTTTTATTTATTTATTTTAAAGATTTTATTTATTTGACAGAGAGCTAGAGAAAGTAGGCAGAGCAGCAGGCAGAGGGAGAGGGAGAAACGGGCTGTCCACTGTGCAGGGAGCCCAATGCGGGGCTCAATCCCAGGGCCCTGGGATCATGACCTGAGCTGAAGGCAGCCGCTGAACTGACTGAGCCACCCAGGTAGCCCATATTTGTTTATTTTATGGAAAGAGTGAATGAGTGGAGGGGCGAAGGGAGAGGGAGAGAAGCAGACTCCCCACTGAGCATAGAGCCCCATGTGGGGCTCAGTCCCATGACCCTGAGATCATGACCCGAGCTGAAATTAAGAGTCAGATGCCTAACCAACTGCACCACCCAGGTGCCCCTTAATTAGTATATTGAGACCATAAATATTTAAAAGATATATTTTATTTATTTGTCAGAAAGAAAGAGGGGAATAGTACGGTGCACAAGCAGGGGGAGTGGCAGAGAGAGAAGCAGAGAGAAGGAGCCCAATGTGGGACCCTGGGATCAAGACCTGAGCTGAGGGCAGATGGTTAACCGACTAAGTCACCCAGGTGTCCCAAGAGCATAAACGTTTAAGATAATTATTGCTATGTTAGGTCTAAAGCCTGACATTTTATTATTTTCTATTTGTTTCCTGTGTTTCTTATTCTTCTGTTTCTCTTTTCTTGCCTTCCTGGGAAGGACATTTTTTAGGATTCTGTCTTGATTTATTTATAGTGATTTTTAGTGTATTGCTTTGTATAGTTTCTTAGTGGTTGCCTTAGGAATAGTTGATTTGACTTACACGGTAGCTGTGTTCTACCACCGGGTGAAGTGTGGAAATGGTCCTTCCATTGAGGACGTCCTTGCATTTAGCATCCCCACTTTTAAGTATCATTGTTTTGAGTATCAGGTGGTCTTAAAATTTTTGTGTCAGTTATCACATACAGCTTAGAAAACTCATGAGAAGGATCTTCCAGGATACTTGTCTGTATTTCATGCTCTTTGAGCTCTTCCTTCCTTCCTGATGCTACAAGATTTCTTTGATCATTTCCTTTCTCTTCCTTTCACTGTCTTTAAGAGAAAAGTCTGCTAGTGGTAGGTTCTTTTAGTTTTCTGTTGTCTCAGATGTCCGATACCTTTTTAAGCAGTTATTTTCATTTGTTTTAACTTTCAATTTGAAAAGTTTCAAATAATAGAAATAAATCTCTAATGTACCTATTGCTTAGCTTCAGCAGGTGCTGCCATTCTCGCTCCTCCCATTAGGGGTTTCCTTTTTGTTGTTTTTGTTTGGTAAAAGAGCTCTTACCTACACAGCCGGCAGGTGCTAAAGCACATTATTAATCACATTTTAAAATCCTCACAAGAACCTTACGGACTAGACCCTAGTGATATCCCCATTTCACAGATGAGAAAATAGAGGCTGAGCAAAGTTAATGACCTGCCTGAGGTCACACTTGGTGTTTGTTTCATCAGAATGTTTCCTGTATTTCAGAGAACAACCCAGCTGGGTTCTTACAGGGACTGGAACAGAGTGGAGGCTCTGTGTGTGTTTATTAGAGAAAGGCTTGTTCATTGATTTTTCTTCCTCTTCCTGGGGGTAAATGTGGCCTTGCTGTTTCAGTGGCACTCCCAGATAGCACATCTCTTGTTTGTAGCGTTGTCACCATTGGTGAAGAATGCTAAGTTCTTTTGATGGTGGCGTTTTAAATTTCACCTTGTGCTCTTTTCCTCTTAGCTGTCTATCAACGTCTATGACTACAACTGCCATGTAGACCTGATCCGGCTGCTCCGGCTGGAAGGGGAGCTTACCAAAGTGAGGATGGCTCGCCAGAAGATGAGTGAGATCTTTCCTTTGACTGAAGGTAACATATCAGCAGTAGGCCTGCTTTTGTAAACACAGAGAACTGAAGAGTATACATTCTGTTTTCAGTGCTGAAACTTGGATGTGTTCCTTACAGAAATGTGGAACATAGAAATAACAGTGGAAAGAAGAAAATTCATTATCCAGTGTCAGTGATTTCTAGTTTTTCATCTTTTAGTTTTTTGCAAAACATAATTGTGATTGTGTAGTACAGACTCATGTTTTGGATCCTGATTTTTTTTTTTTTAATCTTCCGTCATGATTAATCTTTCCCACATCTTTCTGTTTCCCATTCTGGTGTTTTCTTTAATCCATTTTCTCAGGACCAGTTAATTGTATTACAGTTAAACTTTAATAAATGATTTTTAGTGTAAACATTTCATACCTTGTTTGTTACATGGTAGTTAGAATTTAGATTACTTTTACTTACTTATTTGAAACAGAATTACCCTGTGCGTCTTGTAGACCAGTCCTTCGTGAGTTCGTAATTGATCTTTTAGGGAGGGGTTGGGAGAATACAGGTCCCAGATCCAGCTCTTTCCCCCCTCCCTGCCCAAAAGCATAACTGCTGAGTGTAGGAGCTGAAATCAGAGTGTCCAGATTTGTTCCTGACAGTACATCTTACTAGTTGTGAGACCTTCAGCGAATTATGCAAACATTGTCAGACTCAGTTTTCCCAGCAGTAAGATGGGCTAGCAGTAGTTTCTACGTTATAGTACATGGATTGGATGAGGTATTGTGGGTACAACACATAATAAATGCCCTAGCATATCATAAATGCTTAGATAGGTGCCATCGTTACTCATTATTATGACTATCATCTACAGGAGTTTAAAAAAGATTGAATGAGAAATATATATACGTAAGTACTTAGCAAAAATATAAAATGCCCATAAAATACAGATGTACGGTATTATGATTTTAATTACTTGGTCTTATTTGGAAGCATAAACTTTATATGTGCTTGGTACAAGTTTTAAGAATTGAATTTCTGTGAACCGTGGCAGGCTGTGTGAGATGGGTGAGACGTGGGTGCACTGGTGACTTACAGTAAAGTCCCTGCTGTCATCTTGCCCTTTGGTGAAGGAGATGGTCATGCAGGAAGTGCTGTTGTCTTGCAGAGCTCTGGTTGGAGTGGCTGCATGACGAGATCAGCATGGCTCTGGATGGCCTGGACAGAGAGCACGTGTACGACCTCTTTGAGAAAGCTGTGAAGGATTATATTTGTAAGTTCCCTGCGTGCTTTTTCAAGGTGTCTGCAGATGCTTCCATCTCTGCTGTCCGGGGTTGCCTCATGATGGGTTTCTCCTCAGAAAGGAGAGCGTTAGTCCAGCAATTAGAAAGATTTGAGTTTACTTATTATGCTCATTTTGGCTTTCTTTCTTTTCTTTTTTCCTTCCTTCCTTCCTTTTTTTTTTTTTTAAGATTTTTATTTATTTGACAGACAGACATCACAAGTAGGCAGAGAGGCAGGCAGAGAAAGAGGGGGAAGCAGGCTCCCCGCTGAGCGGAGAGCCTGATGCGGGGCTTGATCCCAGGACCCTGAGATCATGACCTGAGCCGAAGGCAGAGGCTTAACCCACTGACCCACCCAGGTGCCCCCTGCTTCCTTCCTTTCTTAAAGATTTCATTTATTTAAAAGACAGAGATTGAGAGAGAGCTTGAGAGCAGGGTGAAGGGCAGAGGAAGAAGCAGACTCGCCAGTGAGAAGAGAGCCCGATGTGGGACTTGATCCCAGGACTCCAGGATCATGACCTGAGCCGCAGGCAGCTGCTTAACCAACGGAGCCACCCAGCTGTCCACGCCCACTGTCTGTGGTTTTCATTTGAGGATATTTGGTTTTAAAATACAGTTAGGAGAAATGTTTGTAGTAAGGGAGTGAACATACTCACCCAGCATTTTTTTGGTGGGGAGAACTTACGTGGTATTTTCAGATGACTAAAGGTTGCCTTTTCTTTGTTTTTTAATTTTTTAAAAGATTTTATTTATTTATTTGATGGAGAGAGAGATCACAAGCAGGCAGAGAGGCAGGCAGAGAGAGGGGGAAAGCAGGCTGCCTGCTGAGCAGAGAGCCCAATGCAGGGCCCGATCCCAGGACCCTGAGATCATGAACTGAGCCGAAGGCTGAGGCTTTAACCCACTGAGCCACCTAGGCGCCCCTAAAGGTTGCCTTTTATACATAGTTTGGATTTTTAGAAGTTTTGGACAGAATGCTTTTTTAAAAAAATTTTTTTAAATATTTTTTAATATTAAAAATTAATATTAATTTTAATTTTTAAATTTTAATTTATTAATTAATATTAATATTAAAAAGCTTTTTAAAACTTCTTACTTTAAAATAAACGATTAAAAAAAAATAAAATAAATGATTTACAGGACAGTAGTACAGAGAGTTCCTAAACTTCATCCTGCTTTCCTCAGTGTCCTGTAACTGCTATACAAAATCAAAACCAGAGAATTGATCTTAGTACAATGTGCGTGTCTGCTTCTGTGATGTTTTACCCCACGTGTAGATTCTGGTAACCGCCACTGCAGTTGACTTAGAGAACCTCCATCACCACACAGGTGTATGCTGTGCATTGTCTACTCGTGTTGAATTTTTGTTAGTGCAAGTGGAGTAGACACCTTCTCTCGAAGTTTCTTTACCTTCCCCTGTTGGCAGTATGATTCTCTAAATACGCTTTTTACCTATAGGACACATCAGAGAATGCTATGGACAAAATGTTTTTTTAAAAAAGTTTTAAAAATTTCTCCCTTTTAAAAAATTTTTTAATTTTTTTTTTAAAAGATTTTATGTATTTGAGAGAGAGTGTGCACTTGCAAGTGTGGGCTGGGGAGCGGGGAGGAGCAGAGGAAGAGGAACAAGCAGGCTCTGTGCTCAGCCTGACCCAGAGATCATGACCTGAGCTGAAATCAAGAGTTGGATGCCCAACCGGCTGAGCCACCCAGGCATCCCCCCACCCCCGCCCCCAGATTTCCTCCTTTTAAATTAAACATCCTTCTTCCATATCTGGTTTTCCCCACTGTGGGCATTTCCCCTTTTGACAGGCACTGGAACTTGAAGATAGACTGCCCCGAGGAAGAGCATTTTCCATGTACCTTTATCAGCCAAGAGAATTGATCAGTTTTTAGTTTTTATAATCCGGATACTGAAAATTACAGGTGTTTTGTGAATATGAAATTCCCCTATTATGTACTTTTAATGTTCTTGGGTCTCTGCCCCAATCTGTCCATGTGGCTTCTTAGAACCTTTTGACAGTTCCAAGGGCTTGATGCTTCCATGTTTTTTGATGATCCTGGAACCCCTCTGTGAATGTCTCAGAGTCATCATTACCAGTACCTCCCCAGACTAATGCTTTTCGGTCCTTGATGGTTTACAGTCACCCTGCTGTGGGGCTGCCACTGTCAGTGCTGAGGTCAGTGTGCCTTTCGCTGCCCAACTGCTTCAGGGCTGCTGGGGGTCCAGAAGCCAGATAACCGTGCTCCTCAGATTAGGTTTCTTAAAGTAGTTTTGAATGGGGGCCCATGGGGTTCTTATGTTAGTTTCAGGAGCCCTAGAGCATGGAAATTATGTCCCTTGTTTTGAGAATGTTCGGAAGCCACTCTGGCCTGCTTTAAGAGTCGCATGCTCTACCAATTGAGTCAGCCAGGCGCCCCCTCTTCCTTTTTTGTTTTGCATCCCATATGGCTGCTCTGTATTGGTGAGCTAAAACAGAGTAGCTAACAAAGTTTGGCTAAGTTCTTTGAAATAAACCTGCTTCATGAAAAAAGCAGTCCTCGGGAAAACATACAGTAATTGTCAAATCAGCTTTATCTTCTAAGTATTTTTATTTTACAAGGTTAATGGATAGACCTATGAAATATTTTCAGATCTCTGAAAAGTGACTTAATATGCAAAACGTGTGCATTGGGAACCACTGCATTCTTAAAGAGATTAATATATGTGCTGCCCAAGCAAGCACTCCTAAAGAGTTTAATTCATTAGTCTGCTCTTAAAGCTGCAGGGGTGAGTGTATATAAAGTTTAAGAAGAAAGTGACCAAAAAAAGGGCAATCGGGTCTTTTCCGTTGTTGCTGTTTAAACATCATTACAAAGAGAGACTTAAAATACAGACTTCTGGTTACAGAATTGGTGGTTTTAATTTGTTCTTTGATTTTGACCAGAAGGCTTAAAAAGATTCAAAAGTTAAAAAATTCTAAGCTTTGAAATCATTCTGAAAGTATTTAGATTTGTAACTATTTGCATTGAATATTTTCATTGAATTGCTTCTATTTTAATAAATGGGCTTTTTAATCATGAGCATATTACATATTACCTGCTGGCATATTCTGTTTATGCAGTAAAATGGCAGTAATTGTAACCTAGTAGAGACATTGTTTAAGATATACTTTCCTTTCTAGCTGCAGTATTAGTAATTTATGTACATTGGATGCTTGCTGATGTGCTCTTGCCTTTTTGCGTGAATGAGTATTGTTTTGGTGGGCATATTTCTTTTGTGACTCAGCGGAACAAAAGTTTTAATCTTTGGGTATTTCATATCCTGAATTAATGGAGCACTTCTCCTTCTTAGGTCCTAACATTTGGCTGGAGTATGGCCAGTACTCAGTCGGTGGAATTGGTCAGAAAGGTGGCCTTGAGAAAGTCCGTTCTGTGTTTGAAAGGGCGCTCTCGTCAGTTGGCTTACATATGACCAAAGGACTCGCCATCTGGGAGGCTTACAGGGAGTTTGAAAGTGCCATTGTGGAAGCTGCCCGGGTGAGTGGCCTGGTCTCTGTGACCAGTGCTTGCCTTCGACTAGTTGGGGCTGTCTTTGTAAGTGGCCTCGGAAGAACATAGTTAATGAAATGGTCCTCACCAGTCCTTTAGTGGGTGGGCAGTAAAATAAAATCAGTAGTGTTTGTGGAACAACAAGAATGATTTCTTTGACTAAAAACAGATGACCTTGTAATTTTTCTGATACTTAAAAATACTACTTCAGTTATTGGTTCCAGGTGAATACACCAGAATAACTGTGTCTCTTAAAAGAAGTGTATATATATTAGTCATGTCCAATAATAACTGGCAAGAGGTGTAAGAGATTTGACCCCATCATAATTGGATTTTTTTGAACTCTGATTCAAGGGTTTACAGTCCCCTCCCAGTGTTCCCTCTCCTGTGTGTGTGTGTGCATTACCATCCGTAACTAGTGGAGCCCTCTAGTAGTTAGATGGTTATTATTAAAGTAGCCCAGTCCCTTGTTGATTACATCCCTGTTGAGAAGTCTGCAGTGGTGCCTTCAGCTCACTCTGATGGAGGCATCGGGGCTAACTCCTTTGGCTGACATTTGTGGCCCTCCAGCATCAGACATAACTCTGTGTGGACTCTGCTCCCACGTGCCCCTCCACAGTTGTGCACTTGCTGGCCACTGTACTTACACGGTTCCTTCGACTGGGAGTCCGTTTCCTCCTCTTACTATGGCAGGAGAGCCTGTAGATGCATCCCAACTGCCTGCTCCTCCTGGAGTTTGTGCTGCTTTCCTCCCTTCATAAAAAAACTCAGCCTTAAACACCAGCAGAAAGCAAGCCTTGTGATACTTTCTTTCCTGATGTTTCATTATAGTCATTTGTGCATATGTTGTCAGTATATACATTTCTAACATTCCTTTTTGCTTTTTACCCAGTCAGAAACACTTAGTAGCAAAGACGTTTATTTTTGTGCCTCTCTCAGCATTTGACACAATACCTCATGTATCAGAGGTCACATAAATGTATTTTTAGTTTGAACTAAAAAATTTGTTGCAATATCTTTTTGAAGTAGGAAGGACTGCCAAGTTTGCCATTTACTACAAATTTACTTCTTTAGCCCATAGCTGTCTTCCTTTCCCCTTTTGACCGGGAACAAACCTTTGATTCACAGCTGGAGAAAGTCCACAGTCTCTTCCGGCGACAGCTGGCGATCCCACTCTATGGTAAGAGAAACGGACCTGTCGACAGCTGGCCCTCCGTGGTTTTTAAAATGCTTTGGGGCATGTCCTGTCGTTAGGTCTTTCCCAGCACCCTGTGAGGCAGATGTTGCTGGTGTTCTTACTCTCACTGGACGGTGTCACTGTGGATGAGGCCTTTGGTTAAAAAACGTACCTTGAATTGTTAATGGTCAAGAGGATTGAGGGTCAGTGGTCAGACCTGGAAGCCAGACTTCCTGACTCGCAGTTTTCTCTATTAAGACACTGTTGGAGAGGTAGAGTTACTATAAGGAATAGGGAAACGAACCTCCCTGTGTTTTCTGGGGAAACTTTATTGAGTAAGAGCTCCGTGGTGAGCATTTTCTCTTTAGCAGTAACCTCTTCCGTATCAGAATGAGGATTTCCCACAGGCTTGTAGCATTCTTCTGTGGGGGTGATTGGTTCAGGAGCCCTGTTGGTTGGAAGTGTTCATACCTGAATTTCTCGGGGGTTTGGTAAGGATTTTCCTGTTTGGGTGAACATATTTTGGTAAGCCAAGCCTTGAAACTCTCGAGCTAGAGCTAGAGCATGAGCAGCATCTGGAGGATTTTTCTGGGCATGGGAAGAGTTTTGTGCTGCCATCTTGTTTGTTCTCCAGGCGTAGTTTCACATTGTACGCCCTTGGCACCTCTGGACAACTGCTTGAGCCCAGACGTAATTGCTCTTTATACTTCGTGGCTTATTTGGATTTGATTTAACAAATTATAAAGTGGCTTTCCAGTTGAATCCTTGGGTGATTCAACTGCAGAAAAGGCTAGAACTGAGCAGCCTGCAGGTTTCCTCTCCCATACCAATGTGACGTGGCATAGTACAGTGAGTAGAGCATGTACTTGAGCCAGACTGCCTGGTTCAAGGCCTTGCTCTACTGTGACCTGCAGACAGTTGATGTAATCCTTTACTTGCGTTTCCTCAACTGCAAAATGGAGATCATGGTAGAATCTACTCCCTAGAGCTGGCAGGATTGGATGAGTTAGCGAATGGAGAGTTTAGAACATAGGAAGCACTAGGTAAGTGTTGCTATTATTTAATTAACTGATGGATTAATTGGTAGGGCTTCCGGGGGGATTGCTTTGAGACAGAATCTAAGGTCAAGTCTGGGCCCAGGAGAAGATTCGAGCATAAGAGTTGCTGTGGTCACTCATGGGAGGGGCTGGCATCCTCTGAGTCTCATGGTTTAATCTCTGGGTTGATAAAACTCAGTGGCAAGACCTATGGGGCTGAATTCATCTCTCAATAGATATGGAGGCCACATTTGCAGAGTATGAAGAGTGGTCAGAAGACCCAATACCAGAGTCGGTAATTCAGAACTATAACAAAGCACTACAGCAGTTGGAGAGATACAAACCCTATGAAGAAGCACTGGTAAGTGTCGGCCTCTTTACAGTGAACTTCTCGCTGCAAATTTTTCCCTAATCAATAGTTGCATCTTTAAAATTTGTTTTGTTGTGAAATCTATAGAGTGTATAAATGTCTGCATACAGTTTACATACTAATAATAAAGTGAACATCCATGTACCCACCACCCAGGTTAAGAAATAGAACATTGCCAGTACCTTAGAAGTCTCCTATGTGCCCCTCTCCGATTGCCTCCTCTTCCCTCTCCCGAGAGGTAATCACTTTCCTGACTTTTGTGATAATCGTTCCCTTGCTTTTCTTTATAGTTTTACAACCTATGACCATATCCTTGATTAATATATTGTTTAATTTTGCTTGTCTTTGAGCTTTTATGTAATGGAATCATGCTGTGTATTTCACTGAACGTGTTTGTGGGTTGTACTCGTACTGATCAGTATAGTCTGTTTTCACGGCCATGAAGTCGTATGTGTATGCCACACTTTATACATCCGTGTTCCTAGCCGGGTCGTTTTCCAGTTTGTTGCTAGGAGGAGCAGCATGTTTCTGGCCTTTCTTGTGCATGTCTCTCGGTGCACACGTGAATAGGCTTTCTCCAGAGGGCATCCCCAGGAGGACTTGCTGGATCAGAGGATTGTGCCGAACTGTTTTCTGTGTTAATAGTTGGCACTCCTGCCCAGGAGTTCTCCCTGAACCGAGGGTTCTCTTTGGTCTCTCCAGCCTTTGATACTGACCTAAATATGAGCCACTGAGATGGGTCTGAAGTTGTAGTTTTAATCTGCATTTCCCTGATAGCTAACAAAAGTTAAGTGTTTGTTCCACATCTGTTGGCCATTCGGATGTCCTTTTTTTGTGAGGTGCCTGAAGTCTCTGACTCATTTTTCTTTCATCTGTATTTTTTTCTCATTAATTCTTAGGAATTCTGGATCATATTCCTTATTTTGGTTGTATGTATTATAGAAGCTTCTCCCAGGTTGTGGTTTGTCTTTTTAGTTTTTTAATGGCATCTTTTGACAAGCGGTTCTCAGTTTTACTCTAATTGGGTTTATCATTCTTTCTCTTACGGTTTCTGCTTTTACGCTTAAGAAATCTCTCCAGGTTCCAAACTCATGAATATTCTTAGCTCTCTTTTCTTCCAGAAGTTTATAGCTGTGTATTTCATGTTTAGATCTTTATATGGAATTGATTTTTGTGTATGGCGTGAGGTGAGGGGCCAGTTTCGTTTGTCCATACGACAAACAGTTGTTCCAGCACTGATTTTGATAGTTCTATCCTCCCCGCATCGATGTGCTGGCCCACATCAGTCATAGATCAGCTGTCCATCTATTTCTGGGCTTTCTCTTCTGCCCCACTGGCTTAAATTACACTGTCCTAATAATGACAGTTTTGTAAGTTTTTTGTTTGTTTGTTTGTTTTAAATTCATTTGAGAGAGAGAACACAAGGAGAGGTGAGAGGCAGAGGGGGAAAGCAGACTCTCTGCTGAGCAGGGAACCCAAAGTGGGGCTTGATCCCAGGACCCTAGGATCAGGACCTGAGCTGAAGGCAACGCTTAACCACCTGAGCCACCCAGGCGCCCCAGTTTCATAAGTTTTGCTTGTAGGTAACATGAATCCCATCCACGTTGTTCCTCTTCAAGAGTGTCTTCCCTTTCTTTCTTTAGTTCTTAATAACTTGGATTTAGAATCAGCTTTTCAGATTTTACTGAAAAAAACCTGTTGAATTTTGTATTCGAATTGCACTGATCAATTGGAAGAAGACTACATCTTAGAAATACTGAATCTTCTAATCTATGAATGTGGTATAGGCCTTTGCTACTTAGGCCTTATCTTTCTCTAAAGTTTTATAAATTTATAATTTCATCTGGTCCCTTGAACACATTTTTTAGACCTATTTCTAAGATATTTTTGATTGTATAGAAAATGCCACCTTTTTAAAAAGATTTGCTTTTCTAATTGTTCTTGCTATATAAATTGTAATTTGGTTTTTATACTAATTTTTTTGTCTGTTGAACTTTATAAATTTTTATTAATGATCAGTAGATTTTTTTTGATTTTTGGATTTTCCATGTTGACCATAATATTTGGTTTTTGACCATAATATTGTTTGTAATAAGTGGTGTTTTTCTACCTGTCTTGGTCTTAGAATACTTTCAGCTACATTTACTGTGCCTCAGACTTATCCTCGTGTTTTCTCGTCCTGTTTGACCTGCAAGTCATTGTTGTTAGCAATTCATCTTGAATTATACAGCCCAGCTTCATTACATTCACTACATGCATTTCCCACTTCCTTTGCTCTTCTTCCCTTGTATCCCGGAGCTCTCATCTGGAATCATTTTTATTTTGCTTCAGGTACACCCTTTAAAGTCACCTGCCCTGGATATTTGCTGGTAACAGATTTTAATTTGAAAAGGTCTTCACTTCGCTCTTCTTAAAAGTTCATTTCTCAGGATGTAGAATTCTAGATCGACAGTTACGCGTCCTGTCTTCCTGGCTCCTGCTGTCGCTGTTGAGACGTCCGCTTCTGTGATGGCAGTCCTTGTTTTCTCTCTGGCCCATTTTAAAATCTCATAGGTTTTGTTTGATGTCCCATAGTTTCAGTACATTAGGTCCAGGGGTGGATATCTTTGTATTTATCTTGTTCGTGGTTGGTTGGGCTCTGTTTTTGGTATCTTGTGGTATAGTAAGAACAGTGACTTTGAGAGCCAGGCCACCTCAAGTTCGAATGTTAGCTCTGTCAGTTGCTGGCTCTCTGACTTTGAGCTTGTCCTTACCCTCCGTGTGTTTCAGTCCCCTTGAATGTAATATGGGATGATAATGATCCCCACTGTGAAGATCAAATCCTTAATATATCTTACACCAGCAAAAGCTTAACCTTCACCTAGATTTTGTCCTTAGTATTTCTTGTGTCTTTGCTAGTTTGCTGATGATTTTCAAGATGTTTTTCATATCGAATCCAGCAGTTTTTGTAGTTTTCAGTGGCAGTCTCTCTGGGTAACCCGTTTGTCATTAAAACTAGAAACTGAAACTAAGACATCCTCTTTTTCTACTCAGAGCATGTGTGCTCTCCTGCTGGCTGGCCTGTGAACCCTCTCCCTTTTTCACATGTAAATGACTGGTAGGTAGTTGTATTTATTAAAGCCTCTTTAATGAAATCTTCAGCTAATTCATTTTGTTACGACCATTAGAAGAGAGTAGCTGAAGAGGAAGGTTGTGTAGGGATTTTGTCTGAAAAGAATTTCGATTGTAGCTCTTTGGCTCAGTAAACATTCAGCCTAGCCTCTTTCATGTTCTGCATGTGCCTGCACGCTGGCAGGAGCTGATACTGGAATGAGAAGCCTTGGAATGAAGGCAGCAAATCGCTCCAGTGTGGATGTGTTCACTCCACTCAGTAGGCTGAGAAAGTGACTTCCGTTTCGGAGGGATGGCTGTCCATGGTCACTGGCAAAGGTGTTTCTCTTTCATTTAGTTGCTGATGGATGTTCCCATCAGAAGCCCCCTGTGGCCTGAGGGTGGGTTTGGAAAAGGGTTCGTGGAACCTTTCTAACTGTTGCCATGAAGAGGCGCTGTGGACTCTTAGTCTGCCCGTTGTGTTGTAGACCCCGGCATGCCAGAGGTTCTGCGAGTGGGAATGGGGGACTTTTACTGACATAGCCAGTCTTGCCAGAATTTACTATGAAGATATGTTGTGCTTCCTAACAGTGTCAGGTAGCTTATTTCAATCTCATTATGCTTCCCTTTTGCCTTAGTTGCAAGCAGAGTCACCCAGGCTGGCTGAATATCAAGCGTACATCGACTTTGAGATGAAAATTGGTGACCCTGCTCGCGTGCAGTTGATCTTCGAGCGTGCCCTTGTCGAGAACTGCCTCGTCCCAGACCTGTGGATCCGCTACACTCAGTTCCTCGTAAGACCACTCGACTTCTACTTTCTCTCCTTCTTACCGATTGGGAGCCTGTTCAAAGAAAATCAGCAGGAGTGTTGGGAGTTAGTTCTGTGCCACCCCTCTCTGCTTCCTCATTTTCCCCTCATCCTTCTTTCCCCTCTGCCAACTCACTCAGGGAGTTCTTCCGATGTTCCAAGTCATTTCAGACTGACACTGTAAAAAAAATTTGCACAGTCTTCTTACTGAGGACTTTATGACAGATTACTTTTTTTCTTGTAACTTTTCATTATGGGAAAAAACGTAAGCATTAGAACATAGATTAATAAGGTGAAACCTCATGGGCCCATCGCCCAGCTCTAACAGTTAACTCATGGCACTAGTCTAATTTCGTCTATGTCCTTAATCTTCTTCCTCTTCATGGGATTTTGAAGCCGATCCCAGAAGTCACATTTCATTGGTAAATATTTCAGTACACGTATATAAAAGATTTGAATCAGGATCCAGGCAGGGTCCATTCATTAGGATTGGCTGATATCTCTTAAGGCTGTTTTCATCTGTTGGTTCCCTCTCTACCTCTCTTCTTCTACCCTAACTCCTCATAATTTCTTTGTTGAAGAAACCAGTCATGAGAGGCATTTCTTTCTTTCTTTCTTTTTTTTTTTTTAAAGATTTTATTTATTTATTTGACAGAGAGCGATCACAAGTAGACAGAGAGGCAGGCGGAGAGGGAGAGAGGGAAGCAGGCTCCCTGCTGAGCAAAGAGCCCGATGCGGGACTCGATCCCAGGACCCTGAGATCATGACCTGAGCTGAAGGCAGCGGCTTAACCCACTGAGCCACCCAGGCGCCCCACGAGAGACATTTCTAAAGAAATTTGTTAGCTGGTTGCGCTGGGGATGTGTCACGGATGGTAAAGTCTGTAATGGTAGCACTTTCTCTCCTAACTCTGGACTTCTTTATTGTAGGATCGGCAGCTGAAAGTGAAGGATTTGGTTTTATCTGTACATAACCGTGCTGTTAGAAACTGCCCATGGACAGTTGCTCTATGGAGTCGTTACCTCTTGGCCATGGAAAGACATGGAGTTGACCACCAAGTGATTTCTGGTGCGAATGTTTTTGTGGGAAGACTCGAAAGCTTTCTGTCCCAGGCCAGAAACCTAGTGCTGTGACAGTCATTAAATCAGCCTTCCCCTGGGTGTTAGCTTTGGGACATAGGGTATTAGTGACAGAAAAGGCCCCAAGTGGGAGATAAACTGATCATAAGCTTTATGTTAAATGTAAAAATGCTAACATTTCATTGTGATTTTCTGGGAAGTTGGCATCTTTTCTCCAAAACTACTGACCCAGAATTCTTTTAGTGCGGGGCATCTTGTGGAACATGCCCTTTCTAGAACAAAGTTCATGTAAATCCTGGAGGCTCTTTTTTTTTTTTTTTTTAAAAACATTTCTCTCTAGCTCATTTCACTTTGTTTCCCCCTGTCATTATTATGAAGTCATATAGTAGTTTTTATAACAATCTCGGTAATTTGTATTAACTTCTTTTTGAACTGGTAACAAATCCTGGCTTATTCTTCAATTCCAGTGACCTTTGAGAAAGCTTTGAGCGCTGGCTTCATTCAGGCCACTGATTATGTGGAGATTTGGCAGGCGTACCTTGATTACCTGAGGAGAAGGGTTGATTTCAAACAAGGTATTTAAATTCAAGTGTCAGATTCAGTTCCGAATTTTTTCCTAACATGTCTTTCAGTGAGTTATCCTAGTTGCCCAGATACATCATGATGAGGCAAATGGTGTAGACCAGCCATTGACAACTGTTTCCCCCCGTAATTTTCACTTCTTAAATCCTTAAATCCTGTTGTGAATTGTAAGGGAAGATACTTAGGGTCCTTATGTTCTATACCGAGTCCTGCCAGCACTGTCCATAATGTGCTATTTGTTCCATTGTCTTTCTCCCCAACCACATGATGAGGGCAGGACTGGCAATTTTATTTCTGTGTCCCCAGCCTGATGCCAGGTGCACAGCAGGCTCCCAGGAGTTTACTGTAGCATTTAAGCAGGCTCCACGTACAGTTTGGATCCCAACGTGGGGCTTGAACTCATGACCGTGAGATCAAGAGCCCGATGCTTAATCAACCAGGCCACTCAGGAGCCCACTGTAGCATTTAAAAAAAAAATGGTATGCAGTTTCTTGAAGCCAAAACTTTCTTGCAACTCCTGACAGATTCCAGTAAAGAGCTGGAAGAGCTGAGGTCTGCGTTCACTCGCGCCTTGGAGTATCTGAAGCAGGAGGTGGAGGAGCGTAAGTGCGGCTTCACCCGCTCCTCCCTGCGGTTGTCTTTCCCCTACTTGGTGGGCGTGCCTTCTCCGGCAGAGGCTCTTTGTCTCTAAATTCTTCTCTAATTTTGGCTGCTTCTCTTCTTAAAGGTTTTAATGAGAGCGGAGATCCAAGCTGCATGATCATGCAGAACTGGGCTAGGATCGAGGTAAGTGTTTTTGACAGATGTGCCAGTGACATGCACCTTTGAAGGACGTGTGTAACGATGTGGCTGCGGTTGTGTCAGCATCCCCGGTGATAGTTGGGGTCTGTAGGGATTTGTGCTCTGCATCTAGCTTGGTGCACGTTCATCTGTATCTTAGAGAAGACACTAGCACTCGGGTAAGAAGTACGCAGCAAACGTCGGAATGCCAGGCATTGACTCGTGGACTTCTGCCCCCCTCCCCTTGGTGTCTGGTTTGTGAGAGGATCCTGGGTGTGGACTGTCTGCCAGGCATTTTACTGTGTGCTGGCGAGATGAGGGGAATCCTGCTCGGTGCTCCCATGTCTTTGATCTCCTATGGGAGACAGAAATTTGACAGATAATTAAGGGATATAATGAATTCAATGTTGTTTTTGGACCAAGGACCCCAAGTGAGTAAGGTATGGAATCTGCCCTTGATCATGTAACAGAGTTGGGAATTCTCATCCTGTTTTATTTTCTGAGGGAGTCAGGTCAAAGAACCAGTGTCTGTCAGGTTCAGAAGGGTTCACTTGCCAAAGTCACTTAATAAATGGCAGAGCTGGGACCTCCTCCTAGATCGGTCTTTCTTTTCTCCACATTGCACTCAGATTAAATGCTTGTAGTTAAGCTTGATAAAAATAAAAAGTGACTTGCCAGTTCTGTTTTAAGTACCTGTGGGCTTCTGCTCCTTGCTCTCAAATAGACAGGCAAATAGGCAGACAGCTTGAGGCTTGTCTCCTCTCAAAGCCTGAAGTGGTTGAGCTGGGCATGCTGCTGTGGACAGTGGCTGGGAAATATCCAGGGAGTCAAGTAACACAGATCGTCAGTGAGGGGTTTTAAGGCACGGCCGTTTGAGGCATGCTTTGTAATGGGTGCCAGTGTGCTAAGGTTTGCGTCTTTTCCTAATGGAGCCTGTTAATGCGTTTTAGGCTCGACTGTGCAATAATATGCAGAAGGCTCGGGAACTCTGGGACAGCATCATGACCAAAGGGAATGCCAAGTATGCCAACATGTGGCTCGAGTATTACAACCTGGAAAGGTAATTGGCTTGGGGGCGGGGTTGGTGGTGCCTGTCAGGGGTAAGCTGTGTTCAGTCCTGGCTGACTCCTCTTGGCCTTGGCTTGCCCCTCTCCACAGGGCCCTGGCCTCTGGCAGCCTGTCCTTTGTTCGAGGCTCTGTGTGTACTGGGAGAGGCTAGGGAACTCAACCTGAAATTTTGTGTCTGGGCTTGTCATACAACCATATGTTTCTTTCTGTTATTTTGGTTTTTGGATAGAAATATTTTATTTAACTTTTTGGGGAACTATTTTTTGTATTTGCTTTGTATGTAAAAGTGGAAAATACTAAAAAGCAAGGAGAAAAACTCCAAAATTAATCTACAGTGGCAGACCCAGAGACATAACCCATTAGCTAATGCTTTGGGTATATTCTTTGAGATTTTTCTATGCTTAATTTTTTTTTTTCCTAAAGAAAATACAGTGACAGTGTACATGTTAGAAATCTCTAAAACTACTTTAAATAAATGTAACCAGTAATATTTATATCATGGGGAAGATGTAAAGAATATGACCAGCCTTTCTGTTCATTGTATCTTGAGCGTTGCATCTCAATAAATACATTTTTAGGGGTGCCTATGTGGCTCAGTAGGTTAAGCCTCTGCCTTCAGCTCAGATCATGATCTCGGGGTCCTGGGATCGAGCCCCACATCGGGCTCTCTGCTCAGTGGGGAGCCTGCTTTTCCCTCTCTCTCTCTCTGCCTTTCTGCCTACTTGTGATCTCTCGCTCTGTAAAATAAATAAATAAAATCTTTAAAATATATATATATATATTTTTTCATATATTTTTTTCATTTTTGAGTGTTTTGGTTTTTTTCCCCAATTTAAAAAATAACACATGCTCAAATTTAAATGAAACATTTGCCAAACTATGTGGTAGAAAGTTTATTACCATCTCACCCCTAGAGATGACCACTATTAAAGCTTCTTGAAGGGGCGCCTGGGAGGCTCAGTTAGTTAAGCATCTGCCTTTGACTCAGGTCATGATCCCAGGGTCCTGGGCTCCCTGTTCTGCAGAGGGGGGTCTGCTGTTCCCTCTCCCTCTGCCTGCTGCTCCCCCTGCTTGTGCTCTTTCTCTCTGTCAAATAAATAAATAAAATCTTTAAAAAAAAAAAAAAAGGTTCTTGACTATTCCTCTGGGTCAGCAGTTCTCAAATTTTTTGGTCTCAGGACCCCTTATACTCTTAAAGTTTGAGAACCCTGAGAAGCTTTTATTCATGTGAATCATATATATTTAATATTACCATATTAGAAATGCTGACAAATATTATTAAATATCAATATCAGCATATTAGAAAACTGAGAAAAAGTTATTTGTCAAAATAATAAATTGATTACATTTAACGTAAAGAATATATTTTTTACGAAAAATGTTTTCCAAACCCGAAAATAATTTAGGGAGAAAAGTGGCATGGTTTTGTTATCTTTGCAAGTGTCCTTAGTCTGGCTTGGAAAATAGCTGGATTCTGATGTCTGTTTCTACATTCACTGTTGTGAATTCTCATTGAAAAATATGAGGAAAATTTGGCTTCATACGTGTAGGAGGTTAGAAGAAAGGGGTATTTCACCTTCCCAGATAATTGTGGATATTCTTTCATACTAGAGCAAAATTAGCAAGTGGTTGTTTCTTAAATAGTTGCAGTGTGGAATCTGAAACCATTTAACATTGATTTTCTTTGTACTTTCAATAGACCTTTTACCCACACACAATTCTGTGACAGCCATTGTTCCATTTGGAGAATACTCATTCACTAAGTCATGTAGCTCTTCCCAGTATGGACACATTTCATCATGCAGTATTTAACAAATTACATTTGTTCATATCCTCAGTGATCTTAGAAAAGTTGTTCTTTTTTTTTTAAAGATTTATTTATTAGAGAATGTGCATATGCAAGTGTGAGGTGCAAAGGGAGAGTAAGAAAGAGAATCTCAGGCTGACTCCCCACAGAGCACGGAGCCTGACTGAGGTGGGGGTGGGGGGCTCGATCCCACGACTCCAAGATCCTGACCTGAGCTGAAACCAAGAGTCAGACGCTCAACCCACTGAGTCACCCAGGTAGGTGCCCTAATAGAAAAGTCTTTTAAAGTAGGAAGCTGTCAAACTGAAAGTGGCAGATACAGATTTTCCAAAATTCTGATTTTCACTTAAAAGCTGCCATTTTATTATGGCAACAAATATGGCCAGGGGTTTTCCTTGAAGTGACAGACTTCCTTCATTAATTTTCAGAAATGTCTGCCAAATACTCAGGTCCACCTAACCACTGTTTTTGTCGCTGAGCTGTTTTCTCAAGTAAAAATGGTGTTCCGTGAAAAAACAAACTAGTACAGCTTACACCCCAAACAAAAAGATAGGCTTTTCTTTGTGACGACCATTGTACTCTGGTGTGCAGAAAAGGTGCTTTATATGTTCACATAAAGCACATCTACTTCTGTCGCACAAAATGTGAGAAATATGTGCGCAGCCTCGATTTGTGCCAGGGGCCACCGCAGCTTTTGCACCATCAGTGCAGATGTCAACACAGTGAAAAAGTCAATGTTCAATAATAAAGTAGTTCTGACTTTGCAGATCGCCTGAAAGGGTCTTAAGAGACCTTTAGGGGTACATGGATCCTACTTTGAGAACTGCTGGTGTAATTTTTTTTTCCAGTATTCTAATATATATTTATAATTTTTATGTGTATTTTTAAGTTTTTTTAAATAGAAATGGGAACATAGTGTTTCGGAACTGTTGTAAGAGAACATAGTTTTTAATTACTGTGATGAGCAGTGTATCTTTCCATGTGTGCATCACAATGTGTAACTCTGGGCATGAAATCTGACCGTCCTCTGGATTGGTGATTCTCCCCTTGGATAGGATGGCCTTCTAGAATTTCTCCCAGGTTATCAAGTTAGTGTTGCATTCTTGGATTCCCCCACCTGTGTTGCAAGTGCCAGTGCTATAAAGGCTGGACACCTGGTCTCAGACTACTGTCCCAGGTGTATTTTCTAGTAGCATCTCCTTGCTAATGGAAAGGGTAACTTAGAAGAAAGCCTTAGTTTTGACTGGAGGAAAGAGGAGAAAACATTTTAAGTGGCGTAGTACAAAGAGCTGTGGATAATTTTGGAAGCCAAAGTCGCTGCAGAGCTTCTGATCTTGTGACACTACCTGTGAGAAGACAGCGCCTCCCTTTGCGTGCCTTCTGCTTTGTGTCCTGGTGGCAGCAACGGTTTGTTTTCTGTCCTAGGGCACACGGTGACACCCAGCACTGTCGGAAGGCCCTGCACCGGGCAGTCCAGTGCACCAGTGACTACCCAGAGCACGTCTGTGAAGTGTTGCTCACCATGGAGAGGACAGAAGGTGGGGACCCTCAGCTCTCTGATGCTGGCTTGGCGTCTGTCCCATCCGCCCTCTTGTCTTAAGACTATAGTCTGTGAGGACAGACTGCATACGGTATAGCCACTCAAGTGGCGCTCGGTGATTAGACTGTCATGGGAGCCCACGAAACTCCTCTCCTCAGAGTCTCCGAATGCAAGGAGGGCTCTCTGTGATGTTCCTCTGCAGAGTTCTCTTGGTTCTTTGTGGTGGATGCTGTTCTCTCTACTCGCTAGGTACCAGTAGCACCCTTCCCTTGCTCCCAGTCATGACAGAAATGTCTCCAGACTTGTTGCCTGGGGATCCAGATTGCTGTAGCTGAGAATCTGCTGTAGCACAGTGTCATGGACACCAAAGGCACGCTGAGAGGCAGAGGGCTTAAACACGGGCTTTGCTCATGTTGCATCCCTTAAAAAGTTTAGAGCCTCGGTATTAAGTTCTCAATAGGGAAATAGTGAATTTATCCATAGGCATTGATTTAGATTTGGGGTTTGAACTCCTCAGAACTGGAAGTAAAACACCCAAGTAACAACAGCAAATTAAAAAACACCCCAGGGGCGCCTGGTTTGCTCGGTGGGTTAAAGCCTCTGCCTTCGGCTCAGGTCACGATCCCAGGGGTCCTGGGATCGAGCCCCACATCCAGCTCTCTGCTCAGCAGGGAGCCTGTTTCCCCCACCCTTTCTCTGCCTGCCTCTCTGCCTACTTGTGATCTCTGTTTGTCAAATAAATAAATAAAATCTTAAAAAAAAAAACCCAACGTTTATCATTTGAGCAGCTTTTAAAACCCTTCAGTCCTTCTTATACATGTCATGTCTTGTACCTTTTACATGAGAATGTCTTTATAATCTTAGCTAATGAGAATAACATCATATTCTGGTTTTCAGGTCATTTAAAAAAAAAAGGGATTTTTTTTTTCTCTAAGATTAGAGGGAGAACGTGAGCACACAGGGAACACGCTTGAGTGGAGGGCGTGGGGAGGGGCAGAGGGAGATACACGGGGCTCAATCCCAGAACCCTGAGATCATGACCTGAGGTGAAATCAGGAGTTGGCTGCTCCACTGACTGAGCCACCCAGGTGCCCCAGGAGAGGGGATGTTTTCAATACACCTAGAGGGGGGTGCTTGGGTGGCTTAGTTGGTTAGAAGTCTGCCGTCTGCCTTCAGCTCAGGGCGCGATCCTGGAGTCCTAGGATCAAGCCCCACATTCCCCCTGCTCAGCAGGGAGTCTGCTTTTCCCACTCACTCTGTCCCTCTCCCTCCCTCCGCTCATGCTTTGTCTCTTCTTTCTCTTTCAGATAAATAAAATGTGTTTGTTTTTTTTTTAAAAAACCACATTTGGAAGAACTTTTCAAATTCTAAAAAGTTCAGGCCCACAGTAAGGAAATCTGGAAGTGGGGAGCGAGCTCTACAGTTCTTATTCCTCATGGGAGAGATCTCTTGTGGTGGGGAATAAGAAAATTTTCTATTCTATCCTTTAAAATTCTAAAACGTGACAGTTTGCTTCTGTTTCTGTCAAGGTACCCTAGAAGATTGGGATATAGCTGTTCAGAAAACCGAAACTCGACTAGCTCGTGTTAATGAGCAGAGAGTTAAGGTAACGATGCTATTCAAGTTTTGAAGCTCTGCTAGCTACTTTGCGTGTGGTATGAATGTTTGTCACAACCTCTGAGGTCTTCCTAAGAAGTATCTTTTCCTCAGGGAGTATTCGTGAAATACTTGAATCAGTGTATTTAAGCCTGTCTTACATCATTTACTTGGTTTGGCTTAGAACTTTAGCCCCGACGATAAAAACTTTATATAGTTGGGGAATTTGGGACCTAAAGTTTACTGGGATGTAGATGGAAAAGTTAAGAATGGAGCCTCACTCAGCCCTGTGAATGGAAGGTAAACACATCCAAATTAATCAGAGCCCCAGTTTTATACTTTGTTTCCTTTCTTTTGGTGAGTAATTACTGGGGATGTTGCAGAACATTCTGTAGATGTGAGATACGGAATCCCAAGAAGCCTGAATAAGCTCTGGCAGGGAAAGTTGTGAACATGCTGTCCTCCTCTTCCTCTTCCCCATGACCTCTCCTTTCTCTGGGGTAGCCAATTTCCACACTCTGCATCCCCTTTCCTCTATGCTCGTCATGAGCCCGTAGAGTTCCCGCAGTCGCTGTGTCCTAGTGATGCGTCCTATATTCCCATCTTCCCAGGCTGCAGAGAAGGAAGCAGCCTTCGCCCAGCAAGAGGAAGAAAAGGCCGAACAGCGGAAAAGGGCACGGGCCGAGAAGAAAGCGTTGAAAAAGAAGAAAAAGACCAGAGGCGCAGACAAGCGCAAAGCAGAAGAGGATGATGAGAAGGAGTGGGGAGATGATGAAGAAGGTAGAGCTTTCTGGAAATGTTATTTGGGAACATCTCTAACTTCCAGAGGAGTTACAGACACTGTACAGAGAACTTCTGTCTTGAACCGAGAATGAGTTGCTCACATGGTGCCCCGTCTCCCTTCCTTTCTCTGCCTGTCATCCACGTGGGCGTCATCCTCCCTCTGCTCGGGTTCCCTGCCATCCGCCTGGCACTGCCCTGTAGCAGCTCCCACCCATCCACCCAGGCTCCACTCTGTCCACAGTGCCATTGCCCCCTCCACCCGCCTCCTGTGTGGTGCCCCTTCACCCTGCTCAGGCTCCCACAGCCTGGCTGTCCCTGCCTTTCATCCACTCAGGTTCCAGCATCCCACACTGCAGCCTGCGCACACACCTGCCTTGCTCAGCACACCAGGTGGTTTTGACTTGGTGGAGTTTCCAGCTGGGGCTTCTCTCGCCTCTGCCATTTCAGGGGTGGGCAGGTGTGGGTCAGGAACATCCGGCAAGGGAAAGCATTGTTTGTGGACATTCAAGGACTGCAGGTGTTTTCCTAGTACAAAGGTATCAGCCAGAGGGGCCGTTCTTGTGCACCTTGAAATGACCATGGCTGGGTAGCTCGCTGGTCTTCAGGGCTGCAGGAGAAGGCAGATGTGGTTTTTTTTTTTTTTTGGTTGTTTTTTTAAAAATTTATTTATTTATTTATTTGACAGAGAGAGAGAGAGAGAGAGAGAGAGAGAGAGAGAGATCACAAGTAGGCAGGGAGGCAGGCAGAGAGAGGGGGAAGCAGGCTCCTTGCTGAGCAGAGAGCCCGATGTGGGGATTGATCCCAGGACCCTGGGATCATGACCTGAGCTGAAGGCAGAGGCTTAACCCACTTGAGCCACCCAGGCACCCCATGGGGAAGGCAGATGTGATGTGTGACTGCAGTGGCGTATGATCAGGATCATGGGAGAGGGCAGCCTGGATTACTGGTGGAGGCCAAAGGAGGCTCTGGTGGGTCAGCTCCCTGCAGGAAAGACTTCATGCACCTCAGCGTCTGGAGGTGGGAGTGGGTGGCTGTCAAGTGCAAAGGAAGGGAAGGGTAAGCCAGACAGAGCGCCACTGTCAGCAATGCATGAGGCACAGAACACCCTGGAATTTTCCCTGAGCAGCAAATGAGTTTGTTAGAGCCCTGGTGCATGCTGAAGGCTGTGTGCTGGGGTAGGTGAGGCTGGGGTAGCCGGTGGTGTGCACTGGTTAGACTTCATTAGGAAAGCAGTGGGGAATTGAAGGAAAGATTTGGAAGTGGGTCCAATGCAGCTGGCTTTCAGTACTGACCCTCTGCAGGCCATGGGGCAGATGGGTTGGTGTAGAATATTTTTCCACTCTGCTGAAGGACACAAGACAACAGTGAATGTAGAGGAATTACAGTATTTTGCAGGGTGTGGCCTGTGGAGTGCATACATCAGAGTTACCTAGGTGCCTGTTTAAATGCAGTCCCCAGGGGTGCCTGGGGGTTCAGTTGGTTAAGTATCCAACTGTTGGGTTTCAGCCCAGGTCATGATCTCAGGGTTGCAGGATTGAGCCCCATGTTGGGGTCCTTGCTCAGTGCGGAGTCTGCTTGAGGTGCTTTCCCTCTCCCTCTCCCCCACTTGAATGCCTGCACATGCTTTCTCTCGCTCTCTCAAATAAACAATTAAAATCTTAAAAAACACAAAAAAAACCCTTAAGTCCCCAGGCTCCATCCTTCTCCTGCTACCCCAGGCTTTCTAGGAGAGCAGTACTAGAATTTGCCATCTGAACTTTGAGAACTGCTGACCTTTTATGCAATTGACCCTTGAACCTTGGGGCTTAGGGGTACTGACCCCCTACTCAGTCAAAAATCCATGTTTAGCCATGTTTATCTTTTGATTCTCCAGACACTTAACTGCTGATAGCCTGCTCTGACTGGGAGCCTTAGCAGGACAGTTGGCTAACACATTTTATATGTTTTTATGTGTTCTGTACCGTCTGCTTATAGTAAGGCTCGAGTCAAGGAAACACTGTTGCAAAAATCACAAGGGAGAGAAAATACAGTTTGTATTTATCCAAAACAGTCCGCATGTGAGTGCACCTGTGCAGTTCAAGCCCGTGTTGTTCAGGGGGTCCACTGTGCAATTAAGAGTGGATAGCTGGGACTTGTGTTACTACCTCCCTTGATTTAGTCCACTTATATCAGTGTACCTGGGGCCCAGAAAGTCAGAGGACCAGCTGAGTGGGTCAGGCAGGAATCGACAGAGGGTGTGATGGACAGAGGGCGTGGTGGGTGCTGGGCTCAGAGACGGGAATGGGCGTGTCCCATGCAGCCGTTGCAGGCCTGCTGTCGCACTGGGGGGAGGGCGCGCATCAAGCTCCTCACCGAGGAGAATTAGCAGTTCATCCACATTGCTGCTTTTCTTCCTTCATCTTGTAGAGCAGCCTTCCAAACGCAGGAAGGTGGAGAACAGCACTCCTCCAGCCGGGGAAGCACAGGACCTAGAGGCAGAAACCGGCCTCTTTGGGAAGAGTGCGCCTGTAGACGTCGACCCCCCCTCCAAGCAGAAGGAGAGGGCAGCCGCCCTGAAGAGGGACATGCCCAAGGTGCCCCATGACAGCAGCAAGGACAGCATCACCGTCTTCGTCAGCAACCTGCCCTACAGCCTGGGTGAGCCGGACCTGAAGCTCCGGCCGCTCTTTGAGGCCTGTGGGGAGGTGGCAGAGATCCGCCCCATCTTCAGCAACCGGGGCGATTTCCGAGGCTACTGCTATGTGGAGTTTAAAGAGGAGAAGTCCGCCCTGCAGGCGCTGCAGTTGGACCGGAAGACTGTGGAAGGGAGGCCGATGTTTGTTTCCCCCTGTGTGGATAAGAGCAAAAATCCCGATTTCAAGGTGGGTCTGCAGAAAACACCTTCCATGTTGCGGTCGATAGACTGAACGCTCTTTGCCTCCTGCAACTAACATTTAGAATTTATGTGGGATACCTATAGTCCGTTAAGAGCTAGACTTTAACCAGGGTCTCTTCTGAGCTGGGTAGGTGAGCCCTGACTCACATCTTGGTCACTTCGAGCTCATGCTAGTTGACAAATGATGAGAAAATTAGAAATTGTAATGATAGCTACTTGCCACTGAATGTTGCAAAGTGGCAAGGGCTGTGCAGAGTACTTACTGTTTACCTTGTCGGATCCTCACCCCAACTCAGAATAGCGGCTTTCATTCCTGCCACGTGTCCGGGAGGGAGTGGGGGTTTTGAGAGGTTAAGTTACCTGCCCAGGGTGACCCCATTAACAGTTCGCAGCACCCAGAGTCAGCTCTGGTCTCTGGGGCAAAGCCTGTGGCCACGTCTGGTACCGGCTACAGTATGGTGCACTGGGTTAGGCCGTGGGAGTTTGACTCTTTCCCTCCCTTCTTCCTGTAGGTGTTCAGGTATAGCACCGCCCTGGAGAAACACAAGCTGTTTGTCTCAGGCCTGCCTTTTTCCTGCACCAAAGAGGAACTAGAAGAAATCTGTAAGGCTCATGGCACTGTGAAGGACATCAGGCTGGTTACCAACCGGGCAGGGAAACCGAAGGTCAGCGTCTGCCAGACAGCGTTAGCTTCCCGAGGCTTGGGCAAACCTAGTTGTCCGTCTGTTTGGATTACTAGGTTCTGAGTGGGTTCCTCATTTGCTGAGAAACAGACAAGTTAACAATAGGGACACTTGGCTCTAGTTGCATTTGGAGTCAGATTAGCCTGTTTCTAGCTAATTATACTGAAAAGAGCAGGGCATTGGGGGAAAGAAAACTTCCCACGAGTAACGGGTCACAGTGCAGACCCCTGGCTGGGTGCGCCCTCCTGCCCAGACTTGCCTCTTCACCAGGCCTGCAGGCACCTCCTCCAGGCCAAGACCCCATCCTGTCTGCCCACTAGCTCTTCTCATGCCACATTCTGACTAGTTGTTTAGGCACGAATTTGGGTTACCTGTCTTTCCCCCAGCCCCCAGAGGGCTGCTGGAGAGGAGAGTTGAAGAGGATGAAGTAAGGAGCGGCCAAGGCCCAGACATGAGATCTCACCCTGTGTCCAACCGCCTCATTCATTTGCTCTTGCTGGATTTATACTGGTCTGTCTGTCCCTCCCCTCCCTCCCTCCCTCCGTATTGTTCCTTTTTAATTTTTTTTATATTTTCCTTTTTTTTTTTTTTTTTTGCTGGAGCAAGCACAAGGTATACTGACCTCACAAAGGTTATCTGAAGTTACAGTCAGTTGCAGAAACAGGGAGGAAGAGTAGGGCCAGTGCATAAACCTATAGACGAAGGATGGTGGTGGAGAAGGGAACCCGATGTCAGGGTGCCTGCCCAGTATTGGCTTCTGGACTGAGGCAGGAAGTTGGGTCCTGGCTCACCCGCACCTGATCTGACTCTGGATCTTGCCTCTTTCAGGGTCTGGCCTATGTGGAGTATGAAAATGAGTCCCAGGCATCCCAGGCTGTACTGAAGATGGATGGCATGACTATCAAAGAGAATGTCATCAAAGTGGCCATCAGCAATCCCCCTCAGAGGAAGGTTCCAGAGAAGCCAGAGGCAAGGAAAGCTCCAGGTGGCGCCATGGTGCCGCGGCAGATTTATGGAGCGTAAGTGTGTGCATGTGCCCTGCACGCGCTCGGCTCTGGCCGGCACCACGGTGGATTCGTTTCCTGCCGGTACAGCGAGCTGGGGCGGGAAGCCAGGGCCTGCCGCTCTGCGGATGCTCACTGCCATTCCCCAGAGCGGGTCCACGCAGAGCGCAAGCCCGGAAGTGGAACCCTTCCTGGTGTTTGCCAGTTTACAGGTGTGGCTTATCTGAGGTCATTTGGTTTCTAGGCAGTGATTGTTTTAGTCTCCTTTGGCAGTAGAATGCGTATGTGTGGATTCTGAACCTGACAGCTGTGTGCTTGCTGCGGTAATCTGCACTCTGGCTGTAACCAGAGGAAACCTGGCTTTTCACCTGGTTGGAAGGGGACAGCGAAATTGTGAGGTGGCTTGGTGAGGTCTGAAAGAGGATAGCGTTTCTGTCTAGCGTAGCTACATGTAACTGTTGCACAGGGTGGTCTTTCCCCAAATTGTGGAAAAGGCGGTTTGTTAAACTGGTTTTACCTGTTAGTCAAAGTTACGGAGGACAGGAATCATTTTCCTTCTCTGGTTTTTACTCTTCACCTATTAACTTGATACTTTACACGCTCTGAGAAAGTTCTCTACTACTAATAAACTATAGAAGTGAGCCCAGAAAGTATGGTCTTCACTTTGTAGCTTCGAGTGATTGAAGACCATCCTCGCTTATTTTTGCAAATGAAGCAGGGACCACGAGTGGTTGCTTTGCAAGGATACATCCAGTGTTTGTTCTTCCAGGCGGGGGAAGGGGAGAACCCAGCTCTCCCTGCTGCCTCGTGCCCTGCAGCGCCCAAGTGTGACAGTCGCCCAGGCCGAGAACGGCCCTGCTCCGCAGCCAGCGGTCACCACCTCAGCAGCCACCGAGGCACCCAAGATGTCCAATGCCGATTTTGCCAAGTTGCTTCTGAGAAAGTGAATGGGACTCTGGAGAAGGGAAATGCCTTACTGCACGCTGGCCAGGAAGAGCAGCCGGCACCCAGCTGTACTCTGGGTATGGAAGGGCCCGGGGCAGCACCCGTCCTGTGTATTTTCCTCGCGGTTAGACAGAAAGGGATGAGGGTGTCCAAGGAAAGAGGCTTGAAGTGCTCCCTCATATTGAGGGCAAGGGGAGGAAAGTGACCACTCCACGGGTTGAGCCCAGTGTGTAGTTTCTTAAGCTATTTTTGTGTCTTACAGAGTGAGAAACAGAAGTGAAACTCAAACACACCATTTTGAGACCTACTTGTCCAAACATTTTTGGTCAGCTCTGGCCCCCTTTTATAAGACACTTCTCTTAACAGCCTGCACAGCTCATGTGCCCGTCACTCTTTTAATTTTAAAAGACAAAATGGCAGATGCTAGTAATTCACCAGAATGGCCTATTTTAGTAAAGGGGTGGTGGGGACTGGGGAAGTCACATAAAAAACATTTGATGGATTTTTGTTGGGGGGGGGGGTTGTGCGTTTTTATATTATGTATTTGTAAATGACACATCAGCCCACTGTTTTATGTTTCCTAAAAGCAAAATATTTGTGACCTTTGTTTTATATGGGAGCTGTGTGTGCCACCTGCTCTGGACCATTTTCTTTGCCTAGTGATTAGTGAACCGTGTTCTTTGTCTAAATACTGAGTTTCAGCCCTTTGGTTTTGTTTAAATACCACGTCAAGTGCAAACTTAAATTCTCCCCACTTAGCTTTGTTTATTAAACTGAAGTTCTCTTCAAAGCTTCTTGCTGAATGGTACTCAGATGTGCATTCAAACGTGGATGGATTTTGAAATGGGTGCACTTGTGTTACCTAACAGATGTGTAAATAGAACTTTTGTAAGTCAGATCCCGTTGTCCCTTTGATTTCAATCATTTCAGTTGTTCTGGGTCTTCAGTTTTAAACTTGGCTTTCCTGCATTTTGGCCCTTCAGTTTCTAGGGTTTTATTTCTTTCTTTCTTTACTTTTTATCTTCATCTCTTATCAAATATTTATTATTTTAAAAGCCATGTTCCCAGTTCAGTAGGGAAACACAACTTTTTTATCAAGACATTCTGGGAGAAGAAATCAGGAAATGCTTTCATGCGTGCTAGAAATCAACCCACTTTATCTGTTTTTTAATTTTGTACATCAGCCTTTACTACATTTTTAATGGGAAATTGGAAGTGTCATCCAAAAGTGTTGACAAAAGAGCAAAAGGAACTCTAGTGCCCGTCCTTGAGCTTCAGCATCCGTCTAGCACAGGGTCCTTCATCTCTGCTGCACCCGCCCTCCCTGTTACATTGAAGGCTGTGTCAGACATCACAGTACCCCACCCCCTGCCCGCCAGCCCTCCCAACCAGGGACTACAGCAAGTGCCTCCAAGAGATAAGGCCCTACAGGCCATGGTTTTGTCATTACTCCTAGAAACATGAGCAGTAATGCCTTAAGGTCCTCAACTATCCAAATTCCTAGTTTCCTGTTTTATAAGTGCATCCCCCCACCTACCCTGGGAAGTTAGGGTAGGTTGATAAACATCTGAAGTCTTTTAATCTAACAGGTCCCCTCTACCTTGTCTCTCCTTTTCACAAAACATTTTTTGTTAGGTGTTAGTTGTGAATTAAATTCATAGTGGCCAGAAGAACACATGCTGTGTCCCTGGTCCCTCCTGTGTTCCTTGGAATGGGCACCAACCTCTCCCAACCCCCTACCCCCACCCCATGGAAGCTTGTTGGTGAGGTGAGCAGACGGGGGACATGCAGGGCCTGCAATCGAGGAGCCCTGAGTGTCTCCTCCCTAGTCCAGGCTGACATGGATTCACTCCTGCCACTGCCCATTTCACTGTTCCGCTCTCTTGCTGTTGGCCTGTCTTCGGCCCTCACTTCATGCTTTCTTGTGTCAGCACAGGCTCATTACAGAATTGAACCCACTCAGACTTGGGCTCAGGGTGTGGATGGTCCGTGAAACGGACTGTCAGGAACATGTGAGTGGGTTTATGTGTTTTCCCCAGGAAATCAAGAACTGATGGTAAAGAGAAGCACGAAACACCATTTGCGTTACTGGCGTGTTAGCAGAAGACCAGGCCTGCCAGCGCAGGTAGGTGGCGTCCCCCCATAGTTCCGTCTCATCTGCTGGTCGAGACGGGTGTCTCATACCACAGTACAAACGGGGCTTGATGTTCCGAGAGGATTCCTCCTTCATCCTTGTGACAGACGGGAACACTGCCTGAATAAGATGGCAGGGTCTCAGGCCTTTATGTAATAAAATACTTTATTAGAGTCAGTAATCTGTTAAAATAACCTCCTTTACAACAGAGCTAAAGTGCACGATTCTATGACAAAGCATGTACTTCTGTCAGGCTTTCTTGGTGTGCTTATAAAACCAAGACGATAGGAGAGTTCAGGTTGCCGAGAGACCTTATGGCAGCATACGAGTATGAAAATACTTTTTATAAAGGTTTGAATATCCCTTGGGGCCACTTCACACAGCTTTTTCTTAATCGTTCAGAAAGCTACTCTGTGCCTATTACACAGTTAAATAACTATAGAAACACCTGCCACCTCAGAAGAGTGACCTCCTTGCTGTCAGGGTGTGACTTTGCATGTTTTCACCACATTCTGACGCCGACCCAGGGCACGACAGCATGCTTTGCCGCTGGGAAAGGAGCCTGTGGCCATTTGGAGTCTGAGCAGCACAGCAGTGGCCATTTCGGCACCTGGGCCAACATGCTACTGGTAGAGAGGAGGCTTCTTCCATAGAATGAAGACTTGGAAACTTGGCCGCGTTACATGGGACATTTTATCATTTTACAAGTTGTTAGAAAAATAAGGCCACTCCAAGGCAATCTCTTCAGCTTCCCCTAGGGGATGCGGGACAGTACCAGGGCTGGGGAAGGTGGGCGCGGAGTCAGTAAGTGGGGAAGACTGCGTGACAAAAGGGACACCTCCTGGCTGGGTGAAAGGGTTTTCTTGGTTTGCTAGCAGCTCCCTCTAATTCATTATCGAAAAGGCTTATTTGGTGTTGACGTGGCAGCTGTTTTCTTAGATGTGTTCTCGAATATCTACCTACATGAGGTGTTCCACCGAAGGGTCAGTGAGGGCAGACTTGGATACTCGTACAATACCTGATCTGCGCTAGGATTCAGTTGTGTGACAAGCGCAGAGGACTTGTAGACTAAAACGTCTGGTCTGAGTTGCTGCAAACAAAGTGCAAGAAACATTTTATACACAGAGAAAACCTAACTGGCCACTCCCCTATTCTTAATTAGAAAAACAGTCTTGATGAGGGAATGTTAACAGCCTCTGGTACTAGAGTCTGCGAACTAACTAGGTAGGACTCAAGGACCTCCTTGAAATGAGCAAGGTATCTAACTAGAAATGTTGTCAACATTAATTTTATTTCGTATCTCCAAAGTTTGCTCTACCAGTGAGAATTAGTCACAACGCCCATCTCTTTGTAGAAGCAAGCTTTCAGTCATTTCTCAAAACCGGGACCAGGTTCTCCCCAAGAGTGCTGACCTCTCAGGTCAAGTCATAGGGCACTTGGAGGAGTTTCTCCTATGGCTTCTGGACCTCCTTCCATACTTCTGGCCTCTCCCCACTTGAGTGCAAATTCTGCTCCAGAACCTGTGTTCTGGTCACACACAGAGCACTGATGCCCCCAAAGCCTCCTTCGGGCCACCAGTGCAGACAGCGGACACCACACAACATTTACTAGCCCCACAGAAGAAAATAAATAATAACTTGGGCTGAATTATAAGTTACCTTACAGATCAGGCTTAATAATTTAGGTTTTCTTTTTCTGAACTAAAACATCTGGAGGTAAAGAATGTTTAAGTTCTTTTTCTGTCTCCTTTTGCTTTAGGAGACAATTAGGTTTCTAGAAATGCTAAGGTTTCCCCTGCCTCGGGACATCCCTTGTCACCCAGGGAGGATTTCCAGGGTTAGGGCTTCACAGGCAAGGTCTCCTTAAACCCGGAGTGGTTGGGTTTGGCTTCAGGCAGTGCCACCGGGTACTCCGTTGTGGCAAAGAGCAGGGTGTCCAGAGTGGTCTCCGTACACTTGGCAATGAAGCGGATGAATGGCCTCACGTCGCCTTCATTGGCGACCTCCAGTACGTGGTAGTACTCAGACCTCTGCTCCTTGCGGATGGTGATGGGTGGGTAGCCTGCCTGCATCAGTATGAGGTTCATCAGCAGGCGTGAGGTCCTTCCATTGCCGTCGATGAAAGGGTGGATGTAAACCAGTTTATAATGGGCCAAGGCTGCAAACTCCACTGGGTGCAGATTCATGGCATCCTCGGAGTTGAGCCATTGGATGAACTCCTGCATCTGCTTTTCCACATCTTGAGGATGGGGAGGGATGTGGTGTCCCACGAGGACCTGTGTCGTCCGAAACCTGCCAGCTTCCACTGGATCCACGTAACCCAGCACACGCCTATGGATCTCCAGCACGTCGCTGATGGTGACAGACCCGATGCGGGAGACTAGTGTTGTGTTGATGTACGTCATGGCTGCGTGCATGCCAATGACCTCGTTCTGCTCCTCCAGGCTTTTCCCCGGCACAGCGTAGCGGGTCTCCAGGATGTGCCTGATTTCTGAGAGGGTGAGGGTGTTGCCCTCGATCGCGACCGTATGGTAGATGTGATGGTAGTAAGTTTCCTCCATGACCCGGCGCAGCGCGGAGTTGCCCTTGGGGATGGACATGACCTTCTTCACTTTGCTGTCGATGATGCTAAAATACCTCTGGTCGATCTCCTCGACCAGCGGCAGTGTACGGTCCCGGTTGACCAGCGCTTTCTCATGGTAGGGCGATATGGTCAACGCTCTGGTGTATAAGTAATCCGCCTGGATGATGTCCTTATCCTCTTCTGAAAAGATGCCAAACTCGTTGAGGGCATCCACGAAGTCCGGGTCCATTTTGAGGGCGTGCAGGAAGAGCTTGTGGGCCTTTTCCCGCTTGCCTTGGCGTTTCATCTCCAGGGCCTGGTTCAGAGCTGCTTTGGCTTCCAATTTACCAGCTAGAAAAGAGCCAGAGAAGCGTTGGCAGAGAGGGTTGGAGGGTGGGCAAAGAATGTTCAGGGGAGCTGTCCCCTGTGCTGGGCCTTCAGTGTGCTCGTTCCAGCCCCTCTGCTCACTGTTCCACGCTACACATATCGATGCATTTGTGCCCCGCAGCTGGTCTTTGTGTGTCCCCAAAGCCATTCTCTGCCCTGGGAGATACCGCCTGGATTCCCTGGCCCCCTGCCTCTGAGTGCCGCAGTGAGTGGCTGTGGCTACAGCTCCTGTTAGGTGTTTCTCCCGTATTCTCCACTCTCTGCTGTCCTGTGTCAGTCCTGGTGATCCTGGCCCTGGTCCCTGGCCCCTGGCCCCTCAGGCCTAGGCTGTTTACAGCTGATGCTAGGCTCTGGAGGTTTCCCCATCTCTGGGCTGTTCTTCAAGTCTTTTAACCCAGTGGTTCTCAACCAGGGGTGATTTCCCCCCCAGGGGACAGTGTCTGAAGACTTGTTGGGTTGTCACAGTTGGGGGGGGTGCTACTGGCATCCAGTGGGTAGAGCCCAGAGATCCTGCTCAGTATCCTGCAATGCACCCCAGAGGACAGTGTGGAGGGAGAGAAACTGCTCTAGATCTAGCCCTCCCATCACCAGCCCCCCACCCGCTGTGTGTCCGCCACACACGGGGCTGCTTTTCCTCACATCCTCAGGCTCTCTCACCCTCTGGTCGCCACCTGGTTGTACTTGCCCCCCATTCCTTTTCCTTTGGGTCATTTTCCTGTTTACAGTGGGGTCTCAGCTCAGGCATCCCCTCCAGGGAACCTACTTGGTGTGCTCCCTTGTCTCCCCATCACCGCTGGTGATGCTTATTATCTTAGCTGACTGTCCGTTTGTCTAGGCTGGGAGCTCTGGGCAGTCTTGTTCGCCGAGTACCCTGTACCCTGCACGTGGGACACTGCAGGCACTCCACACAGCTATCCAATTAAGAAGTGGTGAGGAGCGGTGTCTGGTCTGCCTTACCTGGAGAGGCCTTGGTCTTGACCGCCAGCAGTGCCGGGTCCCTGGCGGTGACACTGAGCTCTGTGGATGGTCTGCTGCACTTGGTGACGGCATGCTGCACCCTGTCCAGCTTGCTCCTGAGCAGGTAGAAGCCCTTGAGCACGGTTAGACACTGCTCTTCTAAGGCTCCCAGTGGTAGCAGCAGCGCCAGCAGGGACCCCAGCACCATGCTCAGCAGCATAACCCACAGGAAACGGCCCCAGATGGAGACCCATTTTAGTTCAGTCACTGCCATCACTGAAGCCGTCGGCATGAGTGTCATCTGGACTCAGGGGTGGGCCCCTGCACATACTCAGTTGCCTGAGAACAAGATCTGCAGGGAACCAAGAGTTGTAGATGAGGCAGGGGAAGTGGGCATGTACCAGATAAGTTTCTGAATTCAGTGGGGGCTTGGAGGCTCCCACACCTCCTATTTCACTATGACCAGGGGGTTGGGGCAAGGCAGGAAGTGGATATAAATGGGAAGGGGCCAGCCTGGAGGACAGGTGCCACTTCCAGGGCCCCGTGACTCTGAAAAATAATGCCATGGCACTCAACATTTACTGAGCACTTACTGTATGCCAGGCCCTGGGCCAAGCACTAAGGACCTCACACTATCTCTTGCAATCTTCAACAGAAGCTGATGGCTACAGTCATCCCATTTCTCCACATGAGGAAACAGGCTCAGAGAGATGAAGCCCCTTGCCCAAAGTCACCCAGTGAGTAAGTGACAGCCTTAGGACTTGAATTCAGGAACCCATGGCTCTGAAGTCCCCTCCCTTGACCACAGGTCTCTGGCCACACACATACCCAGATTGGCCAAAGCAGTTCTGAGGTCTAGTCTTTGATACACACAGCTGTTTGGTGGCCTGATTTGCTGCCTCATGGTGGCTGTCAATTCATGCCCACATCCTGGGATTAGCTGCAGTGCTGCTCCCCTCTCTAGCCTGCCTTCCCTGACCTGTCCAGAAAGGATCTCACCGAGAGCTTGGGCAGTCCAAGCATCTCAAAAGGAACTCAAGCTGCGGGCTAGAGTGGGTGACCACTCACCCCCCACATGACAGTGGGTATGTGCTTTGGGCTGGGAGTGGAGGGGTCAGGTATGCAAGCACCATTATGCTAACAATAAGCATTTATTGGGCAACTGTGGTGTACTGAGCACTAAGCTGAGTGCTAGCCATGCATTATCTCAAACATCAATACCTTATGAAGGAAAGCTACCCCCAACTCCATTTTACAGACAAGAGAAACTAAAGCAGAGTAAGTCAGTCTCTAGAAGGCCACGGGAGTAAACAGAAGCGCCATGAATGAATGGCATCCCCAGTACATCTGGGAAGAGCACCCAGGTCTTAGCCTCTATTTCCAACCAGGACCCATGCACCCCTGCTCCAGCCTGCTCCTGGTGCTGGGCCTCCAAGACCCAAAAATGACTGATTAGGTTTCTGATTGCCCAGGGCTTGGAGTCTAATGAGGGAGCCTGGCTCGTTGATAAACCTGAAGTGGCCCGGTCTGCGCTCTAACCGGGGTACGCTGGGCATGCTGTCGGGCTTTAGAAGAGGGTATGGGTCACTGCTTCGTCCAGGTGCTCTGAGAGGCTCCCGGAGCGACGGGATCCGCGGCAGGTCTGGAGTTCTCCAGGGACCCAGGTCTGCGCGGGGGAGGCAGGAGATAAGAACGTCTCACCCCTCACTACTCTAGGAAGGGGGAAACTGAGGCCCAGAGGGGCGCAGTGGCTGGACTTAGGTCCCTCTGAATTCCGCCCAGGCCTCACTTCCCCGCTGCCCCCTGCCCAGCTTGCCCCTTCCGAGCTCCTGGGGCTCGCCCCCTCCTACCGCGCGCGCTGCTGCCCGACCCCTGCGGCTGCTTTCCAGGCGCTCGGAGGGTCCGCAGCCCCCGGCTCCCAGGCCCCGCTCCGCCGCTACCCCTCTGGCCCCGCCCCCGGCGACTCGCAATTGGTCGGCCCGCCATCCTCGTCGCGGCGGATTGGTTTACCCGACTTGTCCCCGCTTCGCACTTCCGGGTTCTAGCCCCTGTGTCTGCTTCCCCGGGAAAGACGCGCCGTGGGTCACCCCTATTGGCTGGCTCCTGTGTTGGTCTCCTGCACTCAGCAGCCAATAGGTAGCCGTAGGGGCGGGGCTCGGCGGCAGGCGGGAGTAGCGGGCGGAAAACCCGCGGGGCGGCTATATGGGGGTTCGATAGGTTCCGCGACCGGAAACTCTCAATTCCACCTGCTGTGAAGTGCTGTTCTTCTGCTCATTGTGCGGGGCCGCTCTCCTGGGCCTCCGTTTCCTTAGGTGGAAAATGTGGATGATCCGCCCCCTTTTTGTCTGACTTCAGAGCTCCTGCTCTTAGTCACCACCCTGTGATACCAGGCTTGCCCCCTTCCCCCTCTTTCTCACCTCTCTTTCCATTTTTCTCCCAAACTTTTTAATTTGTATCCACTCGAGAAGGAACTGGCTGGTTTATTTAGCTTCTCAGAGAGACTGGTATTTTTCCTCGAAGCAGAGAGCTGAAACCTGCATCCTTGTTCACAAATACTGGAATTCAACATCCAGGACGTGCCCAGAAATGCTGAGCAATTAGATGTTAGCCTATAGTTTCTGGAGGCAGAGAGACCCTGGCTTCAATCCAGACTTTGTCACCTAAGCTCTGTGTGATCTTGGGTGTTGCTCCAAGCCTCAGTTTTTCCATTTGTAAAATGGGGACAAACAGCCAATCCCACCTTTGGCCTGACCACCACCAAGTTCAGGATCTGCAGAAGGCCTGACCTTCAAGATCTGACCTCCTCCACGACACACATTCCCTTGGGAGCCCCTATCAGGCAGTGGCTGTGGGTGTCACACTGAAGCCACACAGCCCTGGGTTCTAATACCAGCTCTGCCACTTGGAAACGGAGTTACATTCAGCAAGTGACTTGATTTCACTGGTCCCGTCTGCTTTTCTGTAAAAGGGGGACAGTGTGATGACATTCCCTCCTCATAAAGTTTAGTGTGACAGGGAAGTGAGATCCTACATGTCTGGCACAAAGCAAACATTTGATAAGTATCTGCTGTTGCAATTATTCCTAGAGAAGACATAAAGTCATTGCTGTTTTGTTACTCACAGAAGAAATTGTCAGAGCTGCAGGTGGCTCCAGTCCCTGGGGATTGACTCCGTGTCCTCTCATAGGTCTCAGTCTGCTTCCAGTTTAGGCAAGTGTGCTGTCGTAAAAGACACCATGGGGCGGGGGTGGGGGTCATTGCAAAGTGAAGGACCAAACAACTTTGGCCCTTGCTGGCTGTGCTTCCTGTTTATATCTTGTAACCATTCCCCATTCCCCCAGCTCCTAGCCTTGGCATGGAAATTGGCATCTAGTAAATGCTTGAGAAATTTTGTTGACTCAAATAAGAAATACCCAAAGCAGGACAAACCATGTTGTTTTTAAGAAACAAAATCAGGATAGTGGTTATTTCTGGGGCTTCTTGTTTCTATTTTTTAAACAAAGAATCCAACATTGTTCTCTTGAAGTCTTGTGAATTTTGCTTCTGATGGCCCAAGCAGTAGTGTTGTAAAAACTTTCCTCAGAAGATGGCCTACTATGCAACCAGCTAGTTATGGGGAATGGTTGGTGGAGTAGAAAGAATTGAAACTCAGGGGTCCAGCCGGTAGGTGTTCAGTTGCAGGGTGTATCTTTTATTAGCTGTGTGTCCTGGAGCAGGTCTCTTACCCACTGAACTGGGTATCCTGGGCTTGTGGACCTCTACCCCTCCCAGGCATAAGGTGATGTCATCATTTGCTTATAAAGGCACTGTCTGGGGCACTTGGGTGGCTCAGTCAGTTAAGCATCTACTTTCCGCTTGGGTCACGATCCCAGGGTCCTGGGATCAAGCCCTGTGGCAGGCTCCCTGCTCTCCCACTCCCTCTGCCCCTCACCCCTGCTTGTGCTCGCTCGCTGTCTCTGTCTCTCAAGTAAGTAAAATCTTTAAAAAAAAAAAAAAAAAGAAAGAAAAAGAAAAAATTAAAAAACTTAAAGGCACCATCCACTTTCCACATTCTGAGGTGCCAGCGTCGCCTCTTCAATGAGCTTAGAAAGATGGGTAGCAAGCCCAGAGGCTACACAAGATCCATGGATGAGTAAAATTGCCTGGGCATGAGACAACAGGGGGAGGTGGGGAGTGTGGAGAAGGTGAGAGTACCTGCCTTATCCAAAGGGGGCAGCAACTTCTCAGCTCTAGCCTACATTTATTGTGTAAAAAATGTATTAAGTCCAAAAGTTGACAGATTTTCTAATTTTTCAAGAGAGATGTCAGGCCTAGATTTTTAAGCAAACTCTCCAGATTTTCAAACAGTTGGTATGTCTGCCCACTGGCTACGGAGGGCTGCCAGACCGTAATCCCCGTTTTAGGCTTTTAAAATGGGCGGGAGATGGTGGCTGGTGGAACACAGGAAGGAACGTCATAGATGCCTCTCGGCAGATGATCGCACCACTGCCTGTGACCACTAGGGGGTAGTAATTTCACGGGCATCACTTCCCCCATCCAGTCTCTTTGTCAGGAGACCTTCTCAATTTTCTTGACTGCCTTCAGCTGCATTGAATGCACAAAACAGGGTCCCTGAAGCGATATTCAAAAGTTGGTTTGCTCCACCTTAAGCATTCCATGTTGGGTGGAAATGGCACTCCTCGTGGCCTACAGAGGAGTTCTCTAAAAGCTTACCTTGACTCTTGACAACTGCAAAACAAAACAAAACAAAACAAAACAAACGCTTATGCGTCTTTAAGAAACAGCAGTCAAGCGCTTCTTGGAGGCAGAGTCGGATTCTATTGCTTAGGAAGCACAAAACTCCCCAAATGGAGGCTATATTGCCTTGAAATGGCTCCAGAATGACTCAACTTCATTTAAAAGAGAATGCACCATACTGGTCCCCCCTTCCCCTGACACCCCCTCTTCCTCTCATCTCCCAGCCTGCTTGGATTTTTTTTTCTCTCCTAACTTAGAGCTGCTGCCGAAGAGCAACCCCCCACCCCCACCCCAGCAGCCCTTCTCCCTGACTACTGACATCTTCAGTTTGTATACCCAGTGCGGTCAGGCCCAGTGCCTGGGGCATCCCCAAGAGGCAGGGTTTGGGGGAACACCCCGTAGGTGTCCTTGGGCCCAAGGCTCCTGCTCTGGATTCAGGATGATCTCAGATATGCCAACTGTTGCTTTCAGAGCCAATCACTTGGGGAAGTGATGTTTCTTACTTTCAATAAATTAAACATAACTCTTTTCTTGTTAAATAGCCAAAATAACCAACTACTTTATTCCCCCCCCCTTTTTTTAAATTGAAGTGTAGTTGACATACAATATCATATTAGTTTCGGGTATATGACATAGTGATGCGGCAATTCTGTACCTCGCTCAGTGCTCACCATGAAGAGTGCAGTTACTGTCCATCACCTTACAAGGTTTTTACAACCACTTTATTTCCTAAAAGCAAAATGGGATCACAGATAGAATAGAAGCAAAATGGGGTCACAAACAATAATAAGGAAAAAATTCCCATGGGCAGTTGTACTAGATATTTTTTATGCATGTCTACTTTTAAATTATGAAGTATTTCAGACATCCAGAAGACATAAATAATAAAATGGGTACCTGTGTGCCAAGTCTCCAGTTTAAGAAATACCATATTGGGGCACCTGGGTGGCTCAGATGGTTAAGTGGCTGCCTTCGGCTCAGGTCATGATCCCACGGTCCTGGGATCAAGTCCCTCATTGGGCTCCCTGCTCAGTGGGGAGCCTGCTTCTCCCTCTCCCTCTCTCTCTCCCCCTGCTTGTGCTCTCTCTGCCTCTCTCTCTCTCTCTCAAATGAATAAATAAATCTTTAAAAAGGAAAAAAAAGGACTAGGAATGATCCAAATAGCTATCAACAGGTAATGGGAAATCGTAAGTGGAGTACAACCCAGCAATCGACAGTTGCTGAGCTCAAACTAACTGTATCAACATTAATATAAATCTCTACAATATAATGCTAAACCAAAAAAAATGCAGGAGGATACACAATGTATATATAACATGTAAAAGCGTGTAGAATATTGCTATATATTATTAAGAGTATATACATATGGTTAAAAACAAGAAGCCATGTATGGATATAAAAGCAACAAATTCAAGACAGTGATTGTCTCTGGGAGGGAAGGAAGGGGAAGTGACACCAGAGAGGATGCCCAGGGCTTCAGAGCATTGGTAATATGATCTATTTCTTTTTTTTTTTTTTTAAGACTTACTTATTTACTTATTTTAGAGACAGAGAGAGAGAGAGAGAGAGCACGAGTGGGAGGGGCAGAGGGAGAGGGAGAGAGAATTTCAAGCAGACTCGGTGGTAAGTGTGGAGCTCCATCCCACGACCCCAGGATCATGACCTAAGCCAAATCAGGTCCTTTTCTGTTACAAACACATGGCAGTGAAATTCTTGTATGATTTTTTGGGCATGTGTGTGGAAGTTTCTCTAGGGCAGAGTTTCTCAAAGAATGAATCATCTAGGGAGATTAAAAAAAAAATCCATACCTGGGCCTGCTCTAGACCAATAAAGTCCTCCAACCTTTGTGACCCTCCTGTATTTTGACTATAAGTGGAAATAATTGTACCTGTCTCTCTATCTCATTATTGGTAGTGGTAACAACCACTTATTAGGCACTTACTGTGTACTAAGTAATCGATGTGTATTGTTTTACTGGATTTTTGTAACAATACCATGAAGTAGAGATCATTAAACCCACTTTACAGAAGGGGAAACCAAGGCTCCGTGAAGTTCTGTAATTACCCTGAGTCACACAGCAAGCAAGTGGCAGAGCCAGGGTTCACAACCAGTATTCCTAACTCAAAACTTAGAGTTTTAACCAGTATCAGACCCTATGATTTCAGGGCTGGTGGGCTAGCTCTTCAATTTTACATATAGAGAAACTGAAGTGGTTAGAGGGCAAGGGCAGAGCCTGGACACAAATCCAAGTCTGCAGACTCAAAGTTCACCAACACATCACTTTCTTTTGTAAAAGGGTGGGGAAGGGTATGAGAAGCAAGGAGAGGGAAATCTTTTTTTTTTTTTTTAATTGTATTTATTTGTCAGAGAGAGAGAGAGCACTAGCAGGGGGAGCAGCAGCCAGAGGGAGAAGCAGACTCCCCCCTGAGCAAGGATCCTGATGTGGGACTTGATCCTAGGAACCTGGGATCATGGGCCAAGCTGAACTGAACCACCCAGGTGTCCCAAGGAGGGAAAATCTTTTCTTCTCAAGACCATCTTCTCAACCGTCTTTTCTTCTCAAGACAATTTCTGGCCATCCTAGGGGCTGCTGGACCTACTCTGAATCAGTTATCCACTGCTGTGTAACAAATAGTGCCCAAAATTAGCAGCCTAACACAACAACACAAGTGTATTTTATTTTATGTACTTTGTGTGTGACAAGAGTCCAGGAGCAGCTTAGTCGGATAGTTTAGGTTCAGGATCAGTCTTGAGATTGTGTCACCATCTTGGCTGGGGCTGCAGTCACCTGAAGGCTTAACCGGGCTGAGGAGCCATTTCCACGGTGGCTTGCTTAGGCAGCTGGCAGGTTGGTGCTGGCTACGGGGCAGGGGCTTCAGTTTTTCTCCACGTGGGTAACTCCATTAGGGCTGTCTGGGTGCCCTCCCAACATGGCGGCTTCCCCCTGGTATGAGTGATCTGAGAGCATGATGTCCTCTACTACATAGCTTTGGAAGTCACATAGTGTCTGAACTGTCTGGGTCATGACACATGGCAACCTAGGTACATTGTGGAAGGGGACTGCCTCCTGTTCAGCCAGGTGAAGGTGAGGATCATTAGGGGCCATCTTGGAGGCCACCTATCCAGTGCCCACTGTGCCTGCCCCTCATCAACCCCAGTGACATCTGACAGGCTGTCCATCTGACAGCCCAACAGCCTGGACTTCAGGCCCCTTTGGCCAAGTCTTGGGGGAGCGGGAAGCTTCTGCATCTGTGAGACTCACCTTCCACAACACTGGGCTCCCAGTTGACAATTGCCTTTCCCCCAGATGTTCCGTGAGAGCTTTCCAGCTACGTTTCTCTCATTGGCCGGAGAAGCTGCCTCCCCCTACCTAAAAATATGGCCGTGCCGACAATTGGAGACTGCTCAGGTGCTCAAGATGCCATTTTAGTCAGAGCCTCTATAAGATGTGCCTAAAACCCTCTCCTCTTCCTGCGTGGTGATAGTGACTCAGGGTGGCCACTAGGCCAGCCTGGAGTGTGGACCCACAGGACCCCCTGTCTGCCTCCCTCCCGATTTCCCTACTTCATGGGATTATGGGCTGTCCCACCCATCAGCAGGGCAGCCAGCGCCTGGGAGCTACTGGACAGATGGGAGGCAGCCACCCTGGGTCCAGATTACAGTCCCTTTGGACACGCCCCAGAAGCTCTCTGGAGGAAGCTTTCTGTTGCCATAGTAACATGGAGACAAGGAAATTAGCCAGGGTGTCTGACTAGGCAAGGAAGCCAACCCTTTACTATGCATTCCCCTCCTCTAACTAGATAAGAATTCCGAGTGGGCTCCAGACGGACATCAAAGAGTCTTCCTGGCATCGGGGAAATGCTCTTTAATGAATTGTGAAAAGAGCGTTGCCCTTAGAGTGATGGTGTTGGCTCTGGCATTCCTAGAGGAACTGGAGGAGGAGGTTTAGAGCCAATGCAGCTTTCTGTTGTTGTTTATTGTTATTTTTAAGAAGACTGCGAGGTTTTTTTTTTTTTTTTAAGCTTATTTGTTTATTTGAGAAATCTCTACACCCAATATGGGGCTCAAACTCACAACCCCCGGATCAACAGTCTCATGCTCCACCCACTGAGCCAGCCAGGTGCTCCTGTTATTAATATCAACTTTATTGAGCTGTGATTCTCATACTACACCATTCACTCATAATCACAGTCGATTTTAGAACTGTTCATCTCCTCCCTCCCCCTCAAAAGAAACCTCCCACCCTTTAGGTTTTTCTGTCCTCCTCCCTGGCAACAACTTTGTATCCATATAGATTTCTCTTCCTATAAATGGAGGCATAGAATGTGTAGTCTTTGGTGACCGGCTTCTTTCAGCATTTTTATCCTTTGCCCCTCCTTAGGGTCCTCCACAGTCTCTCTGACAAAGGCCAAGGCCACCAGCGCTTGCCCTTCCTGTTCCATCTGGAGCCTTCCCCGCTACTTCGAGACTGTAGTGGGGCAAGAGGCCCCTTCGGAGCACGGCTGGCCAGGTGTCCCGCCTGCGCTGAGTTGGACGTGCTTCCCCACGACTCCCTTTTACGGAGGCCGGGGTGGGACAGTTATCATCACAACCGGCAAGTGCTTCCTATGTGCCCGGCACTGTCCTGCAAGTGTCACGCCTGTTAGGACTAGACAGGACTAGTCTGTCCTTGTGACAGACCTTTCTTTCCCCTCCTTTTCTTTTTGTGGGATTCACTGAGAGCCACCTCTTTGTGCACCTGCTTTGCTGAAGCTACGTTCTGTTTTCTGTCTTGCAGCCCTAACAATGCAGGTAGAAATCATCTCACTTTTTGCCTTGCGCTGGTCTAGGTATTTGACTTGTTTATTTCATCAGCATTATTATTGCATTAAAATGCACATACCGTAAGATTTACCATCTTAACTATTTTGAATTGTGCAGCTCAGTAGCATTAAACACATTCACATTGTTGTCTAACCAACGCCACCATCCATTTCTAGGACTTTGTTCATCGGCCCAAACTGAAACTCTAGCGCCCCAGTCCCCCTCCCCCAGCCTGAGGGACCCCCTTTTACTTTCCGACTCTCAGATTCTGACTACTCCAGGTGGAACCCTACGGTGTTTGTCTCTTTGAGAAGACTTAGCCTGTGTCCTCGGGGGTAATTCCCATGATAGCACGGGTCAGAGTTTCCTACCTTTTTGAGGCCAAATACCATTTCCTAGGGTCCACTTTGAACATGTCCTTGGGTACAGCTGAGATGCTAGTCTGCTATCATTTCTTTTTTAATTTAAAAGATTTTATTTCTTTCTTTGTTTTTTAGAGCAGCTTGAAGTTCACAGCAAAATTGAGAGGAAGCTACAGAGATTTCCCTTCTATGCCCTGTCCCCCCCACCCAGGCACAACCTCCCCCTTTACCAGCACCCCCACCAGAGTAGAAGTCTCGTTGTAATCGATGGACCTACACGGACACATCGTCACCACCCAGAGTCCATAGTTTCCATCTGGGTTCTCTCTCCGTGTTGTGCATTCTGTGGGTCTGGACAGATGCTTAAGGACAGGCATCCAGCATCATGCAGAGTATTTTCACTGCCTTAAATATCCTCTGCACTCTGCCTGTTCATCCGTCCCATGCTTCCCACCCCCCCCCCCCCCCCCCCTCCCCCTCCACCAACCCAGGACAACCTGATCTCTTTATTGTCTTGGAAGTTTTGTCTTTTCCAGAATGTCATATGTTGGGAATCCTACAGTATGTTGCCTTTTCAGATCTTCTTTCACTCCGTCCTATGCACTGATGTTTCTTCCATGTCTTTTGTGGCTTGATAGCTCATTGCTTCTTAGCCCTGAATATTTCCATGTGTGGATGTACCCCCATTTATTTATCTTGGTTGCTTCCAGGTTTGGGCAGTTACGAATAAACCTGCTGTAAACATCTGTGCATAGGTGTTTGTGTGGACAGAAGTGTTCAACTCCTGCGGGTAAATACCAGGGACAGCGATTGCCGATTCGTACGTTGAGAGGATGTTTCACGTTCTAAGAAACCGCCAAACCGCCTTCCGAAGCGGCTGTCCCATTTTGCACTCCCAGCAGCACCGAGCGGGAGCCCCTGTTGCCTCACTTCCCTGGTAGCATTTGGTGTTGTCTGTGTTCTGGGTTTTGGCCGTTCTCCTACATCTGTGGTGGTGTCTTGTTTTAATTTGCATTTCCCCGATGACCTGTGACGCGGAGCACGATAGGATTTTCCCATTGACTTGTGTCTGGGGAGATTAATTGGAAAATTTTGTGAAAGCAGAAAAACAGAAGGTTTTATATCCTAGAATACTTTCTCTTTTATATTAGTGTCCCGGCACAGGTGTTCTGTGTGTTCATTTGTATTCTGTACATTAATTTTCCAATATTAATATTGGGTTAATTAATATTAGGTCAATTGAATAACCTAAGTAATTAATTAATATTGGGTTAATTAATCAATGAGGGTTTAATTGATTCAAGTCTCCTCTCATCTTTCCTGTACAGATCAGATGATTGTCTCTTTTGGCTTACTTCAGTGTAATGAGAATTTAGACACTTGCGGAGCAGAATATAGGACCCTTCCTGATTTTAATGGTGGCCCCCACCTGATGCTTTACAGTGCCTACCTCGATAACTAATTCTTTATCAGTTCCTATTTAGAGATTTTTTTTATTTGACAGAGAGAGAGAGAATGAGCCCAAGCAAGGAGAGCAGCAGAGGCAGAGGGAGAAGCAGACTCCCTGCTGAGCAGGGAGCAGGACACAGGGCTCGATCCCAGGACCTGAGCTGAAGGCAGATGCTCAACCGAATGAGCCACCCAGATGCCCCATCAGTTCCTATTGAGGAAGTTGATTTTCTTAGGGTTTTCCCAAGCACTTCATGTTTCATAGACACAACTTTCTTTTCCCCTCCTATTCTATCCTATCCGCTTTGTACCTAAGATATGTAATTATAATGGCATCTACAACAGACATAAACAGGTTTGGGAGCAAACGGCTACTTTTGGTAAGCGCGGCACTCACCGGTGGCAGCTGGCGGCATACTGTTCTGTGGTGGTGGGTGTGCCGTGGACAATCTAATTGAACGATCTGACTGAACAGATGGAAACTGAGCAAAATCCTGCCAACTATCTGGCCAGTACTTGTCAAAAGTGTCCTGATCTCAAGAGCCAAAGAAAGACCGAGGAACTATGACAGACTGGAAGACACTGAGGAAATGTTGGGATACCTAAATATGTCCTGATTCTGAATTGTTTCCTTTTATGATAAAGGACTTTATTGGAATAACTGGTGAAATTTAATTGGGGTCTGAGGATTAATTGATGATGATACATAGATGTTTATTGCTTGATTTTTTTTGAAGATTTTATTTATTTATTTGAGAAAGAGCAAGAGAGAGCATGAGCGGGGTGAAGGGCAGAGGGAGAAGCAGATGCCCTGCTAAGCAAGGAGCCCGATGCGGAACTCGATTCCAGGACTCTGGGATCATGACCTGAGCCAAAGACAGACGCTTAACCAATTGAGCTACCCAGGTGCCCCCATTGCTTGATTTTGTTGGTTGTCTTACGATTCTGTAGGAGAATTACATGCTGCAGGCCCCTGCTTCCCAGCTCAGAGTCTCTCCCTGAATCAGGGAGGAGCAAAAGGAGCATGCCTGGACCATCCATTTCACTTCAAGAAAGATCTTTTGATCCCCAGTGATGTGCAGGGTGATGTCAAGTAGCAAAAAAATCCATGAGGGAGTTCAGGGACTACCCAGAACACACTGAGAGCCATCTAGTCAGAGGACTGCTTCACTTTCTTTTCACCTGGAATGTTCTTTCCCACATCTGTGCTTCCCGTAGCAAAGTCCTGCTCACCTCAGAGCATCTCAGCTCCTTTCTTGGGGAACTTGCTCAAGTCCTGACCCCATTTGTGGTCTCTCCTTGGGTGTCAGTCCCTCTTGTACTGAATTATTTGTCTGCTGAAGCCCTGGTAGCCTGTGAACTCATGAGGGCAGCCCTTGTCTGCAGCAGTGACAACACACAGCTCGAACCCCCAAATAGTTCCAGCACGAATGGAACGTTCTTGTAAGCATCAAGAGCTCACCTTGTTTCAGGGCTGATTAGATTTTACTGAACCTTGCTGCTTCCATTTTAAACATCTTCCCCGTGGCTCCCCCTCACTGGGCTAAGTGTCTCTCTTGGGGTGTGGACCTCTGCTCACCCCATCCTGGAATTCTGAAAATGCGGAGTCAACAGGGGACAAATGAGTGGTTTCAGGGCTCCAGGAGAGAACAAAAGCGTGGTTTATGGACAGGGTCGCTGGTGCTGTTGCCATATCACCTCCGGGCGCCACACAGAAGTTAATTGTTCAACATTTCACTTTGTATGGCTGAATCTAATTACTCGGGGAATGGAGTGTTAAATCTCACACGTTGGCCCTTATGGCTTTCAAACAGGGAGGGAGTTAAGAGGCTCAGTCACAGTGGAAATGGAGGACAAATGAGTTTCCAGTGCGATGGGATGGCATAGAGGGGCCCTTAGAAGTAGTAGAGAGAGCCTCTGGACAATGATGCCTAATATTTTCTGTGCCTCCTGAAGAAGTAGCTGGAGGCCCCAATTATAGCATAACAATAATTGCATTTGGACAGGGATGATCTTATTAACCGTCGGCATGCACTTCTTCCCTGGATTGTCCTAGTAAGCCTGCAGAGTGTGTGTGTGTGTATATGCGCGCGCACGCGTGTGTGCGTTTTCTGTGTGTGCCATGCGGGTGTTGTTTTCATTTTACAGTAGAGGAAACAGGACCAGGAGGTTACACGGTCTTCTCAGGGTCCCACAGGATTCACCTCCTGATTTCGAGACCAACTGATCATTCATTTGCTTTTTCTGTGAAGGGTGGGTGGCTCATGGTATATCCTTTGGAAATGACAAAAGGCAGTGTCGTGCAATGGTTTAAAGTAGGGTTGGCAGACTACGGCTTGTGGGCCCAATGTGGCCCACTGCCTGTTTTTTGTAAATAAAATTTTATTGGAACACAGCTGTACCCACTCATTTATGTATCATCATGGCTGTTTTAGTCTACACTGGCAGATTTGGGTGGCTGCAGCAGCAGCTTTATGGCCCACAAAGTCTAAAATATTTACTCCTGGGCCCTTCATAGCACAAGGTTTCTGACCCCTGAGCAGATGTGCGACCTTGGGCAAGTTACTTAGTTCTCCTTGGCTCTGTCTTTCCATCTGCAAAATGGGAATGATCACAATGGTTGTCACATGGTTTTTGGAGGAGTGAATGAGCTCTTGTCTGGTGACACCTGGGAGATGTTCTTGCTCCTCAGGCTTGCGGTTGGAGAGGAAGATGTTCTGAGTTGCTTTCCTGGTGGTGGGGGAGGCTGGGAGGTTTGCATGTGGGTCACAGACACGATCACACTTGAGATCAGCCCTGCTGGGGCTGAGCAAGTGTCTGTGGGTTGTCAGAGGGTCTTCCCTCCCTGTAGTGGGTCCCTGGTTGTTTCCACAGGCCCCTGAGCTAGGCTATTGTGTGGATGGGGGGCGGTCCTGGCTCCCAAATGAAGGAAGGGTATAAAATAGGCTGTACTGGATCCTCCTTAACCCTAAACCATGGGCAAGAGCCATGGCATAACCCCTTGGTGGGATTTCTGTAGAGGGGATATAAGCCATGTGCACAGTGATTTGGGGAGCTGGTGGTAGGGAGCCAAGTGGTGGGATGAAGTGGGCCACCTGGTGTATCTCCTTAGCTCCGAGTAGTGGTTAAAACATGGGCTCTGAAGATGAACCTGGGTTCAAATCTGAACTCCACCGTGTCCCATGTGACCTTGGGCAAATGAATCCACCTCCCTGAGCCTCAGCTTCCCTGGCTATAAAACGAGACTAACGATAAAACCTGTATCACGGTCCTATAGGAGAAGGAACCCCATCATGCTTTTAGCTCACTTGTGAAACCACCTGTTTTATTATTTATTTAATGCTTTTCTTAGAAAATCTTTTTTGTTTCTTAAAAGATTTTATTTACTTGAGAGAGAGAGGGAAAGAGAAAGAGCACGCACCTGAGCAGGGGAAGGGACAGAGGTAGAGGGAGAAGCAGACTCCCCACTGAGTAGGGAACCTGGCACGGAGCTCGATCCCAGGACCCTGGGATCATGCCCTGAGCTGACGGCAGATGCTAACTGACGGAGCCACCCAGGCACTCCATTTAATGCTTTTCTTCGAATCAACTTTTAAACCTAGAACTTCATCCTAAGGCAGTAACGTTGGTGACCTCATAGAGTGCAAAGTGTCTATTTCCTAACACACGTCCCTGCTGTATTTTAAAGATGTGCCCCACCAGAAACTAAACTTCATGCGGCCAGGCATTTGTATGTATCTCGTTTGCTGATCCAGTTCCCGCACAGTGCCCAACACACAATAGGCGCTTAATAAATGCTTGTTGAATGAATGACTAGATGAACTTTAGTCATCCTCCACACTTTGGGAAACACTGAGATAAAGCACAGAAGGCGGTTCATTTGGCTCCTGGCCCAAGGCAAGCGTTTAATAAATGTTTGCTGTTAGGATTGTTAGCTCGAGCAGTCAGGGTAACGTGGAGCTCCCCAGGTTGGAAGACCACCCATCGTCAGCTGCTGGCGGCAGGCATCTTCCCCCCTTTTCTGGTTCCACGGCGGGGGGGGGGGGACCCAAAGCCCGTGAGCCTGGACTGTCTTTTGGCGTCTAAGCTCTCAGTCCAGATTGCAGCCAGGCTCAGCTGAACCTTGACGAGTGTGGAGAGGCCGTAGGGTCTAGAGAGAGACGTTCACGGTACATGGGGGCTCAGGGTGCGCAACGCCCACATTGGTCCTTAGCCATTATTTATTATTGCCACCAGCATTTTCATGAAGGAGGTTGCAGGCATCGGGGCCCATAGCTGCTTCCAGATGTCCACCATAAACACTCCCCTCTTGCTGAGTTCCCAGGAACATAAAACCCGCTGTCAATGGACTTGCCCAGAGCCTGTCTTTGCTGCATTTTTGTTCTTGTTTAGTTATTACATTAAGTCTCCTGTGATTACAGAGCTGACAGCTGGTAAGGATTTGCATATGGCATGAAATTAAGTTAGTTCATTTTAATGTCTAAACTGAGCGGGGCACGAATTTGTCTGGTGAAAACCCTGCCTTCCCTATCTTTGTTTGCACATCTGCTTTTGGCACTAGTACTGTCTTGAAGTTTGATTTCTCCCCACTCCAGCCAGAGAAGGCTGGGGGATTGGCTCCCCCTTCTAGAACTGCAGCAGGGATTAGAATGTTCTCTTTTAGGTTTAGGCACAAATTAGGATTCAAGGGCAGCTGAGGAGAGACCAGTGTTCTAGCCCCTGGCTTTGTGGCCTCTTTTTGTTTTTTTTGGGGGGGGGGTGTTTTTTTTGCTGTTTCACCTTGGGCAAGTCGCTTTCCCTCTCTGAGCCTCAATTTCCCCACCTGTCAAATGAGGGACTAGAGAAGTGTTCATCTCTGGGGTGGGACTGTTTTTCATTATGTGGGACTGGGCAAGGCATGGTTTAGCCTCCATTGTCCCACCCCTACCAGTCACTGGTAGCTGGTAGACACCTCCACACATGTCCGAATCTGTCTGTAGCGAACACAGTCAGTGCCCTGCCCCTGGGCCCGGACCCCTTTACTGTGCTCACATGCACTGTTTCCCCCACAACCCACACCTGCATCTCTGTGCTGGAGCTTCATTTTCAGACTACCAGAATCCATTCTGCTGGGACCTGGCAATGACTGAGAGGCGAGGAGGGGGGATACGCCCCTACGCACGCTGAGCTGAACGGAGCCCCAAGCCATTATTCAGATAAACAGAACACATCTGCAGGCTGGCTCTTGCCAGAAGCTGCTGGTTTGCGACCTGCAGTTGTAACACTACTGACAGCGAGGCTAGCCAATGTTCTCATAGCGCTTTGCGTATGTGAGGGACTGTTGTAAGTGTTTTATGTGCACTAACTCATTGAATCCTCAAGATCACCCTCTAAGGGCGACCCTGGCCTCCCCACTTTGCAGCTGGGGAAACAGAGGCACAGAGAAGTGACTTATTTGCCTCAGGTCCCACAGCTAGTGGGTGTGGAGTCAAGATCCATATCCTGGTAATCTGGCTCCAGAACCCGCACTCTGACGCCTCCTCTATGCTGTACTTATTCTGTATATGGGATGGCCCTATTTTTGTTTAAACACATGCATACAGTCTGGCTGGAGATACCCCAATATGTTGACTGCTTATTTCATCTTTGGGTGATCTTTAAAAAAAATCTGCCTTGAGGGGCACCTGGGTGGCTCAGTCTTTAAGTGTCTGCCTTCGGCTCAGGTCATGATCCCAGGGTCCTGGGTCAAGCTCCTCATCAGGGTCCCTGCTCAGCAGGGAGCTTTCTTCTCCCTGTCCCACTCCCCCTGCTTGTGTTTCCTCTCTGACTGTTTCTCTTTCTGTCAAATAAATAAATAAAATCTTAAAAAAAGTCTGCCTCGAAACGTTTTTTTCATTATATACTGAGGAAAAAAAAATTATATATATATATATGTGTGTGTGTGTGTGTGTGTGTATGTGTGTGTGTGTAGAAGTTGTGTAACAATAAAATAGTAAAGGTCAAAGAAAGCCAGAGGGCCTCATTCTCTTCCCTCTCCTGTTGTCATACCCACCTCCACTGACAGCTGTCCCCAGAGCTGCCCAGCTGTTCCCTTCAGGGTCTCCTTGGAGGTGTGAGTCTCTGTTTGAGCTCTGGGCTCTGCCTGGCTCTGACCACATCAGGACACAAGACCTAGGGGAGAGGAACAGCCTTGATGTTAGGGCCTGTGTCTTCAAGGGAACCTGGTCTTGGGTTGGGTTTCCTTGAAGAAGATCTTCTGAGAGAAGGACTTACATGTCCCAAGGGAGATGAATAAGGGGAAGGGGGAGACAGGACAGGGAAAGGGAGGAAACCAAACAAGGCATGATTTTTGGCAAAGTCCCGTGGAGGGTATTCTCAGCCTGTTTCTGCAGAGGGGTGCCCTGGAGAGTGAGTCACGTCCCAGAATTAGCCCATGCCTGGGGAAGGAGCGGGGCTTTTGGACATAGGCAACTGATGGCCATCAGGCAAGGGCTGCCTGGGAGGAAAGCTCAGGGGCTTCTGGTCCCCTATAAGTGCCAGCAGAGAGCCCCTAGCAGCCAAGGGTGGCATGAGAAGGGTCATGCCAAGAAGGGTCCCCGGGACTGGCTGGTAGAGGTGAATGCACCCAGAGGCTGGGGTGGATGGTGGGGCTCCCAGAAAAGGAGTGAAGGGATCTGAGTGGATTTGGCCCGAGTACCAATATTGTCTAGGTTAGACAGGATGCTGCAATCTATCTGGAAGAGTGATTGACTTGGTGTTCTCCTCTCACCTTGGGCAATTCCCTCAACCTCTCTGAGTCCCAGTCTTCTCATCTGAAAAATGGAGGCAGTCATCTGTCCGCCGTCACTCTCCCCATCGCCAGGGCTTCGTAAATAAAATACTGCACAAAGGTAAAGTGTTCACTGTTCTCTTGGTTGGGGATTTATTTATGTCATACCTTTATTCTGTATTTTAAATGGAATGGGATTATGTATTGTATTAGTCAGGTAGTATGTCATAACAAAATACCAAAAGACTGAGTGACTTAAGCAACAAAAATGTATTTGTCCAAAAAAAAAAAAAATGTATTTGTCACAGTTTCAGAGATTTCAAGTCCAAGATCAAGGTGTCAACAGGGTTGTTTCTGGTGAGGCCTCTCTCCTTGGTTTGCAGATGGCTCATTCCTCAGTGCTTGTGTGTATGAGGGAGGGGGTGGAGAGGGAGAGAGGGAGAAGAAGAGAGGAAGAAGGAGAGAGAGAGAAGGAAAGAGGGAGGGAGGGGGAAGGGAAGGAGGAGAGAGAGGAAAAGCAAGAGATCTCTGGTATTTCTTCTTCCTCTTATAAGGACACCAGCCCTATTGGATCAGGGCTCCCATGCCATGACCTCATTTAACCTTAATTACTTCCTTAAAGGCTCCATATCCAAATGCAGTCACTTTGGAGGTTAAAGCTTTGATATATGAATTTGTGGGGGCCATGGGATGACACATTCAGTCCATACCATACGTGTAGAAAGCTTGCGTGGTGTGTAAGCAGATGCTGTAAATGTCCATTTCTCTCCCCCCTCCCCATTGTCCTTCCTTCCAAACAGTGCTACATTCCAGGTAGTGTCCTGGCCTGGGGAACAGAGTGGTAAACAAGACAGACCCAGTTCCTGCCTTCATGTCCTCTGAAAATACCTGGCCTCTCACCTATGGTAAAGCAAAATAGGTAAGTTCAGGGTTGGGCCCAGAATCCTTAAAACGCACTGTTTGAAATCAAAGCCGATACACCCCGGCCTACCAGTCGGGAGGGCCTCATGGCTACTGGTGGGGGGAGTGCCCGTAATATGTTTAAAATTTAAAAAAAAAAAAGTAGTTAACTTTGAAAATATGATTTTGCTTAAAAATGGCTATTTCCAGCTTCTCTTAAAATAATTAGCAGCTGGCAGCCCGGGGCCAGCATTCTTATGAGGCCTTGGTTGGCTTGAGCCGCATGCCGGCAGCCCTCGGGGAAGCACTGGGGAGTGGTTTCCGGTGCACTCCGTTCCCCGCCTGGTCTGGCTCAGTAATTATCCTGCCTGTCCCTGTAGGTATTAAGATTTGCAATGGCTGGTTTAAATAAATATGACAAACTGAAGAGCCTGACTTTGGGCCTTACTTTTCCCGTATGGAGAATGGGGTCGGTAGAATCGTGTTTTCTGTTCTTTCTTCCTTGGGCTCAAGATCACAGAATGTGGGGTGTGGTTTGGGTCGAGGGTGGTTGGGAATTGGGTATCATTACTGTGATAGGCTTGGTTGCCCCTTTCCCCCTCACCCCCTTCTCTCCCTCTTCAATTTGAATTTATTGAGCATCTGCTATGTGCTAGGGTACATTGGTGACCAAAACTAGATGCAGTCCTTGTCCTTGGGATGTTTATAATCCTGGTCCTATTTTAATCATCCGCCTTGCAAGCCTGAACTTCAGTATGGAGGTGACTTTTTTCGTGGTTAGGACAACCCCCACTGCTCTGGGCTGATCTGGGATGTTTGTTCCCTGCCAAACGCTTTGTTACAACTTCCATCATTCCCATTTTAACTGTTCCCTCGGCCACGGCAAAGATTGCCACTGGTAGAATCAGCTCTTTCCAGTAATGGAAATCCTTTCAAAATGATGTGTACAGCTAGGATGTCCTTAAGTAATTTATATAAAGAGTGAACAAACCCTTGTATGTTTTTATAAGGTAGGTAGAGGTTTATGTTCTGTTAAGTTTGATGTATTGTGATAAATTATGCTTTGGTCTGAAGTCTATGCAGAAAAGCACAGCATTTCTCTGAGTTCTGGGAAATATACTGTAAATAAAGCTGTGGTTTATTTCTTGGCCGGGCATTTTCTCTAATAATGTAAAGAGACGTCAACACCCATTTCTTAAGGGCAAAATATGAGATTCTCTCTTCTTACTACAGGGATAGAGTGACTAGAGCTTGCTGTGTTCTTTTTTTTAAGATTTTTATTTATTTATTTGACAGAGAGGGAGAGAGAAAGAGAGAACACAAGCAGGGGGAATGGCAGGCAGAGGGAGAAGCAGGTTCCCTGCTGAGCAGGGAACCTGACATGGGGCTCGATCCCAGGGCCCTGGTATCATGACCTGAGCCGAAGGCAGACAATTAACCGATTGAGCCACCCAGGTGTCCACTTGCTGTGTTTTTTAGACTCTTAAAGGAATGGGGGCTTGATTTAGAGCCTGTGTCCCACTCCCGTTGCAGTCCTCATGTTTCCAGCTGGCCCATGTCAGTTTGGGCAAATTAGGGGAGTCAGCACCATCTAACCCTGGGCTCTTCCCACTTCTTCCCCTTGGGTATCATTCCCAAAGATGTGTCTGCTCTGTCTTCAGCCTGCTGTAGGCAAATCTTTCTATGGAAGTGGAAAGGCCAGTCATGGTCCTGTTCCTGGCCACAGTTTCCCCATCTATAGTAACCCAGTGATAATCCACAACCGGTTTAGTTGTATCATTCCACCAGCCAGCCTAGCTAGAATTCTTTCCCTGGGTTTATTTATTTGTTAGATTCATCTTGGAGACAGAAAACAAGGGAGGAATGGGTCCCTAATGGGAGTAGGAAGTCATTCTGATCAGGTGATTTAATTGATTTGATCATTTGTGTTTGGTAGATGCTCTTTCGTACTCCTCGAGTGATGCCTTCCTTGCCTGCTGGTAAAGGAAGAAACTCTGAACCGTATATGAGTCCTGCTTTGGTCCCTGTATTGTGTGGCTTTGGGAGAGTCAAGTCCACTCTCTTGGCCTCTATTTCTTCCTCTGTACAGTGAATTGACTTTTCCAGCTCTGACATTCTGGAATTTATTGATGCAATAACGTCCCTTGCCAACATGTGTACAGCTAGGATGTCCTTAAGTTATTTATATAAAGAGTAAGGGGGGTTTTCCTCCAATTCCCCGCCTTCTTCTTGGAGATAGAATCCAGAGTGTCTGAATCAGTGTTCTTCTGTTTGAACACCTTAGAAACTCCATCCACCTTGGTTGAATTAAAGTAATATGCTGGCTCAATATCCTGAACAATCCAGAGCTCTGGCTTCAGGTGTGGCTGGATCCGGGTGTCCTTTAGAAGGCCTTTGCAGTTGGTTATGTGCTGTAGAATGCTCTTGGTCAGGAAGGTCCTCCTCAAACCTGATCTCTCTCCCTCCAGCTGCTGTTTAGGTGGATTCTCTCCTTCCCAGCATCACCCCTGGTTGTCTATGAGGGGACCATGTGTCCTGAGAGCTGGGTTCAATTCCTGGGGCTTTGATGAGTGACATGACCTGAAAGTTTCCTTTCCGGGCTTCACTTTTCTCTTCCATTAAAGAGAATTAGGAATCCTTTTTTTATTTGACAGACAGAGATCACAAGTACGCAGAGAGGCAGGCAGAGAGAGAAAGGAGGAAGCAGGCTCTCCGCAGAGCAGAGAGCCTGATGCGGGGCTCAGTCCCAGGACCCTGGAATCATGACCTGAGGCATGAGAAGGCAGAGACTTTAACCCGAAGGCAGAGACTTTAACCCACTGAGCCACCCAGGCTCCCTGAGAGTTAGCAATTCTTGCTTTGTTCTTCTCATAGACCCAAATGCAAGGATCAAGTGAGATCAAGGACACGGCTGTGTGATGAAAAGCCCAAAGCCCTCTGTAAGTCCATAGCCATGTTCCTCTACCCTGTAACATGTGTGAAGTTGCTTCTGAGGTTCTTTGTTCTTTCTCTTTTCCTCTCTTTTCCTCTCTGGACTGGACTCGACAGCATACTGGCTGGTTGACTGTCATTGTTATTGATATGGCCTCCAAGAGCCCAGGCCATTAAGAAGAGCTCTCCCAAACATTAATTACAATGCCCACATCACGTCTAGCGCAGACTCAATGTGGCTTCTTCCCTGGGCCCAGGGACCATTTCTGGGAAGCAGAACCCGCATGGTATTTTATCAGACATTTATGGCTTTTGGTTTGGGGGGGTGAGTTTACAAGGCTGGGCACTGGGAAATTAAATTTCTTGCATTTTGACTCAGTCCCTAATCATGCCACCAGCCGGGGAATTTATGAGGCTGTAAAGGCTTAAGTACGTTGTAGGCTGGAGGCCTTGCTTATGGCTTCCGGTCTGTGTCCTTGACAAGAAGCATCCTCTGGGAGCTCGGGGCTCAGCAGTCCATTCGGTCAAAACACACACACGCCAGGCACCCACTGTCCGCCAGGTGCTGGGGGTGAGCAGTACAGACGTGGGACCTGCCTTCCTTTTGCCTGCAGCTTCCTAAGAAGATAGGCATTGCCAAATGATGTCACAAGTAATTATAGAATTTCCACCTATGGTTAAAGGCATGAGGGGAGGTTTAAGATGACAGGCGGAGAGTGAGTGGGTTGCATGGTGGTCTCTAAAAAGATGTGTCTGTGCCCCAACCTCTGGAACCTAGGAATGGGACTACATTTGGAAAAAAAGGATTTTTGTGCATATAATTAAATGACAGCTGTCAAGATGAGATGATCTTGGATTTTCCAGCTGGGTCCTAAATCCAATGACAGGTCCTTATAAGAGAAAAGAGAAGAGGGCCATGTGAGGATAGAGTGCAGTGTTGCATCCACAAGCCAAAGGACATTTGGAGCCACCAGAAGCTGGAGGACACAAAGAAGGATTCTTTCCTACTGACACCCTGATTTGGAACTTCTGGCCTCTAGAACTGTGAGAAAGTGGATTTCTGTCGTTTGAAGCCATCACATTTGTGCAAGTTTGCTTCAGCAGCCCCGGGAAATGAGTCCAGAGGTTGTAACAGATTTTGACCTCATCTGGGAAATCACAAGAATCTGTGAGGAGGTGACTTTTGAACTGGCAGAGAGATGTAGGATAGGTAGCAGTTCATGCTGGCAAAAGGGGCTGGGCTGGAGGTGAGGGGGGAACAGGGAGGGGAGGCGTGTTTCATGAAGAAAGAGCATATGCAAAGTCCCTGAGGTGGGAGGAAGTGACTTTGCTCCATCCACAGCCCCTTTCCATTTTTCAGAAGCATCAAGTTCTGTCCTACCTCTGGACCTTTGCACTTGTTCCCTCAGTCTGAGATGCCCCTTCCTCCAGCTCTTCCACATGCCTGTCTCCTTCTCATCATTCAAGTCTCAGCTGGAATGAGAGTTTTGGCACAGCTTTTTATGGCCACCCTAACTAAATATATTCCTCTCTCATTCTTTATCCCTTCACCCATTTGTTCCCTTCATAACGTTGAGAATAATAACGACAGTAACCACGACTGAGCCCTCAGTATGTCCTAGGCACTGGGCTGATTGCTTGACATGTATCCATCTTATTTAATCCTCACAACAATCCCATGGGACAAATGCTATGTTCTTGTTGTTAAATTCCCATTTTACAGATGGAAACACTGAGGCATAGAGACATTAGGTCACATGGTAGCAAGGGATGGAGCTGGGATTTGAATCCAAGGAGTTTGGCACACATCCAGCAAATACTCAGTGGCTGCCTCCTGCCTTCTGGACCCTGACAGAGCTTTGGGCCCTCCTGAGAGCAGTATCGCCCAAACAGCCCATAGTGCTGGGTCCTGGCCCCCCAGCAGGAAAGCATCGGTTCTTCATTCTAGTTCCGGCCTGACCCAGAGTCCTCAAGAGAAGGGGACCTGAGAGCCCCCCTCAGCCTCTGTCCATTCCTTTCCTTGCAGGTGGAGGGGAGGAGCCCCCACTGCAGTGTTGCTGAGACACACAGGGGGTCTGCTGCCTGAGAAAACTCCTCCCACCATCGCCGGGAGGCCCAGGGTCTGAGGGGCTGCAGGATTGGAGCCTAGAGACAGTGCCCGCTGCTCCATCTCCTGGGAGCTGAGGCCAGTTTGGATGTCCAGACCGAAGGCCCCTGTCTTTCAGGAAGCCAGGGTGTGCCACCATAGGGGCCTAGAAGCACTAGTCAGCGATACTGACAACAGCGCATGAACAGCCATCCCAAAGTACAGCGGCTTACCACCGGAACGTACATCTCACTCCTGCAGCATCTCTGTGTTTCAGCTGCAGCTGGGCTCAGACGGCTGGGCTCCAGCCTGCAGAGTAGGCTCCGGACTCCTCCACACCTTCACCTTCGGCCTCTTGGGACCAGTGGGCTACCCAGGGCGTTCTCTTCCCGGGCCACCGGCTGGAGCACAAGACACCAGTCGACTGCAAAATCGTATTTAGGACTTTGCACTTACCATGTCCACTAGCACAGCATTGGTGCAAGTCCACATCCCGTGGCCCAAGCTCAGCCTCAGTGGAGCAGACACAGTACCTCTAGTGGGAGGGACGTGACAGAGGGTGTGGGCGCAGGAGGGAGTGGAGGAGGGGGCCCAATCTGCCATCTTCCTCTTGTGCTGTCTGTCTACAGCTGGGGGTCTTAGGCCGGGATTTTCTCAGCCAATCCCTTCTGGATGGGGGCTTGGAGCAGGCTGGGAGAGTATCTGGGGCAAGGTGCCAGAGTTTCATTCTGTCCCTTGCTCCTAGCTGTGTGGCCATGATTGGCTGCTCTGTGAGTGATAATATAGGGGTTAAAGCCGAGAATGTTATATTCACCATGAAAGTGTTAACAGTACAGAGCTGATGGGGAAGCAGGAAGAGGAGATCGCCTTAAGCGCTCTGGTCCTTTCCTTTTTATTTTATTTTATTTTATTCTTTTACTTAAAGGAGTACGCTTCAGGTTTAGAAGGAAAATCCTCTGATATTATTGCAGGGGAAGGAACATGTTCACCAAAGCATAAGGATCTCAACATACTAATCACCATCAACTGCAGGCAAAGAGCTGGTGTGACTCAAAAAACCCCAACGTATCCATCTATCTATCTATCATCTTTTTTATTGAGCTATAATCCACATGTCATAAAATTTGCCCTTTTTAAGGTGTAAAATTCAGTGGTTTTAGTGTACTCACTAGATTGTAAAACCTTCGCCACTATTTAATTCCAGAACATGCTTACCAGCTCAAAAGAAGCCCGCTTTCCATTAGCAACCCCCCATCTCTCCCCAGCCTGTTCCCCCAGCCCCTGGAAACTGCTAATCTGTTTTCCGTCTTACAGATTTGCCTATTCTGGGCAGCTCATGTGTCTGAAATCGTACACTATTTGGCCTTCCGTGTCTGGCTTCTTTCACTTAGCAGAGCCATTTCTGAGGCCCATTCGCCTTGTAGCATGGGTCTGTGCCTGATTTCTTCTCCATCACCTCTATTTCTGGGGTGAGTGTCCATAAGGGTGTCTCCTGGTCTGCCACACCTCTTCCTGTCAGCCACGTTTGATTTGTAATTCCCATTCCCTAGATACCACGGAGGTAGAAGCCCACTTACGCACTCACTCATTCCCTTGCTAGGAATTGAGTGCCTGTTGGGCCAGGTGCTGTCCTAGGCCCCTGGGGCAAGGCAAGGAGGGAGGCAGGCAAGACCCCTGCTCGCAAGGAGGTAAGGATCGAGAGAATGGGACAGCCATGGGCCAAGGGACGGAGAGGAGGATGGGTGTTCTGAGAGCAGAGAGCAGCTTGTGGGATGGAGTCTGGAAAATTCACAAGGGCAGAGAGCTCAGCCTGGCTGTAGGCATGGATGAGAGGGTGGGGACAGCAGGAGAGGGGTGGCAGAGGTGGAGGGCATGGCTGCAAGTGCTAATGACTTATTCATTATCTCCTGGCATGGTCCCTGAAAGTTTTAACCAGGGCATGGACAGGGCCTAATTTGCACTGAAAATCTCCCACAAAGGGTGCACAGAAGACTGATCAAGGAAGAGAGGGAGCTCTGGGAATGGTACTGAGCTATACGTCCAACCCCTACTGGATTCGGCAGACACATGAAAAAATCGAGGTTCTGTTTCCAGCTTATGGTCGAGGCAGGGAGACGAGAATTATCCAGAGGTCACCGTTGAGACCTAAATAGCATGCAGATTCTGAGGTGACCAAGACCTTCATTAGCCAAGGAAATCCAATCAAGGAGGACTTCCCAGCAGAGGTAGCCCTGAAGGAAGGGCAGTGGTCAGTTTGTAGACACTGGGGAAGACACATCAGGAGCCAAAGCAACCCCAAACTGTAAAAATTCTTCATAATATCGAACGCCTACTACATGTAAGGCACTTTGCTTTCACTCTACCATTCAATCCTCAAACAACCTTATTCGTATCCCCATTTTATAGATCGGGAGACCGAGGCTAAATCACACACAGATGTTAATTGGTGGAACTGGGATTACTGCCTACATGAGTCACCCTGGCTCCCTGGCTTGCCCCCACTGTCCTCCTCTTTCCTCACCAGAGAGGAACTCAGGAACTTAGGTCTGGGCTTTGGCTCAGGCTGCTTTAAGGGGGGGGGTGGTGGTGGAGAGAAGAACCACCTTTTTATCTCATTCTTCCTGCCCATGACAGTGGGGTGGAGGGGCTGGGGGGGTGGAGATGCTGGGGAGGGGTGAAACAGGCACTGGCCAGGTCAGGAAAAGAGTCCTCCTCCCTGTTTATCAGATGATTCTGCTACTGGTGTGAAATCTTCATTTCAACAATAAAGATCAGGGTGGCCTATCCGCAAACATCTCCTTTCCATAATCCTAACAATTATAAAGTAGAACCTCAGTCAGGGCTGGGCACTCCCTGATCTGCGGTTCTTGGTGTGGCTGCCCCAGGGATGGAGGAATAGACCCGGTGCTAAATCCGGGAGGGAGTGTCCTGTGTGTGCGCCTGAGCTTTTCTTCTGGGCATAAACTGTTTAAATGCAATTGACACAAGTGGCGATCTGTCCCCTTAGAGATTCTGCAGCCCCCTGACCTCTGCCCCAGCCTGGCCTAGGAAATGAGGCCAGAGGGGCAGACATGACAGCAGGTGGCCCTGTGCAGGGAGCCTGGGGAGCGAGGGGCAGCCGTTGCATTTTCTGTCAAAAGCCACCAACCCTCCTGCATGTGGGGATGTGGAGCTGATGTCCTAGCTGAATGGTTCCTGAGCAAGAACTGAACCCTGATTGTTCTGAGTAACTGGCTTTCGGGGATCAGTTGTTACTGCCCCATCACCTGTCCTGCCCACTGGGAGTTACTCTGGTGCAGAGGGTGACTTCATTCCTCCAGCTGAGAAGTGATGCCGCAGGTGGGGCTGGGGTCTGGGCTGTGGAGGCGGGGAGAAAGGGATGGAGTCTGTGACCTGTGGGGCCTAAAGAGACCAGGGCTGGAGAATGAAGGGAGAAGGAAAAGCATCACCTCTGCTCGGCTTTCCTGAAGAGCTTTCAGACCACCAGCGTGCCTCTCACAATCTCCTATTAGAGAATAAATTCCGCCCAACTTCTCTCCAGAAACGGGTCTCTGTGTTCACTCCCCCTAAAGGGCAAGAGAAAGTTCACTCCAGAGAAGTGAGGGCCCCACCCGCCTGTCCCAGGGCCAAGGTGAGGTCTGTTGGCAACATTGTCAATTGCAGGCGGCCTGGCAGGTGCGGGTCAGCTGGCCTCACAGCGGGTGTTAGGGAAATTGTCCTTGGCTTGATTGTATCACCTGGCTGTCCCCAAAGAGGTGAGAAAATAGACCTGAATTCCTCTGGCTTTCTGCCCCCCCCCCCCCCCCCCCCCCTTCCCTTGCTTAAGTCTTGGCTCAATCAGAAGATGGCTTTTCAGCACAGCAGCTGTGAAAATGGGCGTGAAGGGGAAATTTTTTTTTTTTTTTCTTGTACTTTTTTTTTTTTTTTTTAAGATTTTATTTATCTATCTGACAGAGAGACAGAGATCACAAGAAGGCAAAGAGGCAGGCAGAGAGAGAGAGAGGGAGAAGCAGGCTCCCTGCTAAGCAGAGAGCCCGATGTGGGGCTTGATCCCAGGACCCCGAGATCATGACCTGAGCCGAAGGCAGAGGCTTAACCCATTGAGCCACCCAGGTGCCCCTAGCAGGGGAAGTCTTATTAGAGAATTGTGTCAGGAGGAGAGAGAGAGAGAGAGAGAAATACAGTTTAGCACTGTATGTTCTTAAGAAAATTCGTGTGCTTCTCTGTAAAGGAACCAGTACTGTTTAGACGGGACAAAGGAGGTGATCCTGGGGACCCAAGGACAGGGGTCACATGGCTTTGGATGTGCAGTTTGGTGCTCCCACCGGTGCCTTTCTCCAGAGACCTCGGAAGCTGGGTGCGTATGCCCATTCCAGCGGTTGTGCCCTACCATTTGCCCCACTGTGTAGAGCTGTGCCTCCCAGTTGTGGAAGCTACTAGTCACATGTGGCTATTTGCATTCAAATTAATGAAGCTGAAAAGTTCAGTCCTTGAAACAAAACAAAACAAAAACGTCAGTCCCTCAGCTGCATTACTCAGATTTTAAGTACTCCATAGCCGCGTGTGACTAGTGGCTACCACATTGGATAGTACAGATAAAGGAACACTCACCCTGTCCCATAAAATTCTTTGGCCATTGCTGGTTGGTGCCCCCTGTCAGGAAGACCTAAAACAGAGGATACTCCTGCAGCAAAAAGGAGGGGAATCTCCACTGGCTCTAACTTAAGGAGCCTATACACCTCTCGCTTCCGTCTCCCACTAAGGGGCAGAACTAGGGCGAGAATCCAGATCTCATTTAATTCCAGAGCTCCCCTCCCCATCTTTAATCTCTATCTAACATGGACTGCCCCAGGTCGCTATGAAGTGGCTAATTTGGCTGAATTCTTCCTGAGCCAGGCAGCTGTGGGATTTATCCACATCAGTCGAGGGATGTCCTCCCCGTGTCATAGACAGCATTGATTCCAGGCACTGCTCACCTGCCCTGGGCAACCAGAGAAAGCTGGAGAAAGCCCAAGGCAAGGAGCTGGACCTGGCATGGCAGCCAGAAGTTGGGCCATGGTATCCAGTTGTGGTAAGTGTGGCAGAATAGGGAAGGGCACCCAGAGGGCCTTCTCTAAGTGGCAAGAGAGTGAGTCAGACAGATCTTGGTGGGGGCTGGGGGACATTGGCTTTGCCACTTACCAGCTATCTGGCCCCTACATTTTCTCTTCTTGCTCCGTCTAATATCTCTCCACAATCAAGGAGTTCCTTTAAAATATGAATCAGATCCTGTCACTCCCTTGTATAAATCATGTCCATGAATTTCCCATTGATTTAGAATCCGATCCAAATTCTATGAAGGCCCACATACCCTGGCTCATCATCCTTTCCTCTCCAACATTATCTTCCTTCTTGCCTCTTATTGCTACCTTCATGGCCCTCGTCAGCCCCTGGAACGGTTTCCTTGTTTGCATTCCCGGTTATTTCCCATAGCCTTCCCAGACTGGAGGTTTCATGAAGGTAGGACATGCTTATTTTATTCCTTACCGTACGTACCGGTGCCTGGCACAACCCCAGAGATGCAGTGAATGCCTGTAGAATGAAAGAAGTAACAGTCTTGTGCATGATGCTTAACCTCCGTGAGCTTCCATTTCCTCACCTGTAAAATGGGAAGGAAACTAGAACTGTCTTGTAAGAGTGTTTGTAAGGTAGAAATGGAGTGATGAAAAGTGCACAGCAAGGGCGCCTGGGTGACTCAGTCTGCTGGGCGTCCAACTCTTGATTTTGGCTCTTTGATTTGATCTCAGGGTCCTGGGATGGAGCCCCACGTCTTGCTCTATTCTCAGCACAGAGTCAGCTCGTCCCTCTCCCTCTGCTCCTCCCCCAACTTGTGCTCACTCTCTCAAATAAATAAATCTTTTTTTTTAAAAAGAGAAAAGTGCACAGCATACAGTTGGCACTCAAATTGGTAGTTATTATTATTATAGAAAAACTGCAAGTTCAATAAAAAGAACTTTCTCCCCCCAGAGCCATTTGAAAGAAAGCCGCCAAACTGATGACCTGTCGTCTCTGAATTGAGTAAAATTTATTTCCCTAAAACGGGAAGGCTCCCAGATAATCAGAATAAAACTCTTAGGATCAGGATATCAGCCCTGATGCATTACTAACCTCTAATCCTCAGATCCCATTCCGGTTTTGCTATCTGTCCCAATAATGTCCTTTGTAGTAGAAGAGTGCCCGTAGATGTCCCATCTCTCGAGTCTCCTTCAGTCCGAGCATTCTTCAGTCTTTTGAAGGTGACAGGTCTATCATTTCGTAGGATGTTCCTCAGTTTGGATTTATCTGACATCCCCTCAAAATTAGCTTTCGGCTGTGGGGCGCCTGGGTGGCTCAGTCCATCAAGCATCTGTCCAGCTTTTGGTTTCGGCTCAGGTCGTGATCTCATGGGTCACGAGATGGAGCCCCACATCGGGTTCCATGCTCAGTGGGGAGTCCGCTTAAGATCCTCTTGCTCTGCCCACTCCCCTCCTGTGCTCTCTCTCTGTTTTTCAAATGAATAAATAAATCTTAAAAAAAAAAAAAAAAGACGAGCTCAGGTTGTGCATCTTTGGCAGGACTAGCACAGGACTGACGCTGTGTCCTCCTTGAATCCTGCCAGATGGTTTCCATTTATCCCCTTACTCTGTGTTCCCTTTGGTCAGTGACAAAGGTGGTTTCTCCTGAGCTTCTTTGCTGTGAAGTTACCCTTTCCCCCTTTGTGTTTTTGTGGACAGGTTCTTTGAAACTATGTACATGTCACAAATCATTCATTCATTCATGTCAGTAAGAACTAATTCTTTGCTATTTTACTTAGTGCATTTAATCCATTACTATCATCATTTATTTTAGGGCTTCAGTTGCCTCGTTTTTGGCTGGCAGAAGTCCCTTTTGGAAGCTGCCTTCTGCGTCCCTTGATACGACCTCCATTTTGCTCTGTGCACTGCTTTGCTTTCTGGTGCAGCAAGACGCTCTGGGCTCTTCCTGTACTCTCCCTGAGTGGCCCTGGAATCAGCCATTTCTCAAGGGGGCCCTGCTTTGGTTTAGTGCAGAATATCTAGAAGTAAAGATTTTGGTGTTGGTGTGTGTATTGCTGTTGGGGCATCATGGTGCCGAGAGCCCCTCTGGGAACAAAGCTAGGGGACAGGTGTATGTGTGCATGCACGTGTGTGCACATGTATAAACACACATATATACATGTTTACACCTATATTTGTTTCTAGATTTTTTATTTCCTGTGTATTGAAAACCATAAAGTCGGGGCACCTGGGTGGCTCAGTGGGTTAAAGCCTCTGCCTTCAGCTCAGGTCATGATCTCAGGGTCCTGGGATCAAGCCCCACATTGGGCTCTCTGCTCAGCTCCCCTCCCCCCACCTCTCTCTGCCTGCCTCTATGCCTACTTGTAATCTCTCTCTCTGTGTCAAATAAATAAATAAAATCTTAAAAAAAAAAAAGAAAACCATAAAGTCACATGGATACCTTTGATTCGAATCTATCACCATAGACTTCACCCTGATTTTTTTCTCCCTTCTGTCACTCCCTTCTGATGATGAGAAATCTGGCTGCCATTATCCTCCGTGTATTTCATTGTCTGACTGATGAAACAGTTGTCCTGCTAAGGCTGCCACCCCTGCCATGCATGGATCCCTTGTCGCCCCGCCTGTTCTCTCCTAGCCCATCTTGGCTGTACTGTCAGGTGGATACCGTCCTCATCCCGCTTGGGCTCTGATGGCGACCGTTACTGTTACCGTTGTCATTGCCGTTGTCACTATCAGCCGTGGCAGGTGAGTGGAGCTGAGGAACGGATAGGATTCTCGTTTAGACAGTCTGCTTTCCTCTAGCCAGAGGAGCCACTTCCGGAGGCTCATGGATGTGTGTGTTTTTTATATTCATAAGATGCTTCTCCCTAGCCCCCTCTAAGAGGTCAAAGCAATTAAAAATCCTTAATAATTACCCCACATTCAGAAATTGATGGCTGATTTCAAGAGCCATGCCTTACATTCTTTCACCTCCCCCACGGAAATCTAAGGGAGGAAAAGTAAGTAGCAGCTGAAATGATCCCCCACTCACTTTCTATAAAGAGGAAAATTAGCTGCTCTAATAATCATGAATATTAATGTATAGCCAATTGCACTCAATTAAAATGATGATCTATAATTTTGCCTCCGAGCTTTATGAGGCCATCTCAATGACTACTGAGTGGAGTGGGTGCTTTTCAGAGTTTGTGGGTTTGGCTTAACTCTCTCATCCCCATCACTGGCTTCCATGAAGGATGGTCCCCAAGTTCTTCCTGGTCACATTGCTCAGCCCTTGGAGTATGCATTTTCTCAGCTTTTTAGAGTCCGGGATGTATCATTGTCACAGCAAGTTTATGAGATTCTGCAGAGCTCACACTGATTTCCTTATTCCTGGAAATAACTCCTCCATTGCTCCTCTGATACACAGGTTCCCCATAATTGTTCAATGAAGCATCCCTCTCCCTGTCCAGAGTTGACTGGCCCAAGTTGGAAGCTCCTAGCCCCAGATGGGCCAATTCCAGCCTCTTGCCTTTGAGATTGGGACTAAGAAGATTTAGTGTCAAAAGGATGCTTTTGAGCAAAATAATGAAAGTTGGGAGCTATAGGCAGCTATCCTGTCACTTGTCACATAAACTGGACAGCCCGCGTGTGGGCAGAGAAAGAAGCCGAGGGTCAGAGGTGGAGAGGAAGCGGGCATCCCGAGGGCCTCCTGCTGCTCCTTCAGGTCTCTCCTCAGTCCTGGCCTGTCCCCACCCTGGGTTCTTTGAAACACTCCACACCCTTATGTGTTCCCTTTTATTCCTAATGTTAGATTTGGAAAGCTTCTCTTACCTGTCTCCAGAGAGTCCCAGCTGACATAGTTGTCCACAGACAGGCCTCTGTTCTTTCTTAGCCCTGAGCAGGCATTCCCGCCAGCCCTCACTATTCACAGCAGTGCTGTCTTCTCCAGAAGAAAGGCCCAGGCCAGGCCCGGGAATGGAGGGTCGGTCACAGTCTCCAGCTCTCAGGTTCGAGTTCTATCGATACAGCAACGATTCTGTTAAAAGAGAAAAAAAATAAGACAACGTAAGAGTAAGATCGGTTCAGTGGAGAGAAATCCCTGAGAAGGTCGGGTGGTTCTGATCTGAACAGTGGGCTGCCTGACCCGTTCTTTTTCAGCTCGTTGTTTGGGGTTATCGCAGATACGACTGCTGCTGCTGGTCAGCAGCTCTCTTCACTGTTTCTCTGTGTTGCCCGGGCACTCTCCATCCCTCTGCCCCTCTCTATTTTCCTTGGCCCTCATCGCTGCCTGATATCTCGGGACCTGTTAGTTCTTTGTGTGCTGTTTCCCTCAACTACTCAGAGACCTTGTCTATCTTATTCACTACTGTACCCCAGTCTCTGAATAGGGCGTGGCACATAGTAGGTGGCCAAAAAACATTTGCAGAATGAAGAAATGGATGGATGGATGGATGGATTTAACCTCTCTTTGGTAAGCCCCAAGCAGAGGCTGTAGCTAGTGACCAAGCATATCACAGGGACCTGGACGGCCTTTTGTTTAACCTTCTTCCCAGGGCAGAGAGGCCATTCATAAGGACAAGTGCCTTTTCCTGGTGTGTCCAGAAAATGTGGCTTGGAGCTCTGCCTTTGGATTCAGTATACCTGGGTTTGAATCCCAGCTCTGCCACAGCCATGTGCCCCTTGGGTAAAATACTAAACCTTCTCTAAGGTGTATTTCTTCGTCTTTATATTGAGGACGATAATAGTGCCTATCTCATTAGGTTGTTGTGCAAACTCAACAGGCCTATGAATGTTGATTTCTTAGCCCTGTAACAGGCATATAATGCTTGCTCAGTAAATGTGAATTTTTATCATAGATGCACTAAAGAGACATCCCACCCCATCGCTGAGCAGTTCATTCATCCACTAGTATACGAATCGACTAGTTGGTGCAGCCCACACGTACTGAGCATCTGTGTGTGCTTTAGGTTCCGGGGATATGGATATGGTGATAGACAATTTGCGTTTCCCAGGGAGAATTTGTATCATAGAAGAGAACCCTCAGAGAGATGACCACAGGCATGAGTATCTCATGTGCTCCCCAGAGCCATCAGCACTTAGGGTAGAGTTTTGAGGTGGGACCCAGAGCAATGCTGGATGGTTTGGAGAACTCTTGATAATTGAGACACATGCATTCTGGTTTCAACTTGCTGTTTGAACAGGGGCAATGTACTTCACTTTGACTAGCCCACTTTCCCACCTGAAAAATATGAGTGTGGCACTAGATCACTTGGCCTCAAGTCTTGAGGTGTGTCAGAATTATTTGAGGCAATGTGTTAAAATGCACAATCCAGAGCTCCGCCCAGCAGAGAATGATTCAGATGGCAGAAGGAACAGTGTTCCAGGGAATTCTGATGCCTGGGCCCTGGGAGCACACTTTGAGGAACTAGGAACTAAATGATACTTCACATTTCCTCTCTGTGGTTCTGGCACCCTTAAACATAGCACAGTCCCCATCTTGAATACGCTGCTTTCTGTAGAAGTCAGGACATGGTGTAGCCTCCTCACTCAACCTTCAAGTCCTAGGGAGCTCTCCATGGTTCTGAACTCAGTTCCATGGCTCCATGGGTGAGCAGCTCTGCGTGATACCTTCTTTCTTTTGGCATCTTCTGGGTGGCTGTTCCTTCACAAAGGGAGATCAAATCAACTGTAAGATCTCCTCCTCCTGTGCTGAAGTTGTCTCAGCCTTTCCTCTGCTTGGTGAAAGAAGAAAGCCGCGTTCTTGTTTCCATGCCAAGTTGCCAGTGCCCCGGTTTCCATGACAGCAGAGGGAATGGAAGCCAGGCTTTCACCTACAAAGGAATTAAAGCCCACCCTCTTGGAGAACAAACAATAATTCCACGAGAGCCCTGGAAATTGGAGAGTGTTGGGTTTTGATTCATCCAGCCACATAGTATGGGGGGGTTTCAGGAAGGAGAAGGTGTGAGGAGCACTGAGGGAGGGATGGTTTTAGAAGGGGGTTTGTGGGTAGGGCGGATCGCAGTGGTTATGGCAATACGCTTAGCTAGAGAGCAATAGAGTCAAAGGGCTGCTTTCTCAGGTCAAGTTTATTTCTGGAGGCCATATACTAATGCAAACTGGTGACTGTAGCGGCAAAAGAACTGACACTTTGCCAGGTAAGGGAAGAAAAGGATTTTTGAATACAGTGTATTTCCCCAAACTGCTTACATGAAGGACTACTCTGGTTCATTTACACTTGGAGAACTAGTTTCATGTTCTCTAGTTCCTCAGGGCAACCGTATGGCAGGTACTTGTATGGTCCACATTTGACAGATGAGGGACTTGAGGCCCAGAAGGCTAAGAAACTTGCCAGAGTTGACACTGCTAGGACATGCCAGAGTGGGGATTTGAACCTAGGTCACTGGCACTTCAGTTAGATACAAGTGACCAGTTTACTGGACAAGAGCCAGGATAAACCCCTCCAGGCACCCAGCTTGCTTGAAGCCAAGGGGCACTTCTGGTGATTCTTCTGTGGTTAATCTCAAAGCAATTTCCTTAATTGGGAGGGTCTTGACTATAGAAAGGCATCTGGAGAGAAGGGGTTTGGGTTAGGTTGGGAACAGTTGCCCAGGGCAGGGTAACAAGCAGTTGGTTGAGTTCTGAGGTAGGTAGTAAATATAGAAGCTTCAGGGTCACAGCAAAAATCCAAAAACAAACAAAACAAAACAGAAAAAAAAAAAAAACAACCCTCAGTTTTACACTTTGCCATTCTGGGAAGGCCTGAAAGTGTCTTTAGACTTATTTCCTAACCCTCTGGAGGGTTGGATGGCAACATCAGGATGAGATTTCATCTTTGTAGAGTCCAGTGGTATGACTGGGGAAAGAATTAGGTCCACCCAATCATAAGAGGTTAGGATATATTTTTTTAAGATTTAATTTATTTATTTGAGAGAGAAAGAGAGCACAAGCAGGGGGAGTCACAGAGGGAGAGGAAGAAGCAGGCCCCCCGATGTGCAGGGAGCCTGATGTGGGGCTTGATCTCAGGACCCCAGGATCATGACTTGAGCCAAAGGCAGATGCTTAACCCACTGAGCCACCCAGGAGCCCCAAGAGGTTAGGATCTTGAAAATAGGTCCAGCACATTGCAAAGTATTTTCGTGCTTCTTACCAGGGATATATTAGTCAGGATAAGCCCAGTAATGCTGCAATAACAAGCAAACCCAGGAATCTCTGTGGCTTCCCACAACAAAGCCTTATTTTTCCTATGAGAATGCTGGTGAAGGTCAGTCGACCCTCTGGGTGGTGGTTCTTTATGCAGTGATTTAAGGACTCAGGCTGTTTTGAGTTTTCTGATGCTGCCATCTCATGTATTGTCCAGGTCATGAGGCAGAGGAAGATAGAATTGAAGGGCTGCACATTGAAAGAAAAAAAAAAGACTACAGACACAGGATTTTAAAAGTTTTGCTGTAAATCAGAACTGACTCACAGGAAGGAAGGAGGAAGGTGTTCACCAGCTAGGGGCTCGAGACCACCTATCTTATTTTGTTGGCATATCGCAATCACAGATTTTCATTTATCCCCGATATAACCCAGGACCACCTCCAAGTTCTGCCCTGGGGTCAGCATGGGAGAAGGTGCCTTGACATTCAGGAAGGGAGGATGAGGATTCATGATGTCCAGTAGAGGAGAGGAACATGCACCTTGTAGTAAATTCCCAAAAGGTTATTTGAAAGGGATACTGATAGCATATATTTGAAAGGCATGGCCAAACAGAAACACAAATGCATACATGCACAGAATACACAGATGCACTGAGGCCAACACACGAAGACACACAATGCACACACATACCCAAGCACACACAGGTACACCCACAGTGATACACCCGACACTTGCCTCCTCTTTCTGTGATTAATGTCCCCAAGGCTAGGAGGAGAGGCCAAAAGTTCCCTGAGATCCCATGGGTACAGTGAACTAGGCCTGGAGCACATAAATCTGGGCTTGGCAGAAGAATGGGCTCAACCACCCACATTTCTCTCCCGCTGGTGCCCTGTAAATCTCTCCCGGCCCCTACCTCCCCTCCCCGCAGCAATCCCGGCTGCCACGTCTCCCCAGTTTACTAGATTTAGGTGCCAGAGTGGTTTGTTTTCTTCCCAGTCTGCAGAGCCTGCCTGACATTGGCAAATTTACCATCCCCAGAGCTTACAGAATTGATATTACTTTCTTCTTGCTGGAGGGAGAACTTGGGATTTGGGGGGAATCATCCATGGTTGGTTTGACCTGGGCCCCTACTCCTTGCAGAGTAAGAGGAAGGGATTTCCAACACTGGCTGGGATGGCTCCTCTCCGCAGCTCAGTGTGGACCCCTAAGCCTGTGATATGGCCACCTGTGTACCCCGGGACCCAAGGTCAGGGCCGGACACTGGGGGGCAGAATTCTATAGGTGTTGGCTATTTTTCACAGACCTATTATTATACCTTAGAATGTTAATAATAAAGGTAAGGGCCATAAACCTGGCTCAGAGAGAAGCATTCTCAGTGATGTTACAGCTTTGGAGAAAACAGTTGCTGAGTCCCTGCTCACTTCCTTATCAGAGGCCCCTGCTTTTCTGAATAGCCATGACTGGACTCATAGGGGCTTGTGCCTGGCGACACACAGTGCCCACTGTGGTGGTGTTGATGGAGGATGGGGGTGGCTCAGGGCCTGCCACCCAGGTTAGCTGATGCTTACTTGAGTGCTTGGAGCTGTAGCAAGGGTGTGGGCTTGAGGTGTCCAGACAGGTCTCCCGTTCTCTCTTCTCCCTTCTCGCCTTCCCCCAAATAGGTGAACAAGGTTAATTTCGGATGTTGAGAAATTCTTTGAAAGAAGGACCCCGCTGATGAGATGGGAAGGACGAGGGGAAGGAGATTTCATACAGACTCCAGGAGGGCCTCCTGGAGGAGGCGACGTCTGAGTTGATACCTGAAGGGGAATTAAGAGCCAGCCATGCAGACACCTAGGGGCTGGGAATTCCAGGGAAAAGGACCAGCAAGTGTGAAGGCCAGGGCGTGGGGTGGAAGGAGGGCTGGGGGCTTTCCAGGAATAGGAAGGACAGGGTTCACTGGGTCAATGCTGCTGGAGATAAGGTCGGATGGGCAGACAGATCATGTCCTGCCTCGTAGACCGGGTGAAAGATGGAGGTTTTATTTTAAGTGCCACCAGAAGTCATTTGCTGGAGGCTCCAGGCCAGAAAGAGACATATGATCCCACTGATATTTTTAAGAGAGAACTCTGGCTGCTGTGTGTGAATGGCCTGTGGAAGCTGTGAGCAGCTAGCTCCCTCCTTCCCACTTGGCTGCCCATTCCTGGTGCTTTGGCCTTGGGTGGCCTCCGTTGAAAGGAGGAGCTGGAACCCCAATATATTTTGAAGGAAGAGCCAACGAGACTTGCTGACATGAGAGGTGGATAGGACTGGGGTAAGGGCAATAGATTTGAACTCATCTGTCTTATTTAGGTGCAATGCTGTTGTCCGATTAGGCTTCCCTTGATGATTAGGATTGCCGCACCTCAGATTCCCGGGGGGTGGTGGAGGGGGAACGGGCTGTAAGGGAGACTGAGCGAGGTGATGTCAGAGATCTGGGCTATCACCCTCTTCCACTACCAACTCGTTCAGTGATGTTGGCCGAATCACACCCCTGGCCTGCATCCCCCACCCCTAGATGGGTGCAATCACGGTGTCCCAGCGAGGGAGGCTTTGAGGGGTACGTGGGTGCAGCACCATGACCATCCAGAGTGCGAGAAGCGGTCTTTGCTGGCCAGCCTTCCCTCCCCTCTGCTCTCCTGCTGGTTCTGAGGGGCCCCTTCTCCTCTGTCAGATGGCGCCAAACGGGACATAGATGAAAACATACAGTGAGGGAGAGAGAGAATGAGAAGGGAGAGTGAGTCCTTTAGGTGCTGCCGTGACATTCAGCTCTGGCAGCTGTGACAAGGGACAGTGACGTCACCCCAGCTGGAGCTTCTGAAACTGGGGCCAAGCCATTCACTCCTGAGAAAACCTCTCCCCAATAGGTGTCCTTCTCCTTGCAACAAACAGGTTGTTCATTAGTCTGCTAATTCATGCTGACCTTGCTTCCAGAATAACTCTTGGGTGTTGGGGTGGAAGGGGCAGGTGGAGGGGTGTGGACAGGAGTCCTTCCTCCACCCCATCCTGCCTTAGGCTAGCTGCCTCCTTCCCATTCAGCCATTGTTTTCCCTCTCTGTCCACAGCTCGCTGAGCCAGGGGGCACCTCCCTGCTCTCCAAAGCAACAGTTCATTTCTCCATCCCCTTGTTCACATTTTCACCTCGCAGTGTGAGCCCTCGCAGAGAGCAGCATGCTGTTCCTCTTCCGTATTTTAACAGGAGCCTCCGTGAAGACAGTGTTTAATCATAGGAGTGACTCTAATGGAGAACATTCTGGCATTCTGATAGACGGATGGATAGATAGCTTAGGGCTAGGCAGCCATTCCGGGTGTTCAATAACATTTCTCCCCCATTCGTAAGAGCTGTGTGTGCACAATGCATGACTCTTGAAAAAAACGGGTACAAAGAAAATGAAGTAACAGATTCTTTTATAATTCCTCCAGTCACAAATCACTACTAGCGACACACACACACACACACACACACGCACACGCGTGCTCACCATACTACCAAAAACAACACTTGGCATATTCTTCTATAGTCAGTGATTTTCATGCAGTACTATATTGTGGTCTCACGCCCACAACGATATTCTTCTAAACCATGATTTTTTCTGAACAGAAAAGTTTCAAACAATACATTAAAAAAAAGGGGGTCTGCTATCTTCACAGACCTCAGGATAACCATTATCATTTCAAAATATTCTGTAGGCTTTTTTTCCATATGTGTACGAGCCCTGGGATGCAATCCCCGAGGATTGTTGGCTTGTTTTTCCCACTCCTGGGTCCTCAGCACCTAGACCAATGTTTGGCATGTAGTGTGCTCAGGAAATATGGTGGAAGGAATGAAAACTCTAAATGCATATTGAACAGAGTTCCTGGAGTAGAGTCAACTCGCACATTTTGGGGGAACACTTGGAAAACCCTAATTTAAAACATTACATTTCCTGTAGTCTGGGCAGGAGACTGGAATTTACCTTTAAGAAGGAACATCCCTTGATTCTGTGTGTGAGCGCTTGGTGAGCAGAAAATAAGAAAAATATCTCTCTGCAGTTCTTGGGGAGACCCTGAATGCCATGCTAAAGCCAGGGACAGGGCTGTTAAGTATTCTCAGGAGAACCTAATGCAGACTGCGTGTGTGTTAGCAGAATATGCCCCTGGAGCAATGGAGAAAAATCTGTTTCCAAACTCAAAGGTGGACTGCCCCAGGCCTGAACGTGCCTGGTTGCTCTTGGCAGTTGGGCTGTGTATTCTCATCTAAGCATTTGCTCACTGGTGTTGGGGCTTGAGGGCCAGACAGTGGTGGGAGGAGGGATGTGCAAGTTTGACCTTTCCCTCTCCTGAGGCTGGAGGCGAAATGAGATGGGAGAGTGAGTCCTCAATGTTGGTCTCCCTCCCAGTGGTGATATATAACACTCAATAGACTGACTTGGAAATGTCCTGCCGGGCAGTGTGGTTATCTGCTTTGGGCCATGAGGCTCACTGCATCCTAAGTAGGACTTCTCCGTGGGGCAGATGTTCCTCAGGTCCATGGGGAGGTGTTCTTGGTCTACTAGCAAGAAGTCTTCTTTCCTATCTTTCTTGGCCCAGAAGGAGCTGGGCAGAAACTTGGAGGAGTGGAGGCCACCCCTTCTCCCCAGAACAACTTTAGTGCTAAGTGAGCAAGCTCCTTGCCATGGAGCTTAGATGTGGTGTTCTCTTTAGGATGGAGAGAGAGAAAACTAACTTCCTTCCTTCCTTCCTTTTAAAGATTTAATTAATTAATTTATTTGAGAGGGAGAGAGAGAGCATGAGCAGGGGGGACAAGCAGAGGGAGAAGCAGACTCCCTGCTGAGTGGGGAGCCCAATGCAGGGCTGGATCCCAGGACCGTGAGATCATGATCTGAGCCACAGGCAGATGGCCAACCAACTGAGCCACCCAGGTGCCCCAAGAGAGGAAACTTTCTTAACAACGGTTCAGAATTAATCTCCATGTTACTATGCCTCTCCTCTTATCTTGCCATCTGTAGTAGTTTCACAGTCTGAGGAACCGTCAAGATTTGAAATGCAAATCCCCTTTGGCCCACAAATGCTGCTTCTAGGAATCTCTTGTCTAAATACTAGAGGATGGACAAAGAGGCATGTGTCGGCATTCTTTGGAACATTGAACCAGAGGGCTTGTTTGTAATAGCATAAAACCAGGAATAAGCTAGGTGTCCATCCATGGGGACTATTAGACAAACCACGGTATGTCTGCACTGGAGTGAGACAGGTCCGTATGTGTGGACGTGGATGTTTCTCTGAAACACCGTGCTGGGGAGCGATGCACAGAGAACAACCCCATTCATTCCGGAAACAGAAACCTATGCAAGAGCATGTTTCTGTATGTATGTACTACACAGAAAACTCTGCAAGTGTGTCTACTTACACAATAAGCAGGGTGACCTCAGAGGAGGGCAGTGGAATTTTGTGTGTGGAGCCTATGTGGGACTAAAATATTGGTGACGCGTGCCGAGTGCTGGCTCTGGGCCACACGCTGTTGAAGGACTTTATTTGAATGAGTTAACCTGTTCCATTCTAATAACGACCCTATAATTATGATTATGATCCTTTATTTTACTTGCGGAAACAAGGGCATACCTCCAGGGGGTGCTATGTACATAGAAAACAATAGGCGCCGTGGCCCTGAAATCGTGCAAGGCAGGGGGACAGCAAGGAAAAGAGTCAATGGTGCCGATTTAAGAGGTGGAGTGAGGATTTGAACCACTCGGCACTACTACCTCCACGACCTGCCCCGTTCCCCCCTTAAAACTAATTTTTATGGTGGAATTTTCATGTATTACACATGTGTCAGAATAAACCAACCCTGAAGCCTGGTTTCACTTGGATATATTTGAGGACTGTGTGGGGAATTGGGGTTGGGGAACAGCATCTCCCCTCCTGGGTTAGGGATGAGTGTCATCCCAGCAGAACACAGAGATGGGATAGCAGGAGGCCAAGGTCAAAGGGAAATGTGGGCTCATTCCTGAAGTTGGGTGAATAGATTCTTGGGGAGCCCTTAGAAACAGTGGGGACTAACTCTAAGCAATTAAGCTGCTGTGGGCTTGTGCCTAGATAATTTAGGAGTAACGGGAACTCTTTGAGGAATAAAAGACTTGATTACATATTTACAGGTTGGTGACTCCTGGGGCATGAGGGATTACATAATAATACTACCTATAAAACAAAAATAGGATGGCATAGTATATGCTAACTGCTTTTTCATTCAATGTGTCATGAAATAATACCGGGCCTCCTTTGAAAAAAGACAAGGTAGCTGTGTACTCTGCATCCCTGTCTGTAATTTGGGGGGGTGGACTGTAATTTGCTTCCTGATTCCCTGGAGAGCCCCGATGTCACTGTCTGTGCAATGCTGCAGGGACATCCTGGGGCTGCAGTGGCTTTGACAAATGTGCATCTAACTTACCCAGGAAGCTTATGAAAAATGCAGACTTCTGGGCTCACTCTGTACAGTAACTGTCTACTGCTACCTAACAAATTACCCTGAAACCTAATGGCTTAAGACAACATGAATTCTTGCCTCGCATAGCTTTTGAGGGTCAGGAATCAGGTAGCATCTTAGCTTAGATGTTTCGGCATCTGGTCTCTCAGGAGGTTGCAGTCAGGGTGTGGGCCAGAGCTTGGCTGGGGCTGGGGGACCCATTTCCAAGGTGGCTCTCTTACATGGCCATCGCAGAACTCAGGTTCTTGGCATATGGAAGCTTCTGGAAGGCTGATTGAGTCTCTTCATGACATGGTGGCTGACATCCCCCAGAACAAGTGATTTGGGAGAGAGCAAAGTAGATGATGTCAGAAGTCAGCTTCCTCAATATCCTACTGGTTACTTGGGTGCTATGGACTGAGTGTTTGTCTGTATGTTGAAATCCTAATCCCCAATGAGATGGGTTAGGAAGTGGGGCCTTTGGGAGGTGAGTAGGTTAGGAAGGCCTTCATGAATGGGACCACAGAGATTTTTCTTGCCCCTTTCTGCCAGGTGAGGACCACAGAAAAAAAAGGTGATCTTTGAACCAGTAGGTGAGCTCCGCCACCTTGATCTTGGATTTCCCAGCTACTCGAACTTGTGAAATAGTTTATTGTTTACATCAACCCCCCTCATACAGCATTTTTGTTATAGCGGCCCGAGCTAACTAAGACAACACGTCAGGCCTAGTCAAGGATGAGGGGATTGTGCGCAAGATGCAAACACCAGGGATTCACTGGGAGGCAGGAATCACTGGAGACCGTCCTGGAGGCTGGATGCCACAGTCTGGGAGATTCTGATTTCACAGGTGAATGGGGTAGAGCTTAGGGATCCACTGTTTTTAACAAAAGCCCCAAAGACTGCTGCATTAGCCCAACACACAGTTACTGGCTCAGTGATCACTTCCCCTTCCAGGTGGCTGCAGATGGTCTCTTGAAATTTGCTTTTCCTGGGTTGTGAGAGTGAGGGGTGAGGCATGCTCTTTGGTCCTTTGGTTCATGCATACAATCGAAGAGTATGGACAATCCTGAAAATGACGCCTGGGCCTGTAAATGGACCTTGGAAGAAAAGAAAAAGGAAGAGAAAAGACAGTGGGCGGTGTAAAGACCCCGACTTCAGAGGAAGAGTGACTGAGAATTTGCTTTTTTCATCTATAAAAGTAATTATTACAGTGAGTGTGTATGACTTTGAGATTAAAAAAGAGTAAAAAACCCAGATGATCGTTTCGGGGATCACAGGCCCCCCTTGAGGATTACATAGTACCTGTGGATCTGGCAGAGGCATCAGTTATGCCTGCCCGCTTGGCATAGCTTTCTCTTCTGGGAACATCACTCTGATTTACAGTGAGGAGCCATCTTTGTTTGAGTCAGTGGGGTTTGGATTAGTGCCGTTCTAGCCTCCTGGCCTAGGCGACATGAGGACTGGCCAATCAGAGAACACATATCGCATCCTGTGGCACAATGATTGGCTCAGGTAGGACACGTGACTTCAGAGCTGGCCCAATCAGAATGCATTCCACTACTAAGGTGAGAAATCCTGATACAAAGGTCTTTTTCTGCTGCGCACTCTGGCTGGTGGGGTGGAAGCAGGGATCTGCTGTCAGGCAATTTGTTATGGGTTGGGCGGGGCGGAGGAGGCCTGGGGAGAGGTAGGACACCAGCCTGAGAGGGAAACCAACGCAGATACAAAATAGAAAAGAACCAGGTATTGCTGCTGTTTTGTGGGTACTTGGATCAAGCCACACTTGAACTTCCAGGTTATACCAGGCAGTAAATTCCCCTTTAGGCTTAGTTACTGTGAGTGGGATTTCTGACACTTGCGAAGTCTTGCATAATATAGCAACTGAGGTGAGACCATTTTGAAATGCTAAAAGCCCCAAATAGATGCAAATTTTCTGTATTAAATTTTCATGCCTTTGATACCTTTGATGGTGAGGTGGCAAGGTCATATTTTCCTGGATCACTCTTCCGTCCCCCTGGGAAAAGTCATTATTTTGTTTGTTTTGGGAAGCAGACATTTGGCCACTCCCAGAGAAATAACACAGTTCTCTTACTTAAAGTGTGAACATGCCTCCAGAGTGGTACATCTGCTGTGCTGGACTGAACACAGCATTGTACAGTAAGTATTGAGTACTTACTGTATACTAGGCATTCTCCTTTATCGAAATGAACTTGTTTCAGACACAGAAAAGCAAAACCAAACTAAACCAAACCAAACCAAAAAAACCAAGCCCCAAATGAATAGAATTTATAGTTTTGGCTTTTTCTTTCCCCACTAGATCATTGGCACTTGCTACTGGCTTATATTAGAATTTGGTATGAGATGATAGTTGATTTAGCACAGTTTTATAAGGCAGGATAATTCATTGAGATATTAATTTGTGTTTTGTTTTGCTGCAGGAAAAGAATCAGAATGCCGAGGTGGGGGTTATTTGTCAATTCTCCTCTGTACTGCTAGGAAAGGGGAAAAGAGGATGGTAGACAGATGTGCAATGTCTGCCACTATTGGTACTTAATAAATGTTTGTTTCCTTCTCTCTTTCCTTTTCTGTCTTATTACACATTGTGACAAACTGGTCAAGTAGTCGTCTGCAGGCACAACTGTCCCAGGGGGAGTCAAAAGCCACTCTAGAGCCAATGACCTACATACAAAGCCTGTAAATTCACATCAGACAGAGGACTGGGTTAATGAGAGCTTTCAGAGATTCTGTAGGAGAGCGAGGGGCTCTGATTCCACTGCTTGTCACAGAACGTCTCCATTCATAGCTCAATGATGATGTGTAGCTCAGATGATGCCAAGGTCTCGAAGGGAAAGACAGGGAGACAAGTGCCTTTGAGGAGCAGGGGAACAGCAGAAGCAGTGAGAGTGGAGGGAGGGAGATTCCTCAAGACCAGAAGGGGGTTGGTTGGCGCTCTGCAGACGCTGGGATGCTTTGCAGGATCCTGAGGGGATGGCTGGAACCCCACTGGTGGTTCAGATGGAGTGGTTTGGAAAGACTGGGGTACCCTGAAGGAAGGTGGGCCCTGGCTATTGAGGCTTTCGGTCTGCACAAAGATTTCTGCAGCCAAACTGAAACCATTCTATAGAGCTGGATGATCATCCATCAACCACACATAGGAAACTGAAGACCAGAGGCCTCTCCTTTGTTTCCTGAGCCCCACCTTAAGCCTTTCAGACTCCAGTGCCACCTGAGAAAGATGGAAGGACCACCCCAAAATATGGAAGTTGAATTTCTCAACAACCCGTTAGGATGTGTATCTGTGTGGTTGGGGGGTTTGTCAGAGGATTAAGAAAATAAGCATGACAGTCATTGCCTATTTGATTTTGCAACCTGGGTCTTGTAAAGAGAGCTGCCACACATGGGTGCTTGCACCAGCCACTGTGCTGAGTCTTGTAACTTGTGGTATTGCCTTTACCCCTTGAGACAAGCCCACGATATTAGGTATTATTACATTTTACAGACAATGAAAGAAGGCATTTAGATTGCTTGTTGTAGTGTATGCTGTTGGTGTCCCTCTGCACTTAGTCCCTGGGGTCTTACCATTTCAGGGTTCATGGCTGGACTTCCAACCAATGCCTAGCATCTACAGCTTTTTGCCGGAGGGATCTCACTGATCACCAGGGTCCCCATGTATAACAGGGCAGAAGTGGCGGGGAGTTACTGCCCCCAGGGGCAGCCCTTGAATAATATTTTATAGGAGGAGTTGGTGTATAAATACCCCAGCTCCCTTGCTCCTTGGGTGAGTTAGCACTGAGGCAGTGTTCAGCGCTGGCTCCCAGGGGTCCTCACCAGAATTCAATTCCAGTTGCCCACTTTGATTAGCTTCCTTAATATACACGCTGCATGGCTCCATCTCTTCCACAGTCCCCTGCTGGTACTAGACGAGGTCACCCTCTAAATCAACTACTTGCACTTGAACCCTCGTCCCAGAGGAAGTTTCTAAGCGATCCCAAATTGAGACACTTGCCCATGATAAACAGTGAATTGAGGAGCTGGGATTTGAACCCTATTCTGAATCTCTCCGATGCCTGTGCACTTAGCCACTGCTTGAGAGCTTTCTTTTAAGCTCGATATACCAGCATTTCAAGTGTCTGCAAGGACACCATGATGTGTAAGTTCTCTGCCACTCAACAAGCGTGCAAGCAGTGATCTCGCTGGACATGTGCATGTAGGGTGAGTATTCTTCGCAGACGCCTGGTCTTTTTTTCACAAAAAGTAGCGGGAGAGTGGTTTCCAGAGGCCAGTCGCAGGGTGGAGTTCTCTGCTTTGTTGGGAAGGAGGAGGGAGGAGTCTGGTGCTCCAAGATAGGGCCCCTGTGCTGATGTTGACTCTAGTTAGCATGCTGCCTGAGTACCTCTTTTCCAAGCTGGCCATCTCTCAGCTGGGCGATAAAGTAATTTAACTAGGGCTGTCTTTCAGGCTAGAGCTCCTGGAGATTGCTCCTCATTTATCACAGAGGAAAAATTGGGATCTGCAGCCCGTGGGCTGCCAGCATCATCTAGGCTGCGTCATTGATCTTTGAGTGGTGAAGTTCTGCAGTGGGTAATGGAGTCAGAGCCTATACGCTCCAGCAGCCATGAAAGCTCTTCTCAACCCAGCCCTCTGCCTGATGTGAATTCTGTGGCTTTGTGTTTAGTCATTGCCAAAGGGGTGGGAGTTGATGGACCCTAGTAAGATTCTTCTGCCTACACATGCCTGCTCTGCTGGTTTGTCATGATGTCTCTCGAAAGAAAATGGAGAAGGGAGTGAATTTTTTTTTTTTTAAGTACTATTGCAATGGAAATTGTATGCTTGCCCACATGCAGGGGTCTGCAAACTTTTTCAGTAAAGGGCTGAGAGTAAATATTTTAGGCTCTGTGGGCTACACAGTCTCTGGCAGTTGCTTAGCGCTGCTGTTGTAACACAAAAGCAGCCATAGACAATGTAGAACAGTGTATGTGATTATGTTCCAATAAAACTTTATTAAAGAAAAAAAAAAAAAAAACAGGCAGTGGGCTTGATTTGGCCAGCCAGCCAACCCTCGCCTACAGCATCTGTTCTCTCTTACCCTCTTTTCTAATAGTACCTGGTTTTTATTCCACCTCTCCCCAACTGTCCCTTGTGCTCCTGGAAGACTGAGTTTACCTCCAGCCATCAGGGTGACTTTTGATTGGCCTAAGCCAATCAGCACAGTCCATTTTCGTGGACACTGATTGGTTCAGAGGTGGGCATGTAACCTAAGACCAATCAGAGTGAACGTTAGGAGTCTTGCTTGTGATGTTGGGAGGAAGACATTCTTTGTGTGTGTGTGTGTGTGTGTGTATGGTGTGGGTTTCAAACCTGAGGCCTGGAGCTGCTGCAACTATTTTGCTTTTGTGAGGAAAGCCTGCTAATGGAGGAAGTCAACCACAGTGAAGAAGTAAGAACCAAGAGAATCAGAAATGCAGAGTGGGGGGCGCCTGGGTGGCTCAGTGGTTTAAGTCTCTGCCTTCAGCTCAGGTCATGGTCTCAGGGTCCTGGGATCGAGCCCCGCATTTTGCTCTCTGTCAGCGGGGAGCTTGCTTCCCTCTCACTCTCTGCCTGCGTCTCTGCCTACTTGTGATCTCTCTTTGTCAAATAAATAAATAAAATCTTAAAAAAAAAAAAAGAAATGCAGAGTGGGCCCTGAGACTTTCCAGTTATATATTACTTTTTAAAAATGCCAGTTTAAATTTTATAGACTTGAAGCCATAAGGATCTTAATAGACTTTCATGTGGCTAAATATGTTTTACAGATATCACCCAATTGAATAGTTGTCGCAACTCTATACAGAAGGCCTTCTTATCCCTACTTAAGAGATGTTGAAGCTAAGACATAAAAAGCCTGAGGGGCTCACCTAAAGTTCCACAGTACAGACACTATCATACATGACCATTTTGGACCCCTCCTCCATTCCCTCATTGTGGCACCAGGTTCTGCCCCCTGACCACTGTGATAGGTGACTCTTGAGAGGGGCATGTGATGCAAGCTGAGCGAATTAGAACCCTTCTCTGGGATTTTTCTCTCTGGAGCTGGAGGAAAAGAGCTCTTTCTTCTTTGGTTGTGCAGCTCCTTTTTCTAGAAATTTCTTTTCCATCCATAGCCACACAATTGTAGAGGGAAAAGCCATGTTACAACATGACCTTGCCTCTGGACACAGTTGATTAGTTCAAGGGGGAAAACTTGACCCAAGAAAGACTAGTGAGCTCTGTAGTGGTTTCGATATATATCCACAAGTTCTCTGATATTCTTTCTTCCAAACGGTGAAGCCTAATTTCCTTCCTGTTGAATACGGACTGAACTTAGTGCCTTGTTCTTAATGAATAGAATGATGGTATGTGACTTCTGAGGCTGTTCATAAAGAGGACAGATGTTCTCTGTCCTGGATGGCTCACCTTGGGGGGAAGCCAACTGCTATTGATTGAGGACACTCCAGCAGCCTATAGAGAGGCTCACGTAGTGAAGAGCTGTGACAACCAGAACTAGCTCCCCAGCCACGTGCATGAACTAATTTGGAAATGGATTCTGTTGCCTCAGTCTAGCCTTCAGATGGTTTCTGGCATCTGAGAGACCCTGAACCATGACCACACTGCTACGCTGCCCTTGGATTCCTGACCCACAGAAACTACATGAGATAATAAATGTGGTTGCTTTTTTAAGCCACTCAGTTTTAGGATAGTTTGTTAGGCAGCAGCAGATAACTGGTATAAGACCGTCACTGAGATATTTTTGGACTTGGGATGGAGAGAGTCAGACCAAGTGGATTTAGGTGTTGGCAGCTGTATCTCCTACCATAAAGATCGGTGTCTGAAGAAACCAGTTTTCAGAGACAAGAGACAGAGAAAGGAATGTGGAAAGAGATGAGCTGTGATGGATGTGTGTTGTTTCTGCCTACCTGACATCTCTTCTACCTTTTTTGGTGACAATACCCTGATTTGCCATGGCACGAACCACCCTTTCCTCACTGTTAGCTCATGTGGGTTGGATAGGACTGATTCCAAACTCTCTTCCAGGATGAGCATATAATTGACATAGTTTTAGCACCAAAAGGTGTTGAACTGAAGGAGTTCCTGAAGACACAGTTGTATGAGCCAGTAAGTGCTCCCCCTCCATTTTTTTTTTTTTTTTCTAAAGCTGATTTGACTTGGATTTCACTTGTGAGACAAAGAGACCAGTCTGAAATGGGACCAGAGATGAGCAATGGGGGGAGATGAAATTTCTGATGGCATACCAGTTCCTGTATCCAGCTGTTTCTGAAACCCAGCCAAGTCCTCTCTTTAATAATAGCAAGGCAGCAGCAAAAAAAACAAAAACAAAAACAAAAAAACGAAAAAAACCATCTACTGAATGCTTATAATAAATTCCACCTTTTGCTAATTTAGTTTCTCTTACTTGCAACCCAGAAGGTCTTAAAGAGCACAGTATCAATTGCAAAAATATCTGGAAGGGGAGAGAATGTGCTAAGGGAATGTGCTAAGGGAATGAAATTTAAATCAAGTTTTACAAAAAGACACAAGTGGGAAATCACGTAAGACTGTAACTGCATCATGTGTATATTTTGCCTAGACCTTCTCTGTGCTTAGGGCCCCTTGTACGGGGAGCACAGCCCCACAGGGAGGCCTTCATGGATTGGATGCCAAGCAGATTGAGGCAAGGGAAGCAGGCAGAGAAGACAAAGCAAGGCATATGTCTGAAAGCCTTCTGAATATTTAAAATCAGGACCTACATCTATCTTCTTACTAAGAATGGCAGGAATGAGAGATGGCGTTGGAAGGCAGAGGTTTTTCAGCTGATAAACCATCACCTCCCTTATTTCTGTATTTTTAAAGTTTTTTTTTTTTTTTTTTTTTTTTTTTATAGAATGGAAAACACAAGTCCTCTCTCTCCTCTCTCCGGAGTTATCAACTTTTTAAAAATGTTTTCGCATTTATTTTATTTTTTAAATAAACTTTGGTTTTTAGAGCAGTTTTAGGTTCATGGTAAAATTGAGAGGAAGGTACAGAGATTTGCCATGTATGCCATGTGCCCCCACCCCCCGCCCCCATGCACAGGCTCCCCAAGTACCAACATCTTGCATCAGAGTGAGACATTTGTTACAACTGATGACCCCACAGGGACACATCATTATCACCCAGGGTCCATAGTTGTTTTTTTTTTTAATATTTTATTTATTTATTTGACAGACAGAGATCGCAAATAGGCAGAGAGGCAGGCAGAGAGAGAGGAGGAAGCAGGCTCCCTGCTGAGCAGAGAGCCCGATTTGGGGCTCGATCCCAGGACCCTGGGATCATGACCTGAGCCGAAGGCAGAGGCTTTAACCCACTGAGCCACCCAGGCGCCCCCAGGGTCCATAGTTTTATATTCAGGCTTGCTATTGGTGGTGTACCTTCTGTGGGTTTGGACAAATTTATAATGATGTGTATCCACCATTCTAGTATCCTACAGAATAGGTTCCGATCCTAAAAATCCTCTCTGCTCCACCTCCTCATCCCTCAGTACCCACTTTTTACGAGTGTGGAGGGCTCTCTGGCGGGATTTCTCCCATGCATTTGCACACCTTGTTACCCAAAATTGGATTCTCCTTTTGGTGAGTTGTCAAGCCAAAGGACACAACCTAGCCAAAGAATAGGAAAAGGAAGGGTTTTACTTGCACCGAGTAAAGGAGAACAGCAGCATTATTTCCCAAAGCAGTGTCTCTTTTAAACTGGGGAAGTTTTAAGCTAAAAGTGTGCATATTCTTGAAGGGGCTTCAGCAGGGAATTGGGGCAAAAGTCATCTTAAGGTGACAGAGTCCAGGTAAAAGTCATCATCAGCAATCCTCCGACTTTAGTTGGTCTGGCATCGGAGTGCCCAGAGGGGTTTAGATCCTGCTGAGATAACTCAAGAATGTGCCTTAGGTCAGTCTTTACGTTTGAACCAGTGCTGGTAGTTTTCTGTCTGATTTATTGTCTTGATATGATTAGGCTATCTTCTGGCCGGTAGGTGGCTGTTAGTTCTTTACATTCTTATCCCCCAACCCCCACGGGCCCTTCTAACCACCATCCCCCCAAAACATTATCTATGGGATCTGTTCTGCAGTTTCAACATACCCCAGGAAATTCTGCAAGGAATGCTCTTTGGGCAAGTAGATGATAAGATGGTGGGGACCTAAAATGACTTTTCTTATGTCAAGAAAGCTAGCTCTCATCTTTCTTTTTCCAGGGAACACAAACTTGTTCTGCATACAACCTGTTTCCATGCATGGGCCCAAATGTAGTTTTATGTTTCTTTTCTTTCTAATGATACTTATCTAGTTCTAATGATACATATCATTTGTAATTTCAGAATAGGTCTGGTGAGTGCATGATCTACTTTTCTCTCTCTCTCTCTCTCTCTCTTTTTTTTTTTTGAGAGAGAGCACGGGGGAGGGGCAGATGGAGTGGAGAGGCAGAGAATCCCAAACAGTCTCTGCACCAAGCATAGCCCTATGCGGGGCTTGATCCCATGACCCCAAGATCATGTCCTGAGCTGTAACCGAGTGTCAGACACTTAACGGACTAAGCCATCCAGGCGCCCCCAAGATCTACTGCATTTTTAAAAGAGATGCTTAATACTCCAATGGAATATTCCAATGGTATATAATCCATGTCCCTGTTGATGGCCTTTTAATTATTTCTAGTTTTTGTGTGTGTTTCTTGTACACACTTGTCCATACATATCTGTGCATGTGTTTTGTAGAAAACATTCATCTGAGAGCTGGGAGGGTAAAGGCTATGCAAGTTTGGGATTTTGACGGGAGTGGGCTGTTGCCCCAGGATAGGGGTGCTCATTTACGTGTTCCTCACTGTGATTTCCAACTCTACCCCATCAATGTCAGTGGAGGGCAATTTCTAGCACTTTGTTTTTGCTGATCTTATTAACAAAAAGGATATCCTTTTGCTGTTTGAATCGGAATTTCCTTTATTTTTTCAACTCCCAAACAACTTCCTCTTTCTGGACTCCACCCACCATCCTATTCCCTCCCAGTGTCCCATACCATGGTTCTTTTTTTATGGGAGAGCCTGGTTGACTGCAATTCCTTTCCTGCTCCGAGTCTTCAGGCCAAAGGTACAGTTAGCAGAATCTGTGCTGTGGCTTTGAGCTCCTCACTGGGTTCCTTTCTGAGTTGTATTTGAGGCAAGAAGGAAGATGGCTCTCGGGAGGGTAGGTGGTGTTCTTTGGCCTTTCACCATCATGATTTCCCCAGGGGCTTGGCTGCCCTTGGGTTTGGCAGAGCAAATGGGTAAGAGCTTTGAGGGCCCCAGGGACATCCTGAGTTGATGGTGGTTTTGCTGTCAGAAGCAGAAGAAAGGTGTATAGGTCAGGATTATGGGTGTGAGTTCCTCTGCCTTGGAATGGGTGAGAGTGAATGGGGTCGGAAACACGGTGGAATAAATAAAAAAATAATCAAAATGCACACACGTCAGGCACAGCACTGAGGACCTGAGTTGTGTAACTTCACTTAATCCCCATCATAACCCTATGAAGTTCGTACTAGCATCATACAATTTATAAATGCGAAAAACAAGGCTCAAGGGATGGACTGCTTGGATGATGACCACACACCTGGCAGGTGGCTGGGCTTGGCCTCCACTTGTTGTCATGTTGCCCCTTCTTAACCATTACAAACACTGCCTCCTACCTCAAGGTTAACATCTGACTAGCCCTCTGTAGCCGAACCGTGAACTTGGACCTTTATTACTTTATTTTATGCAGAATTCAACCAAAATTCAACCAGATTTTCAAATCTCACTGGCTTTATTAACTGATTCATGAATGAGGCAGCACCCTGTCTAGCAAGTAGAGGGAAACTCCCAGAAGGTGTACAGACTGGAAGATTTTTATAGAAAGCAGGTGCGTGAGGATGTTATTAGCAAAAGGTAAGAAAGGATGGGTCCAGGCAAGGTCACCTTCCCTTAGGGAGAAGGGCAGCGGGTCTTCTCAGGTGGATCACCTCAGCTTCCTTTGAGGAATGGAGAGGGCCCACGTGACAGATGATCTCATTAGTGTGGATCAGAAAATTCCTGACTGACCAGTTAGAACTACATTTCTGGGGGAGGTTGGAAGTGCAGCTGGGTTAGATTTATTGAGTCCCCGTTTGGTGGCTTGGTCTCAGTGACTCCACTTTGGGCCTGTGGCTTTCTTTTTAACAACATACATGCCTACGACAAAGTTAAATTTCTAAATTATGCACAGTAAGAGATTAACAACAATGACTAGTAAAAAAAAATAAGACACTTATAACAAGATACTGTAGTAAAAGTTCTAGAAATGAATGTGGTCTCTCTCAAAATATTTTATTGTCCTGAACTCACCCTTTTTGTGATGACATGAGATGATAACATGCCTGTGTGATGGGATGAAGTTAAGTGAGTGATATAGGCACAGTGACCTAGCATTAGCTTACCCTAGATCAGAAGGAGGATCATCTATTTCTGGACTACAGTGGACTGCAGATGGCTGAAACTATGGAAAAGTGTGTGGGGGGGAACCACTACCTTTACCTGCGATAAGTGTTATAAAATCAAGGGGGGGGGGCGTCTTCAACAATATATAATAAAGTCAAACCTAGCTCTGTGGGGTCAGGGGAGGGTTCTCTGAGGAGAGGACAATGAAACAGATGGGAGGGAGGAGTAGGACTCAGTAAGTAGAGGTGTGGGTGGGAGGGCAAAGGCTCTGAGGGAGGAAGGGGGTATCTGAGAAACAGAAAAGTAGCCAGTGTGATTTCAGGGCAAGGAGCAATGTTGGGGGTGCGGGTAGGGGTGGGAAAAACATGAGGTAGGAAAGACGGTCAGGGACCGGATCTTTCTTTATAAAGTGTAAAGAATTTGACCTTAATCCAAAAATCATCAAAGGGTTGTAACACAGGCATAAGATGTCATCAGACAGGAGTTTTAGGAAGATCCCTTGGGCAGGAATGCGAAGGGGGGGGTGGGGGGGAATGCAGGAGGAGGCAGTTGTCTGACATAACAAAGAGCTGGTATGGCCCCAATGGTGGTAATGGAGATGGGGGAAGGTGGATGGAATTCAGAGACATTTAGGAAGGAGAGTAGACATGGGGACTTGGCTGTGGACTGGATGTAGGGGGACACAGGGGAATGGTTCAGCCCCATGGATAAATGGAGGCTAAATTTCCTGAGTAAAGCGTAGGGGGAGTTCAGAGTGCGGACGCACATGGTCCCTGTAGGTTCTTGTACGTTGTCTTCTAGGCATCTGTGAAACATCCAAACATCTAGATGCCAACATCAACTGACAGATTATTCCTTCACCTGCGGGGTGGGTAATTTACAGTGACTAAAGTTGATCTTCTCACCACAATCAGGAAGTAAATGGTGGGGAAAAAAACAACCTAGCTGCATTGTGGGCTCTCATCATAAATTTTTTTCAACTCTTGTAGCCATGGTAGAGAATTATCAGGCAAGGGGAGTGTTCAAGGGAACAGAGAAAAAAGGGCTTCTGCTTTATTCTGGTTCTTTAAAGACTGTAGGATAGCAGTCACTGGTTCAGTGCAATTCAACTGAAAACCCCAACACTTATTTTATTTTATTTTATTTTATTTATTTATTTGAGAGAGAGTGTGTGTGCACACAAGCAGTAGGGAGGGACAGTGGGAGAGGGAGAAGCAGACTCCCCACTGAGCAGGGATCCAGACGTGGGGCTCGATCCTGGGACCTTGAGATCATGACCTGAGCCAAAGGCAGATGCTTAACTGACTGAGCCACTCGGGCGCCCCCACAGCACTTACTGGACACCTGTTATATGGCAGGTTTACTGGTGAGCGTTGGAATTCCGTCTTTCTCCCAGTCCCTCCCTGGAGAAGACTCAGAAACCATCCCTACATGGTCTGGAGTGGAGAGACCTTTTGTCTGAATAGAGGCAAAGACAAAAAACCCAAACCAAACCAAACCCCTAATCAGGACAAGTAATCAAAGCTAAATTAAAGCCACCTGCTAAGGAGGAGCTCTGCCAGCTCTGCCGAGTGATTAGGATTGAATAGAAATATCTGTTTTCTTTTGCCCCCCTCTTCAACCTCTTTCCAGTGTTGGTTTTTTTGTTTTTTTTTTCCCCCTCTGAAAGTAAAGAGAAGTCTTAACAAGCACCTCAGTGAATGATGTGGAGTTCTCTTGGAGTTTTCAATTTGGCTGTATTGATTTATAAGGTCTTTTCAATTACTGAATTCTTCTTGGTGGCAGTGCATAGGGCCCGAGTACGTGAGAATCATGCTCTATTGATCCCAGGTACTTAGAAAGAGGGCATTTATGTGTCCGCTTTAGATTGATGAAGTTGCAAATAATGAAGCTTCCCACACAACATTTATTAAATGAAAATCTAGAATTCATTAACACAAGAACTTGTCTTGTATTAGAAAGGAAATGGGGGGGTGTTGGGAAAAAATAGGGACTACAGTAGTTATCACGAACATAATATATGAAGCAATTTGAATTCAAGGGAAGGCAATTTGGAATCTTATTAAATTTTCTTCTCTACTTTTATTGTGCAAGCACGGTTGGGTGGCTTCTGGGGAGTCATCAATCAAAACACAGGTACACGGGGAGGTGGGGACTGGAAAAAGAGACCAGTCACCAAATCCTTGCTCTAGTTAAAATGGGGTTGATATTCAGTGCCTAGTATCTGGCCCAAAGCAGGTACTTAAGAAATATGAATGCTAAATGATGAACGAATGAATGGATCAGGATTGGGAGGGACTGTTGAATATTCACTGCGTTTGCCATAGAGGCTGGCATGGGTGTTTAGCTAAGCCCTGTCAGACTCTGTTCCCAATTCATTTCACTCATTCCCTCACACACTCACTCAACAAACATTTATCGAGAATCAACCATGGACAAGGTACTCTGTTAGCACTCTGTTAGTTTCCTAGGGCTGTCCTAACAAATTACCCCAAACTAGGTGGGTTGGAACAACAGAAATTTATTTCCTTACAGTCCTGGAAGCCAGAAGTCTAAAATCGAGGTGTTGACAGGATCATGCCCCCCTCTGAAGGCTCGAAGGGAGGGTCCTTCTTTACCTCTTCTGGCTTCTGGTGGCGCTGATATTCCTTGGTTTGTGACCACGTCCCTCCACTCTTGGCCTCCATCTTCCCACAACCATCTTTCCTCTCTGTCTGTGTCCCTGCATCTCCTTTTCCTTATAAAAACATCTGTTGTTGGATTTGGGGCCCATGGCAACCTAGTGTGACCTTGTCTTAACTCGGCAGCATCTGCAAAGACTCCCCAAATAAGGTCACATGTTCACAGGTGCTGGGTGGGCACGAAATTTGCTGGGGACACTATTCAATGCAACACAAGCACTATCAGGAAACCACTGTGCAGGTTGGTGCCTGCTCCTGGGGGGCTAGCAGCAAGTATAGAGGAGATCAGAGAAACAGACATATTCAGCACATAAACACAAATATATAGGCACCTCCCACCTTACAGTATATGGGGCTGGTGAGCTCGTAGATCCCCTCGAATCCTCCCTGCAACTTGCGGAAGCGGGGATGAAGGGGCTCACTTTCAGAGATGAGAAAGCGGAGGTTCAGAAAGTTGAAGTCACGCATCTGGGTAAACAGTGCCGCCAGGCCCAGCTGGTTCCTTTCACATGCTTACGGTGGGGATGTGAGAAACTGCCGCGTCAAGAAGAAAAAGTCACAATCCAACCACACATAGGTAAACACTGCTAAGTTTTGGTGCGTAAGCCTTTCGGAATTTTCAGTGGCCTTTTTTTTTCTCCTTTTTGTCTGCCAAGTGATACCATTCCCATCTTAGCAACTGGCCATCTTCCTATCCATGTTGCTCCATTGTAGGCTCCTGGAAGCTCTGCCTAGGCAGTATCACTCCAGTCCCTCTGTGATGGATTAAGTTAGGCATGAGCACCTGACCCACACTGAGTCAGTGCCTTGACTAGGAACATGGAACGGAGGTCAAGCAGTTCGATCCTCAAGCTTGCCAGTCCCTGAGGTGGAGGAGGTGTCTGGAATGGGTAACGGCCTCCAGTGCGGGCTTGGAAGGTGAGGAGAGTGGTCTGCAGTGAGAGAGCAGAGGAAATGACTCCCATAATCCAGCCATATTGTGCCCTTGAGTTTTCTGACTATCCTGATGACAGACCTCCCATTTTCAGAGCTTGAAAGGGTTTCTGTTACTTGCAGCCAAGAATCCTGCAGAAAGGGACAGAAACTCCCCCCGCCCCCCATACATCCAACAGTAGCTTAAAACTGTGTATGGGAGTTTGGGCAGTAACTCCCCTCATGATCACAAGATGGCTGCCACAGCTCCAAGAATCACATCTTCAGACAATAGTGTCCAAAACCAGGAGGAGAAGACAAGTAGAGCAGGAAAGGAGTTTTCCTCTGCATGTACCTCTCTTACTGGGAGGAAGAGGGCAGATTATTTCCTGACAGCTTCTCAGCAGATTTCCCTTATGTGTAATTGGTTAGATCTGGGTGACCTGCCCATGTTCAGACCAATCACTGGAAGAGGGGGAAATGGGCATGCTGTGATTGGTTTGGACAAATCTTATTTCATCCTCCGGAGCTGAACATATTTGTTCAATAGTGCAAAATCAGAGTAAGGAAGGAAGGAGTAAGGAAGAAGGGGATGGATGGACTGGTACTGGGAAGGTCACAAATGACCTACTCCATGAGTCCTAACTAATAAGCTATCCATAGTGCTTTTCTCAACCTGTGATATTCACTTAAAATACTGAGACCATCTTTCTCTTTTCTTAAGTATACAAAGTGCAGGATTGTCCCCATTATGCTACAGAACAGTGATTCTTAATGTAGGTGGTACCTCCAGTGATCTCTGCTGTCTGATACCCTGTTGCCCTGGCAACAGCCCATCCTCCGAGCCAGGTGTCAAGGACAATTGTGTCTCTGCCTTCCTTTTCTACTTCTTTGTTAAAGACTATTTTTCTCGCTCAGATAAGACTCAAGCTTTCCGGAAAGAACCCTCTGCTTTCTCCTCACAATATCCCCTCCTAACCATTTCTGAGGCCTCTGAGGAGGGACAGTGGACACCAAAGTCTTGGCCAGGGCAGTCAGGGATCATGGAGAGAGAGGATGCACAGGGCTTTAAGGGGGGGAAACCTAAACCCGGTGATACTGGGTACCCATGAGGGAATCCTCAGCCTTAAAGTGACAGAACTAAGTACGTAGCACAAGCTGACGAGAGCATTGCTCCTTTGAACTCCGTGTTCCTGCCAGCCTCGGAAAGGGAGGGCAGAAGTGGTATGACATCGTGGTTGGGCACTGACTTTGACCTTGGGATGACCTAGGTTTGAATCCTGCTCTGCCACGTAGAAGCAGATTGCTTCAACTCCAAGATTCTCAGTTTCCTCGCTTGCAGAATTGGTGTGATCATGTCTGCTCCACAGGCTATGGGGCAGGTCAGAGACAATGTGTGTAAAGTGACTGGTGGAGAGAGGCTGGAACGTGGAAGGTGGCCACGAAATGCTGCTGCTGCTGCTGCTGCTGCAAGAGTTAAAACATAAAGACATTCTCCCAGTGATGGGTTCCTCTCCTTGCCCTCCCCCCCCCCCCCCCCCCCCAGTTCTCTATGTAGGGGAAGGATGATGGACAACCGCCCTTCAACTTCCTAGTCTGCGAAGAGGAAAAATAAGCACATGGGACAGTGTATGGGAAACATCCAGAACGTTGTAAGCACTTGGTAAACATGAGCAATTATACTTAGTATTACTGCTACCTTCACTAGTCTGAAGTTTCTGTTTTTTAAGATTTGATTTATTTAGAGAGAGAGCCTGGATGCGAGTGGGGGAGGGGCAGGGGAGAGGGAGAGAGAATCACAGGCTGACTCTGGGCTGAGGGCAGAGACTGAGGCAGGGTTCTGTCTCACTGAGATCATGACCTGAGCCAAAATTAAGAGTTGCTTACCTGACTGGGCCACCCAGACGCCCCTCATCTGATGGGTCTTTATGCAATGGTTCATTTAGTGCCTCCTAGGAGCTGCACCCCATGCTTAGTTCTGAGGGTTTAGCAGTGACCCCGACAAGCCACAGGGATGTGCCATCCCAGCTAGGGGCTGAGACATTCACCTCTGATTAGAGTAGAGACATCTGTGTGTGCCTTTGCACAGAGCTCTCCCTTTAGCACCCCGGAATCCTGGAGCTGGGAAGGGAGCAAGGATTGGGATGGATGAATGAGTAGGAGTACTAATTCCATCCAGAAGAAGTGAGAGCCACCAAATGCAAAGGGACATTGGGATGTTGAGTTCCCACTCTTGCAGCGGCAGCAAGGGGCAGAAGCTCTTTCAGACAAGGCTTCCACAGCCCCAAGTGATGGTTACATGCACCCAGTTCAGTGGGTAAAATAAGCCCAGGCTTGCCCTTCTGAGACTGTGGCTCTTGGCCAGGACACGTGAGCAGTGTTCGGTGAGCTCTGGGAGCCAGGACCCACTGGAGACTCCCTGGCTGCTTGACCAAAATAGGCAGGCAAGGCTGGAAGGATGATGGGGAAATTCAGGAAAAGAGAGCACTGGCCTCTGCTTATGTTTGATTTTAGCTTAGTACTCTAAGCATGGCTCCCAGAATGCCTGGGTTTGATTCCTTGCTCCTCCCCTAACCAGCCCTGCAACTTTAGGAAAGCCACTCGACCTCTCTGAGGCTCAGTTTCTTTGCCTGCCAAATGGGGATGAGAATTGTACCTACCTCACAGGGTTGCCATGAGGATTAAATGAGGCAATGCATGTGCATATACTGGTTATCTCGTTAGATCTGTTCGACAAGCTTATGGGGCAATGCAGTATCTCTGTGACCATTTCACAGATGGGAAAACTGAGTCTCAGAGAATTCTCTAAGGGTAGATGCTGGGTGATAGCTGTCTTTATCTGTCTTTAACAAGTGGTGATATCACATATTCTAGGTATGTGACCATTGATCAGGTTCATTCAGTAAGCACTGAAAGATCTTGACTCCAAACCTCACATTCCATGTGAATGACTCAGTGGAATGGGGAATGTCAGGTGGCTAAGAACTATGCTTGTCCATCAAGTGGTGAAGATGCAGGTAAGAATCACAGCTATCGATCGAGCCCTGCATATGGGCTGGACACTGTGCCAAATGTTACATACGTTCTCTTGGGATGCTCAAGGTCACCCTATGAATGAGTGTGATTGTTTACTACCATTTCATAGATGAATAAACTGAGCATAGTAAAGGTTAAAGAGACTGCGAGAGGTCATCCAGAGCTGGGATTCCCACTGGTCTTGTTAGATACCAAAGTCTGAGCACCTGGCTATACCACACTGCCCAGAGAAGGTGAACGCCTCCTCCAAGGTCATACAACAAGCCGTGGTGCCCTAAGGCAGGACTAGGACTAGGCTGCCTTTCCTCAGTCCTGACTTCACCCCCGCTCAGCCCTCCCTTGTGCAGACTGAAGCCCATCTCACTGTGTCTGGAATCCCTTCAAAGCCCCAGGGAAGGACAAAAGGAGGAGTTGGGGTGGGGGTTTCAGCTATTCCCTTCAGACCCCTGCTGTGGTCGAGTAATTTTCCGGATTGGATCCAATTTCCAGCCAGAGCTGAAATGTGTCAGGCACTCGGCAGTAACAAGCCAAGCCTGACTGCATGGGGCGGGAATGGAGGGGGCTGCTGATTTGCCAGTGGCGTACGATTACCAGCAAACTGTCAGAACATGCCAGCTTTGGGAGGTGGCGTCAATGATGGCTCCATGTCCAGGCCAGTTAGGTGGAATGGAGTGTGGGGGTGGGGGGCATTCCCCCAAACCCCTTCGACTGCCCCAAGTGGGGACTGGTTGCCTTCTCATCTCAGACACAGAAGGCAGCAAAAGAAATGGGGAAAAAAGGTGCATTTGGTGTCTTTGTGGGCTTTTCGCCCGTGGGCTCCTGGAACAGAATGATCGTATGTGCACAAGAGGCAGGACAGGTCATGGTTAGGAGCAGGGCTTTGGAGGCAGAGCTGGGTTGATGTAGCTGGGCGACTTGAGATTATTTATTTATAAAATAAGAATTTGTTTCTTTGTGTATAGAATAATAACAATAATGCTCATCTTTCTTGTAGACTTGTCAGGTAATCTAAAGGAGTGAGTGAATGCTGATAACAGCCTTCAAAAGGGGCTTAGCACTTTGTAAATGTTCAATACAGAGCAGCTATGAGGGCCTGGGGCCACTTCTACCCTCTCCCCACTCCCCTCGTGCTCATCCCTGATCCCCTAGCCCTGGCCACTCAACAGATACTTAACAATTTCAACAGGATGGTTATTTAGTTTAGTCTCCTAACAGAAGCTCTTTCAGTTGCTGAATTGTAACAGAGCTTTGTTGCTTGCCTAACTAGGTCCTTATGTTCTTCCTGTCCCATTTTCAAGAGCAATAAATGGTGGTGGTGAATCCTTCTTCCACCATTTGTAAGCTGCATGTGACCTTGGGCAAGTGACCTTGGGCAAGTAACTTGCCTCACTACTCAAAAGTGACTAGTAGTTCCTCTCCCTAAGGGCTACTGTGAAGGTTACTTATTTATTTATTTTAAAAGATTTATTTATTTTAGAGAGTGGGAGCATGAGCATGTGTACACATGCAGGTGGGGGGCAGAGGGAGAGGGAGAGAGAATTCTCAAGCAGACTTCCTGCTGAGCGCAGAGCCCAGTGTGGGGCTCAGTCTCATGACCCTGACATCATGACCAGAGCTGAAACCAAGAGTCAGCTGCTTAACCAACTGCACCACCCAGGTGCCCCTGCTGTGAAGTTTAAATGAAGTTTACACTGATTTAACTATGTGTGTGTGCACGTATAGGTATACACACATGCATATTCATGGGTATGTACATGTGTGTTTATGTGCATGGCATATAAGTACATGTTCCTACCTAGTGTGGATTGGATCCAATTAGGACAGCAGGCCAAAATCTGCGGCCCTGTGTTTCTCATCCCCTGGGCTGCCCTGCGCGTCTGGACAGAGCGAGCATTCACTTAGTCTGCAGTCAACATTCCGCGATCGTCCCTGAGTACCTGTTGTGTGCTAGACATTGTGCAGGCTCTCCGTGGTGGCTGCAGAGGTTTGCTGCTCAGACCTCCCTCTGAGGGAGCTTCACTGACCTACAGCCTTCCACTTCTGTGTCTGTGAGTCCACCACGATGTGCATGCTAGACTGTGATTTTCCCCAGAGCTTCCAGTCAAAGACTGAGTGCACAGGATAACAGGGCCCAGCCAGTCCTGCTCAACACGGGACACTCTACATTCATTTCCTGAGGCTGCCATAACAAATTGCCACAAACTGGTTGGTGGGTTCAAACAACTGAAATGTATTCCCGTACAATCCGGGAGGTCAGAAGTCTGAAGCTGAGGTGTTGGCTGTACCCCTCAGGAGGCTCCAGGGGAAGAGCCTTTCTTGCTGGATTTAGGGCCCACCTGGAGATACAGGTAAGCTCCCCCCACCCCCCACCGATCTCAAGATTCTTAATTACATTTCCAAAGACCCCCCCCCTTTCCAAATAAGATAATGTTCACAGATTCCAGGGATTCAGTGTGGATATCTTGGGGGGGGGGCTGTTTTTCAGTCTCCCACACCCTGCAGGGGGCAACTTTTGCTCAAGAACTCCCTATTTTTTTCTGGCTGAGACAGTTTCAGCACAAGCATCTGCTGTTCCAGTCCTTGTTGTCCTTCCTTCTCTGACAGGCATCAGACCTGGAGTTTGGCCAGAAGTCTCTCCTATCTGCCTTGCTCTCCCTTTCTTCAGATTTGACAGGCATTTCCTTCAATAATTGCACATCAAATCATTGAATCCTTTCTTGGCATCTGCTTCTTGGAAGACCCAAAGCCAAGTGCTTTCTCTTCTACTTCTCATGGGGTCCTGGGACCCCTGTGCCCAGAGAGAGAGAGAGAGAGAGAGAGAGAGAGATTACTAAGATGGCATCTTAGCTTGTTGGCTCATTGATTTGGTGACCATGTGGGATACAGTCAAGATCAAAGGTTTGAGTCCCACCTGGGTATGTTAACTTAGTCTCGTTCTTTGGCCGTGGTGTCTGCACCCTCTTGTAGTGGACATTTATACCTTTGTCTGACTAGTCTTCTTCTCCAGACAGAGCTTCCTGGGGGCTTCTGTTCCTTCTCCTCCTCCCTGACTCCACCCACTGACATGGAGTTGACGAAGGGGAGGGCATCTTCTTTCATCCTCAGCTGATGATTGGTCTGGGAGTGGGCACATGACCCAAGCCAGAGAATCAGAGCTCTTCCCTTGGAACCAGAGCAGGAAAGGATGAGAAGACCCTAGCCCTCCACGGTTCACAGCGACAGAGGCTGTGCACCCAGGAGCTGCTGGGGTGGCCTGCTGTGATTGTGATGGAGACAGCTAGCCCAAAAGAATTCAGCTGTTAGTGCAGAGGCAGTCAGAGATGAAAGGGAGAGAGAGAGAAAGAGAGAGAGGAAAATAGAGACTGGAGCACTGAGCCACTCCTGTGCTTTTGGTCAGTATCATGAAGGCAGCCCCACCCCTGCCCTTCCCACCAGATGGACATATGGGCCAGTTAATTCCCTTTTAGCTTACACTGGTTTTATCACTTGCTTCCGGAGGAGGCCCTGACCAGTGTAATCTCCTTAGGAATTCCTGTCTTTGACCCCCAAAGGAGGAGGTGAGAGTATGGGTTTCTCAAGAACAGATTTATTGAGGTACAATGGATTACAAAGACTTGCTCATATTTAAGGTGTATGATTTTATGAATTTTGACACATTTACACCCACGAATCCATCACCACAACCAAGATAGTGAGCCTGTCCCTCACCCCCAAAAGTGTCTTTGTGCCCCTTTGTCCTTTCTCTCTGCCCTCCCCAAGGAAGTCTCCCACTTCCTCCCAAGGAACCACCTGGTTTGCTTTTTGCCACTGTTGACTGATTTGCATTTTCTAGAACACTGTGTAAATAGAATGATACGGTATGTGCTTCTTTTGTTTGCTTTCTTTCGCCCCTCGTCATTATTTGAGATTCATCCATGCTGGTGTGTGCAATAACGCCAACACTCTTTCACAGGGTTTATTTTTGTGAGGCTCAAATGAAGTCAATAGGCATGAAAAATACTTTTTAAATAAGAAAGGCACAATAGTTGCTACATGGGATCATTCTTAAGCTACCTCCTGCCTAAAATATCTTTCCCCCTTCCCACTTCTTCGCCTGGTGAACCCCTTTTCATCACCTCCCTGGGGATACTCACCCCCAACTACTGTGAGTATTGGCAGCTGATAGCTCACAGCTACCCCCTGCGCCACTGAACTGGCTTTGTTGGTTGAGAGCTGCTTCCCCTGGTAGGTAGCCGTCTTCCCGCAGAGGCAGCTGGCAGCCAATGACTAACTGATCAAGGTGGGACAAAGGCTGTGGTCCAACTCATGCTCTCAGGCTCCCCGTGGGATGAGCGTGAAGCTAAAACCCAGCTGAGACCACATCTTTGCTTAGCTCCCCCGCAGCCTGCCCTATGCTGCCTCCCTCGCTGCCTTTACTTCCTTAAGAAATCCCTTGCACAAATGCCTGGCTCAGGGTCTGCTTCTAAAGCATCCACCCTAGGACAATTGGGACTAGAAGTGGCCCTAGGAAACTAGTGCTAAGCTTGGGATCCTGGACTTGGAGCACTTGCTGCCTTAAGGGAAAGGAGGAACCCATCACTGGGGGTAGCTGGAGTAGTGAGGGTTTCTGGCTTGGTGTTTAGCAGGATAGTTGCTCAGATGCACCTGTGGTGACCTAGGATGGGTTATAGCAAGAGGTGTGATAACGTGTGACATGTCTCTGGCATTTGAAAGACATGGGGGAGGAGGGCCTAGCTGGCTCAGTCAGTAGAACATATGACTCTTGATCTCAGGGTTTTGAGTTAGAGGCCCTTTGGGTGTAGAGATTACTAAAAATAAAATCTTTTAAAAAAAGACATGGGGGAAAATAATAACTCTAAGAATTATAAAGGTGAGTGACTGTTGATAAGTTCCCTTGAATCACTGGATTCATGGAACAGAAAAAACAATAGGCTCTGATCTATTCGTTGTAATTTAAAGCCAAGTGTGAGAATCCAAGAAGTTCCTTAGGAACATTTAAAGGGACTGAGCTGAAGACCAGGCAAAAGACTCATGAAAGTTATGAACCTCAGAGAAGGATGACCTCTCAGCTTGGCAGGTCTGCTGTGTCAGAGTCAGTGTCCTGACTGGGGGGATGGGGACCTGGGATAAGGATATTTGGGAAGATGCACCAGAAAGCCTCAGATCCCCCAATCTTCCTGAGCCCTCTGAGCCTCCAGAAGCAGCCACCTCCCCTTTTTGGAAGACATTAGCTTCCCTTTGCTTGAAAATTATGTAGAACTCAAGCAAGACAGCTCTCTACAGGATAATGTGTTCCCTTGCCAACATATGCCTATCCTCCCTGTTTGGACATCAGACTCATAAGAAGGGTTGAGTACCAGCATGGCTTTGCCACAAACGTGCTGGATCTGCCTAAGGAAGGAGAGATCAGAAACTCCAAAGGACTTGCAGAACCTGGAATTAGGAGAGTATGGTTTAGCGTGGCTCCTGAGGGTGCTGCACCAAAGGGAAAAGATGGAGAGTCTGTTGGTATGGGCACTCTTCCTGGTCTGGTTAAATAGAATCTAACTTCCTGTTAAGTACCTCAGGTCCCAGTACTGATTTGCTGATGGGAGGCTTAGAAAACCAGCTTACATTGAGTAAAATAGAGATGGCGGACTAGAGGAAGGGATCGGGAGGCTCAGAGAAGTGGAAATGCTAGAGGGGATCTATTACTTAAGATCAGAAAATCATCAGAAAAATCAGAAAATCACTGAGATTCTGAAAAGGCCACAAAAGACCTGGTGGACCCTCCTTTTACCAAAGCTGTAAGGAACATGCTGATGAGGGAGCACCTTGTCATTGGGAAGCTCTGTGATGGGGGCCTCCTCTGAGAATGGGGCTGGCAGAGATGCTCCCTCAGAACTGGCATCCTAGTAACAACAGGAATGATGGGATTTGGGTGTGGCAGAGGCCACTTGGCAGCATTTAACCATCAGAAGCAAGGAGGGCACAATGACCATCATGGGCAACAAGCCAGAATGGCAGCCTAGGGGGCTTGATCTGTTGGGGTCTGTGGAGATGGCTGACGGAGCAGGCATCTGTCCTGGGCATGCAGGACAGATAGGCAGCCAACAAGTGTGTTGCTATATATTCATAATCAAAGATGATCAAGAATGGATGAGCAGAAGACTAAAGTCAGTTATCCCCGAGGAAAACCGTGATCCTCATTTCTACACTTGAAGCTGGTTCCCAAAAAGTTCCCATAGACTGAGAGAGAGAACACAGTCTCTGTGAGAAAGGACATTGCAACATCACATTAGGGGTTTACCTAGTTCCTCCCCAGAAGAATGACTTATGGCTGTTTACTCAGATATGTGTATACTGGGATAGTAGGCACAATAATGGTCTCCTCCAAACCCCCCACCAGGACGTCCATGCCGTAATCCCTGGAACCTAGGAATACATTACATTACATTAAAAAGGGGACTTTTAAGATGTAATTAAGATTCCAGATTTTAAGATGGGGAGATTATCCTGGATTATCCAAATGGGTCCAAACTAATCACATAAACCCTGGAAATCAGAAAGCTTCCTCTAGCTGGCAGCAAGGGAGAAGGTAGAGGGATTCAAAGCATGTGGCCCCCTTCCACCATTGCTAGAAAGGAGCCACATGAAAGCATTAAAAAACAAAAAAAAGTGGCCTCCAGGGGTGAGGACTGACATCCAGCAAATAAATAGGATCTCAGTCGTACAACCACAAAGAACTGAGTTTGGTCCAAAACATGAATCAATTTGGAAGCAGATTCATTCCCAGAGCCTCCAGAAAAAGATCCGGCCCACCTAACACCTTGATTTTACCCTTAAAAGACCCTAAACAGAGGACCTGTTGAGTCATACCACACCCAGACTTCGGAGCTACAGAACTGTAAGAATAAGAGGATGTCATTCCAAGCCATCAAGTTTGTGGTAATGTGTTATGGTAGTGTTTAATTAATACAGAGCATTAATACAGGTCCGTTGAGGGTTGCTGGATATAGGATATGAGTTGACGTTGATGTGCAAAGACCCACAGCATTGCTGTGCCTCCCGTGTTGGAGTGGTGGCATATGGAGGCCAGGTAATACACGGAGTCCTCTACTGGCTTCATCTCCTAGGGTTTGCATGGGTGATAGACCGAGGCAATGGCTTCCATACCATCAGTGGGTCGTCCCTATTTCCAAAAGTACAATGGGAATGAATGTGCTTAAATGTTGGCATAACTGTCACATTCATGTGGGTTTTTTGACCAGTGAAATAAGAGTGATTGTAGTAGGAAAGGCCAGGGGGAGGCCCCTGAAACTGCTCTCTCCGAGCCAAGAGAATAAGTAAAAAAATATTCCAATCTAGGGGGAAGATGGCAATAAATACCACCCCCATGGGTTCGTAGGAAGCACAAGTGTTGGTCTGAACAATTCTTTTCTATCTAGTTAGTCTGGGTCCTGCAAAGACCAGGCAGTCACGGTCAATGACAGTGGATAATCTCAAATGCAGTCAAGTGGCAGCCCCAATCTTATTGCTGGGCTGGTCGCAGGATCTTTGCTGGAGGAGAATATTGCAGGCTCTGGGGGGAAGACATCCAGCTACTGATCCGGTGAATGCCTTCTTTTCAATGCCTGTCAGGAATGAGGATTCAAAGCAGTCTCCACAACCGTGGGACAGATAGGGTGGGACAGATCAATTCCTTTCTCTGGGGCTACATTAAGTCTCCAATTCGCTGCCTCAGTATAGTCCAAAGGAACTTGGAAGCCCTAGAAATTCTGCAGAATGCCCCATAGGTCTACTACATTGATGACTTTGTGTTGTTAGTTCATCCGATCTGATGAACAAAAAGTGGTAAGTACCCTGGATGCTTTGGTAAGACAAATTTGTTCCAGAAGGTGGGAGAGAAAGCCTATTAAAATTCAGGAGCTTTCCATATCAGTGAAGCTTTCAGGGGTCCAGTGATCCAAGATGGCCCGGTACACACCCTTGTAAGTTGAGGACAAGTTATTGCACTTTGCCTCTTCTACTGCTGAAAAAGGAACACAATGCTTGTTGGGCCTCTTTGGGTATTTGAAGACAGGATATTCTGCACTTGAAAATAATTCTCCGGCACCATTATTTTTTTAAATTAATTTATTTATTTTTATTTTTTATAAACATATATTTTTATCCCCAGGGGTACAGGTCTGTGAATCGCCAGGTTTACACACTTCACAGCACTCACCATAGCACATACCCTCCCCAATGTCCATAACCCCACCCCCCTTCTCCCAACCCCCCTCCCCCCAGCAACCCTCACTTTGTTTTCTGAGATTAAGTGTCACTTATGGTTTGTCTCCCTCCCAATCCCATCTTGTTTCATTTATTCTTCTCCTACCCTCTTAGCCCCCCATGTTGCATCTCCACTTTCTCATATCAGGGAGATCATATGATAGTTGTCTTTCTCTGATTGACTTATTTCCCTAAGTATGATACCCTCTAGTTCATCCATGTCGTCGCAAATGGCAAGATTTCATTTCTTTTGATGGCTGCATAGTATTCCATTGTGTATATATACCACATCTTTATCCATTCATCTGTTGATGGACATCTAGGTTCTTTCCATAGTTTGGCTATTGTAGACATTGCTGCTATAAACATTCGGGTGCACGTGCCCCTTCGGATCACTACGTTTGTATCTTTAGGGTAAATACCCAGTAGTGCGATTGCTGGATCATAGGGTAGTTCTATTTTCAACATTTTGAGGAACCTCCATGCTGTTTTCCAGAGTGGTTGCACCAGCTTGCATCCCCACCAACAGTGTAGGAGGGTTCCCCTTTCTCCGCATCCTCGCCAGCATCTGTCATTTCCTGACTTGTTAATTTTAGCCATTCTGACTGGTGTGAGGTGATATCTCATTGTGGTTTTGATTTGTATTTCCCTGATGCCGAGTGATGTGGATCACTTTTTCATGTGTCTGTTGGCCATCTGGATGTCTTCTTTGCAGAAATGTCTGTTCATGTCTTCTGCCCATTTCTTGATTGGATTATTTGTTCTTTGGGTGTTGAGTTTGCTAAGTTCTTTATAGATTTGGGACACTAGCCCTTTATCTGATATGTCGTTTGCAAATATCTTCTCCCATTCTGTCAGTTGTCTTTTGGTTTTGTTAACTGTTTCCTTTGCTGTGCAAAAGCTTTTGATCTTGATAAAATCCCAATAGTTCATTTTTGCTCTTGCTTCCGTTGCCTTTGGCGATGTTCCTAGGAAGATGTTGCTGCGGCTGAGGTCGAAGAGGTTGCTTCCTGTGTTCTCTTCAAGGATTTTGATGGATTCCTTTCTCACATTGAGGTCCTTCATCCATTTTGAGTCTATTTTCATGTGTGGTGTAAAGAAATGGTCCAATTTCATTTTTCTGCATGTGGCTGTCCAATTTTCCCAACACCATTTATTGAAGAGGCTGTCTTTTTTCCATTGGACATTCTTTCCTGCTTTGTCGAATATTAGTTGACCATAGAGTTGAGGGTCTATTTCTGGGCTCTCTATTCTGTTCCATTGATCTATGTGTCTGTTTTTGTGCCAGTACCATGCTGTCTTGATGAATGACAGCTTTGTAATAGAGCTTGAAGTCCGGAATTGTGATGCCACCAACTTTGGCTTTCTTTTTCAATATTCCTTTGGCTATTCGAGGTCTTTTCTGGTTCCATATAAATTTTAGGATTATTTGTTCCATTTCTTTGAAGAAAATGGATGGTATTTTGATAGGAATTGCATTAAATGTGTAGATTGCTTTAGGTAGCATAGACATTTTCACAATATTTATTCTTCCAATCCAGGAGCATGGAACATTTTTCCATTTCTTTGTGTTTTCCTCAATATCTTTCATGAGTACTTTATAGTTTTCTGAGTATAGATTCTTAGCCTCTTTAGTTAGGTTTATTCCTAGGTATCTTATGGTTTTGGGTGCAATTGTAAATGGGATTGACTCCTTAATTTCTCTTTCTTCTGTCTTGTTATTGGTGTAGAGAAATGCAACTGATTTCTGTGCATTGATTTTATATCCTGACACTTTACTGAATTCCTGTACAAGTTCTAGCAGTTTTGGAGTGGAGTCTTTTGGGTTTTCCACATATAGTATCATATCATCTGCGAAGAGTGATAGGTTGACTTCTTTGCTCTGGCATCATTATTGCATGATATAGAAGGGTGCTAGTTTTTCAGGGGAGCCCAGGGCAAGAAAGGGCTCTGGAGTTGGCCCAAGCTGCAGTATGAGCAGCTCTGCTGAGTGAGCCATAGGTTCTGGCAGATATCATTGAACTATAGGCATCTTTGGTAGAGAAGGATGCTGGAGTGTGGAGCAAGGCCTTGGGATCAGTGGTGAGTTGATTGGACCCCTCAAAAAAATATGCTGCAGTCCTAACCCTTGGTACCTGTGAATGCAACCTTATTTGGAGATATGAACTTTGCAGATGTCATCAAGTTAAAATGAGGTCAGACTGGACCAGGGTGAACCTTAAATCCCATGACGTGTGTCCCTATAAGGAGAGGCATATTTGGAGGCACCCCCACAAACACAAAGGGAGAGTATACCATGTGAAGGCAGGGGCAGAGACTGGAAGGGTGCATCTCCAAGCCTAGGAATACTAGCAACCACCAGAAACCGGGAGACACATAGGAATGGTTTTTCTCTCAGAGCTTCTAGAAGGAACCACCTGTACTGACACCTTGGTTTTGGTTTCCTAGCTTCCAGAATAGTGAGAGAGTACATTTCTGCTGTTTGAAGTCCCCAGTTCACATTACTTTGTTTCAACAGCCCTTGGAAACAAATACACCATCTAAAATCTAGAACTGTACCCCATCTAAAACATGGAAACATACACCATTTGCAAAGCAGTGCCTGGCTTGCTGCTGGGCTCTGGTGACAATGGAGTGTCCGGCCACATGATACCAAATGACCATGCAATCAGAAGCTGCTACTCTCATCACAGACTGGGTACTGTCAGATCCACAAGGGCCCAAGGTTAGGTGGACCCAGCAGCAGTTCACTGTAAAGTGGAGTTCGTACATACTGGATTGGGCTTGCACAGGTCCAGGGAACACAAGCTGCATAAGCATGTGGCCAGGACTCCCATTTATCCAAGACTGTTGTACCAGCACTTGTCCCTCATCTCTTCTCTGTGACCACATGGAGAGCTTCCAGCTTATGGAAGGAGGAATAAGCTTAGTCTACTAATGGGTTCACCTTGTCTGTATGTGCAAGCTGAAAATGGACAATTGGCAGCATTACAGCCATTTTCAGGGTTGGTTCTAAAAGGCTGGTGAGAGGAAGTCCTCCCAGTGGGCAATCTTCAGGCATGCATTGTACCATTCACTCTGTGTGGAGACAGAAATGGCCCAAGTGGAGAATATACACGGGGTCATAGAAAATCATGAATAATTTGGTTGATAGGTCAAGGGCCCAGGAGGGGAAATTTTGGAAAACGGGGTAAAGAGTTTTATGAATAAGGCATGTAGATAGATGTGAGAGTGGGCACAAGGCATGAAGGTTCTTCTATTGTATGTTCATGTTAACCATTCCAAGAGAGACACTAAAAAAATCATATGGGCAGGGTGACTCAGTCAGCAGATGTGAGCCCACCTCAATCACTGGCCAGCCCGATGCTGGCGCAGTGGAGTCATCATGGTAGAAGAGATAGGGATTGCACATGGACCGAATAGCATGGATTCCTCTTGCCAGGCCTGATCTAGTTCTTGCTGCTGCACAGTCTCTGACCTGTCCACAATAGAGAATGATGCTATGTCCCCAGTATGGTAGCATCCCTTCAGGACATAAACCACATCACCTTTAACAAAGTGATTATATCAGACCCTTACACCATGGACGTCATGGTTGGAATTGACATATATATTCTAGGTATGTGTTTGCCTTCCCTGCTTTCAGGACCCCAGCCTGCTAGCAGCACTATTTAAGGATTCATAGACATGTACCATCATGTGATACTCCAAAATACAACTTTGGGTAAAATGATGCAGCAGCAGGCACAGAATCCCCTGGTCTTACTTACTCTACATGACCCGGCATGGTTGTTATCTGCTGGAGCAGTGGAATGGCTATGGAAACCATAGCTGGTATGTCAGTGTGGAGATGACACCCAGTAAGGTTGTTACACTATCATTAGGATGCAGAATATTCCTTAAATCAATGGCCATTCTATGTTTTTATGTCACTAAGAGGTAGACTATATGGGTCTAGAATCAAGAGGTAAAAATAGGAATTGCCTTACCCTCTATAACTCCCAGTGATCCACTTGGAGGATTTGTGCATTTGTTCTTGGAAACTGTGACTCTAGAGGTCCTAGTTTCTAGAAGGGGTCCGCTTCCATCAGGGGACACAATAAGAGTTACAGTAAACATAAAATAATGCCTGCCACCTGGACATTTTGGATTGACCAGGAGCAAAATCACATGCCAGCAGAAGTAATTGACCCTGTCACCATGGGGAGGTAGGCCTGAAGCTACATAGTGAAGCTCATTCTTGTTGCTTGGAGGGATCACCTAGGGTTGTCTTTTGATGTGGTCATGCCTAACTGTAATTGAAAATGGGCAGTCAGCAACCACTGCCTGCTAAGGGCTTGGTAACCGGGATTCAGACTCTTCAGGATGAGAGTCTGTATCACCTCATTAGGTTGGCCACTTGGCCCAGCAAAAGTGCTAACAGGGGAGGACAACCTAGAATGAGGGGTGGAGGAGAAAGACGATGAGTCTTAGCTTGGCCTCAAGACCAGCTTTGGTAGTGGGGGCTCTAGTACATCCTACTAATCTTCCTCTTGTTAAAATTTCTCCCGAACTGTGACTACCAGAATTCTATAGAGGCTATCCCTACATGGAATGAATTTAATGTGACAAGCAATGAATTGGAGCAGTTCAAAGGGGTGGACTGTAATAGGCAGAGTTGCTGTCTATCTCAGATCCTTTTAATGGGCTGGTGGCCCCATCTTCCAGGTTTTGTGAGTGCTGGTTGCATGGCTTATGGCTGCCTCATTCTCTGGCAAATTGACTCCAGCCAACAGGAACCCCTTTGTCACCTAGGAACAGCTGCCAGCTAATGATAGACTGACACTGGGAAATAAAATCCAGGCTCCTTGCTTCTAGGTGGGACCATTTCCATGACATAATTCATGCTCCAGAGTGCCCTATGCAATCAGGCCAACATATGGAGGCCAGTCTTATAGCTGAGACCACATCCTTACTTAGTTTTTATCCCTGCCCTGCCTCCCTCACCCCCTTTCTCCTGACACTCAAAAAAATCATTTGTATAAAAATGGCACCATAAAGCAAAAAGGGGTTCCCGGGTGACTCAGTTGATTAAACATCTGACTCTTGATTTCAGCTCAGGTCACGATCTCATGGTCGTGGGATTGAGCCCCACATGGGACTCTGAGCTGAACATGGAGCCTGCTCGGGATTCTCTCTCTCTCCTTCTCCCTCTGCCCCTCTCTGCTCATGCCTTTCTCCCCTTCTCAATCTCTCTCTCTCTCAAAAAAAAAAAAAAAAAAGAAAGAAAGAAAGAAAGAAAGAAAGAAAGAAAGAAAGAAAGAAAGAAAGGCAGAAGAAATCTGGGAATTAGTCTAACCAGAGACATGAAATATCATGATCACATCAGGTAATTTTTTAGTATTATCAAAGAATTCCTTATCTCATATAACTTGTTTAAATCATCAAATATCCAGTCCATGTGAAAAATTTCCCAATTATTATAATTCTTATTATATAGTTGACTTGTTTGGATCTGTATTAGGTTTTTTTTATTGCTGCTATAACAAATCATGATAAAGTTGGTGGTTTACCAGTATAAATTAATTATCTCATCCTTACGGAGGTCAGAAGTTGGACACAGATCTCACAGGGCTAAAATCAAGGCCTTGGCAGAGCTGTACTCCTTTCTGGAGGCTCTAGGGGCCAATCTGTTTCCTTGCCTATTTCTATAACCTTTCTCCTGTTGTCACATCTCATTCTTACTATAGCCGGAAAAGATGCCCCTTTCAAAGACGCATGATTAGATTGGACCCAACTGTGTAAGCCAGAATACTCTCTCCATCTCAAAGGCTTTAGCCCTAATCACGTCTGCAAAGTCTCTTGCCATATAAGGTAATATATTCACAGGACACAAGGATCGGGAAATGGACATCTTTGTAGCCCACTGCAGGGCCCAAAAGAAGTCCATATATTGTGATTGGTTGATCTATCTCTTAAGTCATTTTAAATCCATAGATCTCTCTGCTCTAACTTTTTTTTTTCTTTTATCCTTGCAGTTTATTATTGAAGAAATGCAGTTCTTTTCCTGTGGGATTCTCCCAATCTTAATTTTGCTATACTTTCACAGTTCTTTAAAGTATCCTTCTGCTCTATGTTTTCTCTGTGCATTGGTGGTTGGATCTAGAGGCTTTATCAGATTTATGTTCATTTCTTTTTATAGGACCACCTCATAGCAGTTAGGGGTGTGTGTGTGTGTGTGTGTGTGTGTGTAAGAGAGAAATAGAGTATAGTCGTTATTGGTGCTCAGTACCTAAATATGTTAATTCTAGAGGGGTTGCAAAAGAGTGATATTCTAATTCTATAATTCTGTGCTCATTTATTATCTGGAATTTATCTATAGAATATCATTTACTATTTGACAAGCATGAGGTGTAGTTCTTTTAGGACAAGCAGGATAGATGCTTACTTCTTTCTTTTGATTTTCTGTTTCCACAATGGATAGTTTGTTCACCAGTATTTTCCATCCATGACCAGTGAGTTTCCTTTTGAATATCATTATGAAGTCAAGGATTTAGGCATATTTGATGTCACAGCTAGATCTACATTCTGGTCTTAGAACAGGGGCACCTGCATTTCCTGTCACTAAGCATCCTGCTATTTCATCCCCCAATATTTTGCTCACTAAACCCACTGCATCTATAAGAATTAATTAGTTGCCCAAATTGTAATAAATTAAGGCCATAAGCAAGAGTCAAATAAGGTCATGGTCAGACAGCGAGTGCCGATGTGACTCTATGGAGTTGCCAGCACACCAGTCAAAACCAGAGATTGATTCATCAACCTGCTCTTATTATTATTATTATATATCTTATATATAATAATATATATCTTATATATCTTAATAATTATTCCATGCCGTTGGCCTCTCTATATTGGCAAAAACTTGAATACTCTTGCTCCCACCGTTTGCCCCAAGAATCCCTTGTTTCAAACCATTAGCTTCATCTTAGCAGCCAGCCTTACTGAATTCTTACCAAGGTAGGCTGTGCGCTAAGTACTTGATGTTATGACTCATTTAATTGTTACAGTCACCCGAAGAGGTAGGCATTATTACAACCATCTCCATTTTGTGGATGAGAAAATTGAGTCACCGAGAGGTTAGGTGACTAGACTGGGATCACACAGCTGGAAAGGGAAAGAGCTGAGACTGATAGCCGTGGGCCCAGATCCCCCAGGGGCAATTATTGGCCAAATAGTAGCAGGGTCCTCTAGAGGACGCGTGGACCCTTCGGTTCACCGTGGTACTGCCTGGACGTCTTCATTCAGTGCTCTTACTTGCCTGGCCTCTGCTGGCATTTGAGTTTGAGATCTCTGACATGCCTTGCCACCCCTTCACAAGTCTTGTGATAGTAGGGAACTTTAATTGGGTTGCTAATAAGAATGGTTGCCTCATCTGAACCTGTCCAGGGAATAGAGTTTTATTTGTCCTGGATCCCACGCTGAGCTGGATTTATAAACATAGAATCCCAATGCCAGATTTAGAAGAGTGAATTATTTTGTTTCTCAAATGTAGGGCACAATGTCTAATTTGAGCTGTAACTTAGTAACTTGTGTGTGCAATTACCCAGCGAGGTGATGGGTGATGGACACGTTCAAGATTGGATCTGGAGCACTGGACCAAATAATTTCCTCTCTTCTTTCTCCTGCCACAAGAAAGAGTTTTCTGTTTGTTGACTCTTGACTGTCTCGGGGGTTTCAGCTCTTCCTCTCGTCCCTAGAGACAACACTGGAGGTGTGGCTCAAAGACCAGCCAGCTGGCAAGAGACTACGAAACCTAAGCCCTGCACCACAGCTGTTTGCTATGTGATTTGGGGTCATTTCCCAAGGTTCTCTGGGCCTGTCTTCTTAGTTACATACAGAGCCAGAAGTGTTTCCCGTATCAAAGACTTTTGGTCCTAGGCAATCAGCGGTGGCTCTGGGACTAAGTAGATTTCATTTCCATACAAGTTATGGTAACTGCCTTTAATCGCACACTCACCACTTGTAAAGCACTGTATGTACATTATCTCATTTAGAACACACCGCAGTATGATGCACACAATCTGAGGCTCCGAGGAATTAAGTAGGTTGTCCACAGTCACACAGCTGGTAAGCAGCAGAGCTGGTCAAAACCCACTAAAGCAGATTCACTGAGAGGCCAAGGACTTCCCACTAGAAGGCTGGACTATAGGATCAATCTAGCAGGGAGGGAGCTGGTCAGTAAAATCCCCTCTCCTTCTCACATGCTATGAGTTCAAGGCCCAGGGGCAATGGAAGGAAAGCCTTTCTGGATACTCTACTGCTTTGTTAGTAAGCTCTGGCTTATGAAATACTAGACACTGTTTCATCAAGCTCCTGGCTAGCTTGGGCAAAAACTCATTGATAGGAAGAACTCATAGAACCAAGCAATAGGTGAGCCACAGTTTCCAGGAATGAAAAGAGCTTTGACAGGGCACCGGGGTGGTTCAGTTGGTTGAGAGTCTGACGTGGTTTTGGCTCTAGTTGTGATCAGGCTCATGACATTGAACCCCGAGTTGGGCTCTGTGCTCAGTGGGGAGTCTGCTTCTCTCCCTCTCTGTCTGCCCCTGTCCCTGTTTGAAAACATGCTCTCTTTTTTTCTCTCTGTCTCAAATAAAAATAAATACATCTTTAAAAAAATACGAAAAAAAGAAAGGAGCTTTGGCATCCAGGGGATCCAGGCAGCTGCAGAAACCAGTACGGGCTCGGTGGTAATTATGTATCAGTTCCAGCTTCTTCCAGTGTGGCTTCACTGAGCTTTGGATTCCCATCCCTAGGACAGGGCTGACTGGTCCAGATAGGGTCGCACGTGTGCCCCTCAGCCAAGAGAAGATAGCACACTCTGACCTACAGCTCCCAAGGAACTGCATTCACTGGGGATGGGGTGGGAAGAGGTCCCTGTATGAAAATGAAGATGCAGGGTTGCCTGGGTGACAGTCGGTTAAGCGTCCAGCTCTTGATATCAGTTCAGGTCATGATCTGGGTGATGAGATCGAGCCTGACGTCGGGCTCCACGCTCGCTGTGGGGTCTGCTTGAGATTCTCTCTCTTCCTCTGCCTCTTCCCTCCCCCCACCCCACGAACTCTCTCACTCACTCTCAAAATAAATAAATAAAATCTTTTTTTTAAAGAATGAAGATGCTGGTAGTAGATGAAGAGGAAAGGTGCCACCTGGGCAAAACCCATCAGAGGTCCACCATAGAGCCTTCCTGGGATGGACAGGATGCCCTGGGGGTCTGGAGCCGCTCTTTTAGGAGCTTGGAGAGTGATTGCTGATTCTCTCCATCAGCAGAATGACCACGCTAGACTACACAGACTCCGTCCCATTCCCCACTCTTCACGCCAAGGCCCTCTGGCTCCTTCACGGAATGCTCCCTGCCCCGCCGCGGAGTGCTGGTTTTCTAGACTTCTGCCTCAGTGCAGTCCTGGGAAATATAGCTACAGCTGTCCCCTAGAACTTCCCCTCTCCCTCTGTTTCCTAAACATCTTGATGAGATGCAGGAAAAGGTTCTTTCACATGGGACGTTTAGCGCCTGTAATGACATGCCCATAGAAATCCTCTTCCCACTTGCCCTCCATTATTAAGTCCCCATCTTAATCCTCGTCAGGCTCTGTTATGCACGGATAATAAAGAGACATTGGGATTCTACAGTGATGATGTTGATGAGCCCGGGAGAGTGGCTTCTGGAATCAGGCTGGGCTGGCAACTGCCATTTGGCCACATCACCCTTCTCTTGTGTTGGCTGCCTCTCTGCTGGGTCCTTTGGCCCTTTGTACCTTCCCCTGAGCAGTCAGAGCTCAGGCTATAAGCCAACAATGCTCTTCCTCAGTTGCAAGTTGGGAATGCCTCAGGGAGCTTAAAATACCGAGCTCTGGGGTCCCTGCCCCAGAGATTTCAATTTTATTGGTCTGTTGTTGGCTTGGGGGCATTGATATGTTTAAAAGTCCCCTCAAGTAATTCTGATGTGCAGCCAGAAATGGAAACCCCTGATAGGTTATGGGTTACCACTTGAGGCCACTGGGTCCCCTCTCTACATAGTAAGATGGAAGATTCCAGGAGATAAGCCTAGTCTTGGGCCTTTGGAAGATCTTCACAGTGCCCTATGCATGTAGAGCTCAGAGATAGCCTGGGGTTCAAATCTGGGATCTTCCTCTCACTAGCTATGTGCCTTTGGGCAAATGTCTTAAACTCCCTGGTGTGTAACTTCTTCATCTACAAAGTCAGGTTCTTAATAGACCCTCCCTTATGAGGGTGCCATTAGGATGAAAGCAACTAGAGACTATTAAGCACTTGGCATGAATCTTGGTACAGAATAAGCCTCCAATAAATGTGAGTTGTGATCTATGTTATCAGGAATATTATCCAGCATTTCCAATTTTTTTATCCAAATATTCAGATCCTTGGTGCATCACTCTGAACAAGATAACCTCTTGAGGGAGACTGAATTTATGATATGCAGCAAAATCTCTCGGGCCTCACTCCCTGAAGTGGGATCTGGGCAACAGCCGCGTCTGTATCATCCCAGAAATTGTTAGAAATTCAGAATCCCTGGCCCCACCCCAGGCCTGTAAACCCAACTCTGCATTTTTAACATGGTCCCCAGGTAACCTGCCTCTACAGTAAAGTTTGAGAAGGCTTAGACAAGGCCAGGGTGAGTCTAGGGCCCCCGGTGAGGGTGATCGTCCTCTATAGCCTTAAATCAGGGCATTTAGCGGTAACATTTTAGCAACTGCTATCGGGAGATATTTCTGATCCAAGGAACCTCAAAAATAATTCTGTAGGATGGCCTGAATGCTCATGTTGACTTCTCTTTGGGACTACACCATTGCCATCCTTAAAGTCCCCAAAACATCTCTACGTGATAGTTATTATTATTACTTTCACTGACCATACAAAGAAATTGAGACTCAGGCAAAGGAACTTGCCCAAGGTCACAAAGCTTTAACAGGGCAGCCTTTGAAGCCTGCTGCAGGGCTCTGGCATGTCCTCTTCTAGCTTCAGCTCACTTGGAATCAGGAGGTGAGCTCCAGATAATTCCCTGTTTCCACCCTAGGGGAAGCGGAACGTGGCTACTCTGCATTCCCTCCTCCCTTCTGCACTCTTTCCAGCTGGAGTGGGAACATGCCAATTAGAGGCACTCCCAGCGGTTGTTGCTCCAATGTTGTACAGAAATGGCTTGATTATAATGATCTTCTCTCCTCCCCATAAAGCTAATAGACATTCACATCCAGGCTTGATCTTCACGAGTGTGCAGGCTGAGTGGGTGTGAGAGCTGACAAGAGCAGAGCAGAGATGGTACAGAAGTGCTCCCCAAAGCCCAAGTGCAGTCATGTTTCCACCAATCTTTAAGCAAAGAATAAAAACCTCAGGCCATTTCAGCAGAAGGCCTAAAGAGGCCTTTAAAATACACGGAGTATATATAATGAGTGGTCCCAACTCCTTCACGGGGGGCTAACATTATAGGGGGGGCTAACAGAACCCGTACGAGATGAAAACAGTGGAAGAGATTGAAAAAAGAAACAACCCAAAAAACTATGCCAAGGAGCTGGGGGCCATGAGGAGCAGTGCACTGCTCCTTGCTGTTAGGGGAAAAGCACATGATCCTGAGCAGGGCAGTGAAGTAGGTGGACCGTGATGACGAAGAGGTTGGTGACGCTGGTTAGCTCATATTGAGGGCTACTCTGTGCTAGGCGTCATGTGAGCTCTTGCATTCTCTAGACCTGGACCTTCCAGTGTGGCAGGCATTAACCACATGTTGACTCTTTAAATTTAGGATTATATTAACTAAAATTAAAATGAAGTTCTGCAATCACACTGGTCACATTTCAAGTTTTCATAGCCACGTGTGGCTAGTGGCTACCATATTGGACAGTGAAGAAATAGCATGTTCTCACCATTGCAGGATGTTCTGTTGGACAGTGAACGTTTAGACCCTGTCCACCCAAAGTGTGGATCATCACTATCAAGAAGGAAATATTTTCTATTAGAAAGAATCTCAGCTCCTTCTATAGCTCTACTGAATCACCCATTTGGGAAGATTTTGGACCGTATTTAAAAAAAAAAGATTTTGGACATTATTTCATCAAATATATAGATTTTTTCCCCTTAATCTCTCTCTCTTTTCCTTTTGGGATTCCACTTATCCTTATTTTAGATCTTTTCATGTTGTTCCACAGGCCCCTGAGGCTCTGTTCATTTTTTCCCCCTCTTCCTTAAGAACAGATAATTTCTGCTGATTTATCTTCAGATTCACTGACTTTTGTGTGTATTCCAGTTTTTAAATTTTCTTTTGGTTCTTCCTCATATTTTCTACTTCTCCACTGAGATCCCCCAACTTTTCATTCATTATGAGCGTATTTTTCTTTACATGAGAGTACACAGTTATAATAATTGCTTTAAATCCTTGTCACATCTTTCCCACATGTGGGTCATCTCAGGGCTGGTTTTTATTGATTATTTCTTTCCTTAAAAATGGGTCACATCTTCCTGGCTCTCTGCCTGTCAAATCATTTTGGATTTTATCCTACATGCTGTGAATATTTTGTTGTAGAGATTGTTGGATTCTGTTATATTGTTCCAAAGAGTATTGCTGGCTTTTTTTCTTTTTGTAGCAGGTAAGTAAATGTGTTACACTGTAAACTATGTCATCTGTGTGCACAGCAGTTGAAATCTTAGTTGAGGTCTTTAATCTTTAGCTGGTCTGCTAGAGATTTTACTGAGCCTATGCTCAGAACTTGGGGTCTCCTTCTCTGCTCTCTTTTTTCTAGGATTGTCCGTCATCATGATTATGGCTGCTTTGTGCTGCATCTGCCAGTTCCTCAGGTCAGAAAGCTGACAAGATTTCTATGAGAGTTTTGGCTGCCCTGCACTGGACCACAGCTGTGGCCTGCCTTCAGACAAGAATAACAAAAATTAGAAACTCATCCAATGCTAGTCCCCTTTCCCCCAAGATTTGACTTCCTTCTGAAATCTACCTGTTTTTTCCCCCACTCCCCAGAGACCTAAGGTAATTTTCTCTTGTATTTGATTTAGAGTTTATAGTTGTTACTTGTGGCATGGTTAGTCTGTTAGGATCTAGCTCTGCCATAAAAAAATAGAGCCCTGGGCTTATTGAATGAGAATCTTCATTTAACAAGATCCCCAAATGATTCAGGTGCAGTTGAAAAACACTACTCTACACCCTCAGAGAGGAAGGAACTTCTCTCTCTTACTTTATGGATGAGGAAACTGAGGCTTAATAAAGTTTCTTAAAATGGCTAAGGCCATAGAGTGAGGAGAGATGGAACTCAAACCCATCAGGAGTCTGACTCCAGAGCCTACCCAAAGTGTTGTAGACCTTCTCCTCCCTGGATACAGGTGGGCTTCCTACTACTTTGAAGTATGGTGGGAATTGAGAGATCAAAGAGGCAACAAGGAGGCTATAAGTCACTCTCTCTGGTCATGTACTGGGAGACAGATGACCCATCACAAAATTGGAATGCGATTGATCTCATTCACTCATCACTTTGCTTGGTCCTGGATTATTGGGATTTGGTGTTTTTGAGTCACAAAATCTGGCAGAAGGCAATATCAATCCTGGGATCTTGAAAACCTTGAGCTGAAGATCTACTTCATTTATCAGTTGACGCAAGTTTCTTGATCACAAAATAGAACATTAAGCACTAATTGAATAGAATTAAGCTGCATTTCAAGAAACTCTACATTAAGCACTAATTGAATAGAATTAAGCTGCATTTCAAGAAACTCTACCATGACCCCTGCACTCCAGTCTAAGAGGACTTTGTATTCTAGATGAGTCCCCTCTTCTTTTGCATCCCACATCCTGTCAGCCGTAAAGAGGGCTTGTTGTGTGCAGTTTTCTGTGTAGTGTGCCAATCCATCAGCCAAAGAAATGTATAGAGGACATGAAATATATGTCAGCAGCCATGTTATCTCTTTTCTCCAGCCCTACTCGAAGTTTCTGTCCTCAACAGAAGGACAATATTTACAGGCCATCTGCATTGGCATTTAAGTAACTTCTTGAATTTATGAAGAAAGACAAGTTACAGAACTGGCCTGGCAATGATTTTGGAAAGTATCTGTTCCAACCCCATCTCAACTTGTAGATGAGGCATGGAGGCCAAGAAAAGGTAAATGTCTTCATTCTGATCACACAGCTATCAATGGGTAGAGCCAGATGTTCAATCCCGGTCCTGATCCAGCCAATGAAAATTGGATGAACTAGGGCTTAGAAGAAGAAGAAGAATAAGGTGGGGGTCAGAACTCATTCTTGCTATTGGCAGGAAGACTCCATTGCTATGGGTTTTAGAGCAAATGACCTAGCAGGGGGTAGGAAATAGGCATCTGGGGGATATTACAGCAGCTAGGGAAAAAGTGAGGAGCATCTGGAGAAACCTGGAAATGATCTTCCCCCTAGAGAGCTCCAGGACACAGACCTGACAGTATGGATAGTGCTAGGGATCATTCAGACCCCAGAGAACAGATGGACATTTGGTCTAGAGGCTGCTGTTAAAACAGACCAAGACCCGTAATGTCAGTGGCTCCTTGTGTTCATGTGTGTAGCAAATGTATCCTCTGGGTGGAGCCCAGAGCTGGGACTCAGATACCCCATGGACTCATGGGGTCCTAGTTCTTCTTAGTCTTCTTATTGAGGGTAGTCGTCTATAGTCTGGGGTTTCCTCCTCGCTTATTTCCCTCGGTGTCTTGCAAAGTGCTAAATTACGTCCAGATTTCTCAGTCTCTTCTGGAAGGTCAGAATTCAAGTTTTCCCAGGCATATGCTCTCATGCAGTTACTTCTCATTATTCGCAGAAGTTAGGTTCTGTAAGTCATTTCGAAAATTCAGACACTGAACCATTGCTCCTGAAGGAAATACAGGGTTAGGTTCCTGCAAGCCCCTGGTCACAAAATTTTCATCAGTCAGTTAATACATAACCTTCTCTTATGTATGTTTCTGGTTAATGATACCTCATTTAATATATGTTGTTGATTCATTCACATTGAACTCATGGCCAACGACACTATAACTCACACCTGAAGGAAGCTTGTCTAACATGTGTTTTCTTCCCGGGACACATCATACCTTCCTGCACTGAGGCACTCTGCCTAGCACTTCAATACCACACTTGCAGGCTATTCAGAACAGCAAAATCACCGACAAAAGGCACAATGCAAAAATGTCACAGTAAGCAGACTGCGAAAAGGATACTTGTTTATAAACCAACACAAGAGCTGAGACAAGAAGGCAGAGTGTCGCCTTATTTGACTCAGCCGGGGACATGCATGCATGTTGGGTGACTCAAATTTTTTGCTTCTCTGCGTGTCCACAGAAGCACTGCAAATATTGATTTTGGGGTTGCAAATACATTTTAGCAAGTAGGCAAATTCTCAAGTACAGAATCTATGAATAATGAGGATCCACTATCATAGTGCTTGGCATGATTAAGTACGCAATAAAGGTTTCTTATAATTATTAACAGCTGGAAAGTAGATGGCTCATGGGGCTCATGAACAAGTGTCTCTGTGGGAAGAGAAATGGCAAAGTGGAGAAAACCTCACCCCAGACTTCCCAATACCCCAAGGGAGGGGTTCCTCCATGGCTTTTGGTGGAGTCACCCCATATATTTAACCTCCAGAAATTCAACTCTTTGTATGGACATCTTGATTGCAAGAGACCGAAGTTGACATTTGTTACCTTAAACAGAAAATAAATTTATTGAAAGGACATTGAGCTGCTCCCTGAATTGGTGGGAAGGTTGCAGGTCCAGACAAGAAGAGAGACAGTGCACAGCCAAAGATCAGCCACGGAGATGACATGTTTGGCGGGGGGGGGGGGCACACGTGGCACAAATACCATAGACACATGATGCCAACCAATAGGCTCTTGACCCAGCTGCCTCTTGGGACAGTTGTGCCTCTCTCTCAAGAGTCAAAGCCGAGGCAAGGTCAGATGATCAGTCAAGTCAAGTCCCTCAGCCATGCAGTAGGTGTGTGCTGGTGGGAGGGGAACTGTCCTCAATCTGTAAGTTTTTGTAGTGGGAGGTGTGGCTTACCCACCATGTCTTGGTGTTTCCTCAAACGGGAATAGTGCCTAGATGCCCAGATGGAATGTTTTCACCACATGTGGATTGGGGTGAGAGGGAGAGAGGACAGGGTGGAGGGAAGGAGAGAGGGAGGGAGACAGACAGAGAAAGAAAGAAATTGAAATCCACTCACAGAGCAAATGCTCCATGGTGAGGAAGGGATGGAGATAGGGCATGTCTGTTCCTTGAGGCTCTGTGATACTCTCAGAGTAACATCTCACCTTGTGAGCAGATAATTAAGTTCACACTCCAACCAGTTCCCTTATTGGGCTTCATGCCCTGGGGTCACCATGCACCTGCACTGATCATGGCAGGGCCGCGTACCAGACAACGAGAGACCGCCTCTGTGCCCCAGAGCCCACAAAATTATTCAAATCAGACAACCGACAGGAAGCCTGGAAACCAGCTACCTTCAACCCTCCTTGCTACACATAAGCTCCTATAGCTCGGGCTCACTGTTACCCTGCCTCTGGTTGCGACTCCACATGTAGCCCTGTGTCACAGCCTCTCCCCATTTGGAGACGTAATAACAAAGACTTCTGCCATTCATCTATCCAACCATCACTTGTTGTGTCCCCCATGCCCTCATCTAAAGGACCTTTAAGTCTTAGAAAACAGTGACATACTCCACCTCCCACTTGCTGGTTACTGGAGCGACCACGGTCTAAACTCAGTGATCAGAGGTAGGTTATCAACTGAAGACTCTCCCATCTAGCTCATGGGCTGCACACAGTGGTGCATTGTCTGTCCTCAGCACCATTGTTCACTTAGCACCCAGGACAACACCTGCTCCATAAATACCAGTTTAACTGGAACTGACTTCAGTGAGTATTTGCTGCCCACTTGGGGCTGCGTTAGAGACGTAGATGCTATCACTGCCATATTTGAGCTTGCCAATACCATGAGACAATAGCCCATGTACAAGAACCGTGAAGACATAAGGAGCGCCTGGGTGGCTCAGTCGGTTAAGCGTCTGACTCTTGATTTCTGCTCAGATCATGATCTCAGGGTTATGAGATCAAGCCCCGAGTTGGGCTCCACACTTAGCAGGGAGTCTGCTTAAATTGTTTCTCTCCCTCTCCCTCTGCCCCTCCTTGCTGCTCTCTGAAATAAATAAGTTTAGCCATCCTTTAAAAATCTTTAAAAAGAACTGTAAAGACATGAGAGCAGCACTGAGCATTAGCCATGGGCTCCTTTAGGGAAGGTAGGGTCAGCAGTAGGTTAGAATAGCAGTTCCCAAAATGTGGTTCCTGGACGAGCAGCAGCACCAGCACGCCCTGGGAACTAGTTAGAAATGTGATTTTTTTGAGTGTCACCCCAGACTTTCTGAATGGACACCCTGATGGTCTCATCATAAGAAGCTCTACAGGCAATTCCCACATTTGAGTTTGAGAACCCCTGCTCCAAGGGCCGGGACTTGCTGCCCCGTGGCAAGCATCAGGTCTGCTTGCCATCTTCTGCATTATTTATGAGGTTTTATGAATATGCAAACTTCTGCCAGTTGATTGGCTTGCCTGGTGTGGTTCCATGCATCTCATAAATCAGAGGCTGCTGTGCTTTCTTGTTTAGTAATTCTCCAACTGTGGACTATTCTGTAGCTGCAATGATATCAATAAACCCTCCACTCAGAGAGAAAGGAGCCAAGCCGGCTCACATATGCCCAGAATTCCTATTGCCTTGAAGTTCCTCTGGGGCCCATGGAATTGCACAGGGGCTCTATAATCTCGGGCTCTGGAGTCAGCGGCTTGAGGTCCGCATTTCAGCTTTGCCAGTTATTGTCATGTGACCTCCCAGCCCAGTTCCTCGTTTGTGGGATGGAGGTAGTAGAGTCTTAAAACTTAGTAGCATAAACGTGCTTAGTTCTTGCTTTCTCCCAGTCTTGGCCTTTGAGAGGTTCGGTGACATGACCAAGGTCACACAACTCTTTTGGGGTGGAATCAGGCTAGAAGCCAGGTCCTCGTCCAGCTTTCGTTCTCCTATGCAAGAGCTCCTGACCCTTGATTAATCTATCAGAGGCTGGTGCTGTATGGAACATTGCTAATTCATTTGTGTTGTCGTTGCTGCTGGCTGTTTGGAGAGAGAGGTGAGTTTCAGGATTCTGGACACATGGCCACTATCATGGCCCTCCTTGGAGGCTGAGGGACAGGGCAGGCAGGAGACAAAGCTACTTGATGAAGATAGCTACAGCCCCCACCTTGAAATACAAGCTTTGGGCATCTGCCTTGTTCTCAGCTTGTCTACACATGACCTAGTTGGAGGGGGGCACTCAAAATCCCTCCCCTGCCCTCCCTGTTTTGTCTAGGGAGATGTTTCTGAGCTGGTGAATTGGCAGTTAAAGAGCACACGTGTTGAAGTCAGGCAGAATGGAGTCATAGGTGTCTCTGTGTGTGCTTGGGGAAATGGCTTCTCATCTCTGCGACTCAGCTTCCTCCTCTGTAAAGTGAGACTAATCATAGCACCCACCTCACAGGGTGGTAGTCAGAAGGGACTGATACAACCCTTGGCACAGGGCCTGTACACACTGCCCACTCACAACATTCAGATGGGGGCCCACCCTCTCACGTATTTCCCAAGGGGCAAGAGATACCCCACGGGTGGGAGGCGTTGAGACACAGAGGCAAATATTCGGTCACACTGACTATCTGTCAGGGTTCCACCAGAGAAACAGAGCCAGTGGGAGATCACCAGTAAGAGCTTTATTGCAACGAATTGGTCATGTGATTGTGGGGACTGGCTAGGTGAGTCTGAACTCCATAGAGCGGCCATTGGGAAGAACAGGCTGGAACCCTCCAGAAGGAGTAGAAGCTGCCATCCGTGGGTAGAATTTCTTCTTCTGGGAAACCTCAGTTCTCCTCTGAAAACCTTTCAGTTCGTTGAATCAGGCCCACCTAGACTATGTAGGCTAATCCCCTTTATTTAAACTCAACTTGTTTGAACTTCGGTGACATCTACAAAATACATTCCTAACAACAGGCTGAACTCGGGACACCTGCCACCCTGGAGCCTGGGGAGCGGAGGCTTTCTTGATTGACAGGCTCCCCATATGACCCGAAATGGGGAGAGCCATTTTGAAAACCAAAGGCCAATATGGGGTTCTACATGAGATTGAATTTGGAGCAACAAACAAATAAAAAAGAGTTCTCTGCTAAAAGAAAAAAAAATTATTCTCAGAGCCCTTATTTTGTTATGGATAAATAGAGAAATGAGAAAAATAAAGTCAACAAGCATATGCCTTCACAAGAGCATCTAGATGGCTGGCAGGTTTGGTTTTGCATAATGAGGTAGTGTGGCCTGGCCAGACTGACCCAGAAAATTGCTCTCATATGTTGTAACATTACATATGTATAGATTATGTGCACACACACATGTAACTTAACATATGGCCAGACAACTTGTCTTCATAAAAAAAAAGCAAAATCAACAGTACGGTTTGGCTATATCTCCCCATTCTTCCCCCGCCAGCACCACCTTGTTCTTCCTACGGCATAGTCCTCCTCCTTGAGAAAGTGACCTATCCTCGCTGAGCCTCGGTATTCTCCTCTGCAAAATGGGGGTAATGATGGGTCCTGTCTGAAAGTTTTGCTGTGATCTTGCTGTTGTTACTGCTGTTCTGCTGTCTAGACACCAACATGTTCGTTTGTCCCCTGTGGGTAGATTTCTGGGTTGTCTCCACTCTTTGCCAGCACTGGTCCGAATCCCTTATCCAAACCCTCTGGGGCTACCCGTGTTTTGGGACTCAGGTGTTTTGGATTTCAGACAGGTTATAGGGCACATACAGCGCCCATACCACATACCACGCGGGGTGGCCTTTAAAATAAAATACACTCATAAATTCTTCAGTGAAACCATAAGTATCCCCGCTCAGTGGGATACAATGACACCGTAGATAGCCTCCTGTTAGTTCAGGGTCGGTTTTGCTGTCAAGCAAGTGTTGGCTTCAAACTTATGGAAACATGTTCAGTTTTCAAAGCCTCTTATATTTTCCAGTTACAGATAAATACATGGTTATGCAAGTCCAAATATTTCTGTGAGACACATTTCTAGAAAAGATGTTCCTGGAATGAGGAGCCTGTACGTTTCTAAACTTTTTATAGTTGTTTCTCAATTCCTGCCCCAAATTGTCCTCTGAGCAGCGTTAGTTCTGAACTGGGTCTGTGGAGGAAGTGGAGGCCAAGGCTCCTGGATCCTGGGGTGGATGGAGGTCGGTGGGGTGGGGTGGGGGGAAGGGCAGTGGGGCCTTGTCCACGTCCTGAAGTCCTTGGAGAATGAGCCAAGTGGAGGCCTCTCTGTGCACCTGCTAAGGAGATGGTGCTGTGCCAGCAGAAGGGGGAGTGAGGCTTGGAGCAACCACAGCTCAAGGAAATGAAATCTGAGCTCCCGTGGCCTGCAGAGAGGCAGGAAAAGTCTCCGGGGAGCTGGCTTTGGAACCTGGAGCCCAAGTGAGGCAGCTGGTGTTGGAATTAGCTCTGGCGCTCCTCCCATCCCAGAGCCATGAGCTCTGGGTTGGGGCTGGGCTCTGTTTCCTTCCAAGTCTCTCCATCTGTTTTCATCAGAGGGAAAAATGATCCCTGAGTGGAGATGGAAGGCCTGCTGTGGCCACAGCTGTTGGAGCCGGTGGCACAGGGCTGGCATTAGGTAAGAGTCCTGGGTGAGTTTGGCAGGTGCAGTGTTCTCCCTGTATTGGGGGCACAAGGCAGGGATATGAAAGAAACAGGTGATGGTCGGTGATCTTCTACCAGTGATGTGGCTGGAACTGGCTCAGTGCTTAGCGCTTAGTGGGGATTTTATATGCCATTAGATGGGAGGAAGAACACAAAGAAAAAGAAAGAAGCCAAGTGATTTTAGCAGGTCAGAGCTAAAATGGTCTTTGATGATCACCCTATGTCCCCATTTTATAGATAAGGAAGTGGAGTCCCCAAGGGGGTCAAGGAGCTTGATCTAAGGTCACCCAGTTGGTGTGCTCCTCCACATCCTCCCATCCTGTTCTATTGATTCAGCCCATCTCTTTGGCCTCAGGTTCCTCATCTGTCAAATGTGTGTCCTGCCCCAGACCTTCTGTTTCTGCTGGGTTGCATAAGAATCAAAGTTGGTTACATCTCTCCCTTGCTGAAAACCGTTATGTGGCTCCCTGTTGCCCTCAAAATAAAGACATATGTCCCTGACATAACCCACACATCCTGTGTGATCTGGCCCCAATTTCCACCCGCTCTCCTCCTAGCATCAGCTTGTATCCTGCCCCTCCTCCATCTCTGCCCTCCAGTTCCCCTGCCTCCTGGCAGTTCTCCTACTACTCACCCTCCTTCCCACCGCAGGACCTTTGTATAGCCCTCTGCCAGGTGGTCACTAAGCATCTGGATGCTAGAGCCAGAGCACCTGCTTCAAATCCCAGGTTTGCCACTTCCCTGCTGGGTGACCTTGAGAAAGCGACTTCCTCTCTCTGGGCCTCAGTTTCCTCATCTGCAAAATGGAACTGCCAGTGATAAAACGTGCCACATGGGGTTGTTGTTAATGATTAAATCAGTTAAAATGTGTGCATAATAGGCACTTGGTCTCCTGGCAGTGGGAAATCTCCCTTGCTGCTTAGCCAAGATTATTTCATCTCATGTGTGATCATTTGACTGTGACGACTGTCACTCTGCTAGAATGTACTCTCCAGGAGGACAGGGTCAAGTCAGTCTTACAGCTTCATCCCCAACGCCAGGCACAGTGCCTGGTCCCTAACAGGAACTCTGGAAAGACTGTAGATCTTGGCGAACTATGGCATGACTTTGCAACTGCATCTGTGGAAATCTGGTTGCTCCAGGTTGCATGTGTCCAACAAGCCCTAGCCACCATAGCCCTGCCCCAGTCTCTTTCAAGAAAGACGATTATCTCGGCAGAGATTGCCTGGGTCCCCAGGCATCCAGCTGTGGCCTTGGTCTGCCAGGCCAGTCATTTAGCATGATTGCGGCTTGTCTAATTAGATCCACCGAGATGAAAACAGAGCAGCGGCTCCTCCCATATGCTCTCAATTAACTCAGGAGCACCCCAGCCACTGTGGCGGCCCCGCCTCCAGGTCTTCCTCATCTGGGGCGGATGCCTTGGGGAGCAGGCGAATGCAATTATTTCCTGGCCGTGTGGCTGGAGGGAGTTGGGTGACCCAGTCCAGCCCATCCCCTGGGCCTCTATAGGCAGAGAGAGCCCTGGGAGGAAGGGGAACACAAGAAAATGGACACAAGGCCAAAGTCCCCAATTCCAACCTCTCCTTTGCTTATGCTTTCATTTATAAAAATGATTACACCCAGGTATTTAATTGATTATCCCTCTGTGGCTGTTGAAGGCAGGATCCTCTGTCCACCTTGCCATACCTTTCCAGCCATTCACCCTTCCAAGCTGACCACCTTTACCTGGTCATGCTGTCTGTACTGTTACCCCCCTCCCTGCCCCCGCAACAGTGCTCCATGCTGCCGCCAGGGTCACCTGTTCCTTCTCCTCCTCGTCTTCCTGCTCCTTCTCCTCCTCCTTCTCACACCTGTTTCTTTTTGATGCTTGTAGTAATACACAAGAGGACAAAGATAAGTTAAAGCAATGACCACTAAACAAAAAGGACCCAGGACTTGGTAGTTTTGGAAGTTGCCTGTATCTCCAGATGGCAAAAGTTAAAATTACATGTTTCCAGGCAGAGATAAAATCCAGGGCACTGTCAGGAGATAGGGGTATAATGATGAAGTTCGGGGTGTGATGGTGAAATTCCTACTAAAGCCCCACAAGACCCAAGATTGGGCTTCAAATAACCAGTCAGTCACACCACACAGATTTAATAATTTTAAGTGTACTGGACCTCAGCTGCCTTGGGAATTTTCAGCAGATACTCAAGGAAGGAAGACAAGAGTTTATCGCCATGACATTCCCGGGTGTGGTGGCTCTTTTTTTTTTTTTTTTTTAATGGAATGAACCTGTAATAAGATTTACAAAACTTTTTAAGAGAAATGTATTGGCAACAACACAGCCAGCTTGGATTGAAAGAAACGAGAACTACACAGATTAAAAAGGCCTTTGGACTCCCACACTTCTACAGAGAGAAAGTCGGATGAGAAAACAGCTCATCTGCAAACATGGGCTTCCTGTGTTTCATGCAGAAGGAAGGATGAATCGGAGGGTGAAACCAAGAGCCACAGAGATTTATTCCCAGACCTTGAGTCCCAATTTTAAAAGCTGCCAACTTGCGCCCTACCATATTTAAGAATTGCAATGGACCAGTAACCCCTCTGTGTACCTCTTTTATCCCCCTCTCCCCTACTTTTGAACTAGAGTGTCTATAGCTTTTGTCCTCTCCTTTCCTCTACTGCATGTTGTGTATATAGGAGTGCTGACAACTTAGTTCACGGGTGTGGGAGAGTGGGGACCAATACTTAAGGAGCTGTACCAAGGAACCACATCTGAGGATCTTCATCCAGGCCTTCACTTGATGTAGATGATGAGATTCTGACTTTGAGCTGATGCTATAATGGGATGCAACCTGTAGGGCCTGTTGGTGGGGAGGCAGGGGAAAGGAGTATAATTTCCATGTAGGAGGGATGTGAACCGCTGGAGATCAGAGCGCAAACTGGGCTACCCATTCTCTAAGATCGCTCTTGTTCAGTCCTCTCCTGCGCTAGATAGGTCTGACCTGTGCCACCACCAGGATATTGCAGAAATGACAATGCGTGAGTTCTAAGGTAAGGTCATTTTAAAAACTGCAGTTTCTGCCATGTTCTCACCTGGATCACTCTTGGGGGAAGGCAGGCTACTCTGTGGGGGAGAGTCTTGAAGCAATTCTGTGGAGAAGTACTGATGGCAAGGAGCTGAGACCTTCTGCCAACTGCCAGCACCAACTTGCCAGTGACATGAGTGAACCGTTTTGGAACTAAATCTTCCTGCCCCACTCAAGCCTTCAGAGGACTACCAGCCCCAGCTGACATTATGACCTCAACCTCATGAGGGACCCCAATCCAGAACCACCCAGCTAAACTGCTCCTAAATTTCCAACCCCCCGAAGTGTGAGATAATAAATGTTTATCATCATTTTTTAAAGATTTTATTTATTTATTTGTGAGAAAGCATAAGGGGGTGCAGAGGAAGAGTGAGACAAGCAGACTCCCCACTGAGCAGGGAGTCTGACATGGGGCTCAGTCTCAGGACCCTGAGATCATGACCTGAGCCAAAGTCAGACACTTAACCGACTGAGCCACCCAAGTGCCCCAATGGTTATCATCATTTTAAGGCTGTTTTGGGATAATTTATGGAGTAGCAATAGAGAACTAATGCAAATTTCCCAAAGCATGTAACCCATTTCTTGGAACAAACTGAGGCTTAATAAAATAAATAACTTATGTTATTATTATTATTTTTTAAAGATTTTATTTATTTATTTGACACACACAGAGAGAGAGAGAGAGATCACAAGTAGGCAGAGAGGCAGGCAGAGAGAGGGAGAAGCAGACTCCCAGATGAGCAGAGAGCCCAACGTGGGGCTCGATCCCAGGACCCTGAGACTATGACCTGAGCCGAAGGCAGAGGCTTAACCCACTGAGCCACCCAGGTGCCCCCTGATGTTATTATTAATAGAAAGGAGCTTTGCCCTTTCTATTGGCACCCACAAGACTTAGCATCCTCCTCTTGCACATTACTATAAGCATCAAGAAGAAACAGGTATCATCTGCAACATTCTGCCTGGAAATCTCCTTATCTAGATCACTCACTACATACTTTATCCCATTTCTGTGATACCCCAGGGGAAGGTGTTATACTGAACTCTCTGCTACTGTGTAACAAATATCCCCTTCCCTCTGGTTTATCATTTATTGACCCAGGCACTCACCCAACATCAAATCATTAACTTAACCAATATGTATATATGTAAGATACATGGTTACAGTAACAACACAATTTTAAGACCTTGAGACACTTGCATTCTTATGATGCTTACATTTTATCTGAATCTTATCTTGTTCCCTTCCCTTCTGGAACCCTAGGAAATAGGTCTTATTATTATTTCCATTTTGTCTGTAAGGAAACTGAAGCTTGAAATCAGTTGCGTAGGGTCTCACGGCTAACAAGTGGGGGAGGTAGGATTTGAATCCAGCTCTGTTTAATTCCAGAGCTCCAGTGAATGGGTGTTACCATTATAAGTCCCTTTCCTGGGATTTAATTTTCATTGCCTTTGTCAAAATCTGAAGTTATGTCCATTTCTTCCTGGAGATTCACTGGGAATCAAGCTTTGGCTTTCCCCTATAGATATATGCATATTTTTTTCAGGCAGTGGTGAATACAGATGTGCATTTAGGAGAGGGCAGATGGCTAGGATTACTTTTTCATATGGGGGCTTTCAGAACTCCTCGGAAGACCTCCCCCAGTGCTCCACTCACTAAATAGGAAAGTTGGAGTGTCCCCTTGGGAGGGGAGGACCACAAGAAGTTCTTCTTAAAGCATTGGAATCATTGACTTTTGAAGGACACTGGGGGAAGAGACAAAGATCCAGGCAGGAAAACTAAATTACGGGGTCACAAATCCCCAGGAAATTGTTATTTTTTCTCTCCTTCCCCACACGCCACCATCTTACTAAGTCACAAGGTGCTTTCAAAAGCTTACTAACACCTTAGGATTTAGGGCAAGATCTATGCTTAAGGGTGGGCAGACCTTGTTCCCTGGATGTTATGGAATGTGCTGCATCTCCTTGATCTTGACCTTGGGCTAGAAATATGGGGACCTTCATAAGCTGTAGAAACACTGCTAGTTTTTGGAAAAGAAGAGGGGGAATGAAAGCCTGAAGGGTAGCCCAACAGATACGGGTCTCACCCTTAGCTGCAAATTTGAGCTGGGCCTGCAGCTCTCTCAGCTGTCCACAGTGGAGAAAGCCTGAGGCTTATGTCTATGAGTTTTAAGAGAGAGGGACGGGTGGGGGAGCCTCTCATTAGAAACTTAGGTTTTCTCCAAGGATTTAGTTTAAAATACAACTTGCTTGCCAAGACTGAATGGTCAGATCCTCAGATCCTTGTCTTCTGCTCATCTCTCATCACCTACTATTCCCCTCAACTCACACTGCTCCAACCACACTGGCCTCCTTACAATTTCTCAAACATGACAGGCTCTTTCCAACATCTGAGCTATTGGATTTTCTGTTTCCTCTCCCTGGAATGCACTTCTCCACACAGTCCTACAGGTGGTTCCTTCTCATCCTTCAGATGTCAGTTTGGATGTTACCTCCTCAGAGTAGCCCTTCCCAACCACCTTGTTCAAAGGGATACGTGTTCTCCCATTATCTTTTCTTTCCCATGATAACTTTAAGGATCTTAGCAACTTTAAGGATCTGTTAGCAACTTTCGAATGCACAGTACAGTTTTATTAACTGTTGTCACTATGCTGTACATCACAACCCCATGACTTTATTTCATAACTGAAAGTTTATAATTTTGACCCCCTGAATTCACTTATTTCTCCTACCTCCCCCCCTCCATCTCTGGCAATCACCAATCTATTTTCTGTATCCTTGAGCTTATTTTTTTCTTTGTTAAGATTTTATTTATTTCACACAGAGACACAGCAAGAGAGGGAACACAAGCAGGGGGAGTGGGAGAGGCAGAGGGAGAAGCAGGCTTCCCACCGAGCAGGGATCCCCATGTGGGGCTCGATCCCAGGACCCTAGGATCATGACCTGAGTTGAAGGCAGACACTTAATGACTGAGCCACCCAGGCACCCTGTTTTTTTGTTTTGTTTTTAGATACCATATATAAGTGAGACCACACAGTGTTTGTCATTCTCTGTCACTTAGTATTATACCCTCACTTAGTAGTATAACCTCAAGGTTCGTCATGTTGTTGCAAATGACAAGATTTTATTCTTTTTAATGGCTGAATAATTATTAATTTTACTTAAACATATAAAATTTTCTTATCCACATTTTATTATCTATTCATCCATTGATGGACACTTAGGTTGTTTCCATGTCTTGGCTTTTGTAAATAATGCTGCAATGAACATGGGGGTGTGTATATCTTTTCAAGTTAGTGTTTTCACTATCTTCAGATGAGCACTGAGCACTGAGCAGAAGTGTAATTGCTGGGCCATATGGTAGCTCTTTTTAATTCTTTTGAGGGACCTCCAGACTGTTTTCCGCAGTGGCTACACTAAGTTGCATTCCCACCAACAATGTAAGAGGGTTCCCTTGTCTAATGCACATGTTCTCCCATTATGTTTTGATCACATCCCCCTGTTTTATTTTTTCATGGCACTTATTACAGTCTTTATTTTATTTACTTATTTTACTTGCTTACCTGTATTTTTTTTTTTTTAAAACCCTTTACTACGTCCTACCAGAAGAGAGAAGAGGGCTCTTTCAGTCCTGTTTGAGGCAGTTTCAGGACTGGGGCTATGAGAGTAGTCTCACATATGTACATGGATGTACTTAGTTAAGGAGTTCTCAAGTAAGGATGATTTTGTCCCCTTGCAGACATCAGACAATAGCTGGAGATATTTTTTATTGTCATAACTTGGGGGGTGGGTGGTAGAGCCCAGAGATGCTTCTAAACACCCTACATTGCATAGGACAGCTATCCACAATTATCTGGCCCAAAACAACAATAGTGCCAAGGTTGGGAAACTTTGAGTTAGACTACAGTGTGAATATTACTATTATATATACCTTGGTCTTCACGCAGATTCAAGTGACTTTCCCCCAGAGCAGCTTTGCTCCGTGGCGCTGTCCGTGGTGCTGACGTGGACTTAATGCTCCTAGCCCAGTCCCTATAGCTTGTCCAAATCCCAGACTTTCTTGATCCCATTTTGATCCCTGTTCCTGCTTTTGCCTCAGATTGTTGTACTGAGCATTATACAACATCAAAGTGGGAAGATCAAACCGAGACCCAGAGCTCAGGTTTGCCATTGTTATAAAAGATGACCTTTCGACAGAACATCATTTACCTGCAGCTTATGAAGTGCGGGTGTCATTTACCTGGGGCTCTCCCTGCCCAGAAAAACAGGGCCAATGACGTTTTGCCATTTGTGGATTGTTAATGGAATCGCCCCTGATTGAGAAGCTCTGTGACGCATCTTGTCCTTAATCACGCTGACACTAGGAAAAAAAAGGACTTAGAAGATTTGCTCCCACAGCGCTCAGGGCAGCTGGGGTGGGCAGACCCTCGCTGGGTGCCCTGGGGTTAGACAGCCTGTCTGCCAGGGAGTTAATTGATTCTTTAGGTTAACACTGTTTTGTGTGCACAGACAAATCTGGGCATCCATTCTGCTTAGTGTGATGTCGGAGAGTTTCCTGTGAGTTCTGCAGTCCCTGGCTCTTGCTTCTGACTTCACAGAACACTGCTCTGTGAAGCCACTGATTTCTCTGTGAAACCATTGGTTCAGAAAAATGAATTCCAGGAGGCTATTTTATTGGTGGTGGTCTTCACTGAAGGCATTATTTTAAATCTACCTTGGAGGGGGCACCTGGGTGGCTAAATCAATTGAATGTCCGACTCCTGATTTCAGTGCTGGTTATGCTCTCAGGGCTGGGAGATTGAGTTTGTGTCAAGCTCTGCACGGGGAGTATGGAGCTGCTTAAGATTCTCTCTCTCCTTCCAACCTTCCCCCATCTCCTGTTTGTGCCCTCTGAAAAAAAATCCATCTTAAGGAGACTGTCACCTGGAGTGTCCTTCTATTGAGGGCCTACTAAGTATCAGTGTTAATTGCCTCTGATCTTAGCTCTGCAAGGGAACATTATTTACCCCATTTTAAAATGAAGAAACTGGGTCTCAGAGAGGCCAAGAGGATCATATAAGGTTACGCTGCCAGGAAATGGCAAGGCTATTATTTTAACTCCATTTTTCTTGTCTTTCATCCAGATTTATTGTTCTCAAAGTGGGGTTCCCAGAGCAGCAGCAGCAACATCACTAGGAAATGCACATTTTCAGGTGCTTCCCCACACTTACTGAATCAGAAACTCTAAGGTGGACCTGGCAGTCTGTGTTTTACAAAGCCCTCCATGCGATTTTGGTGTTTATTCAAGTTTGAGACCCACTGATCTAGAGCTTCCTTCCTTCTACTCCTCACCAGAACTTTCTGCTAGGGACATGAGGAGCTAGGAATGAGGAATAATCTGGTATTTCCTGAGGTGGGAGAGTTTGATCATTCTGGACCCTTTCTTCCCAGGAGATCACTGGGTTAGCCTGAGAGCCATTGAGCTGCCTTGGTTTCCCCAAAGTGATTAGCTTCTTCTTATTTTATTTTATTTTATTTTTTTAAAGAATTTTTTTAAAAGATTTTATTTATTTATTTGACAGACAGAGATCACAAGCAGGCAGAGAGGCAGGCAGAGAGAGAGGAGGAAGCTGGCTCCCCACTGAGCAGAGAGCCCAATGTGGGGCTCGATCCCAGGACCCTGAGATCATGACCCTGAGCCGAAGGCAGAGGCTTTAACCCACTGAGCCACCCAGGCGCCCCAAAGAATTTTTTAAAAGATTTTATTTTGGGGGGCACCTGGGTGGCTCAGTGGGTTAAAGCCTCTGCCTTCGGCTCAGGTCATGATCCCGGGGTCCTGGGATCCAGCCCCGCATTGGGCTCTCTGCTCAGCAGGAAGCCTGCTTCCTCCTCTCTCTCTGCCTACTTGTGATCTCTGTCTGTCAAATAAATAAATAAAATCTTAAAAAAAAGATTTTTTATTTACTTGACAGACAGAGATCACAAGTAGGCAGAGAGGCAGGAAGAAGCAGGCTCCCCACCGAGCAGAGAGCCTGATGTGGGGCTCGATCCCAGGACCCTGGGACCATGACCCGAGCTGAAGGCAGAGGCTTTAACCCACTGAGCCACCCAGGTGCCCCTAGCTTCTTCTTCTTTTTTTTTTTTTTAAGATTTACTTAATTTGGGGCACCTGAGTGACAAAGTCGGTTAAGTGTCTGCCTTCCGCTCATGTCATGATCTCAGGGTCCTGGGATTGAGTTCCACTTCAGGCTCCATGCTCAGTGGGGAGCCTGCTTCTCCCTCTGCTGCTACCCCCTCCCTATGATTCTCTCTCTCTCTCAGATAAATAAAGAAAATATTTTTAAAAAGATTTCTTTAACTACTTATTTTAGAGAGAAAGAGAGGATGAGTCGGGGGAGGAGCAGAAGGAGAGGGACAAACAGACTCCTCACTGAGCACAGAGCCTAGCACGGGACTCAGTCCCATGACCGAGATCATGACCCGCGCTGAAATCAAGAGTCTGAGTGCTTAACTTTCTGAGCCACCCAGGCGCCCAGAGGTGATTAGCTTCTGAACAAAAGAAGCTAATGCCTGAGCTCCCTGGTGCCTAGGAACTTCCTTGTCTGACTTGCCCTCTGCTGGGACTTATTAGACTTAATATCTAATAAGTAGCTGATGGGTGCAGGAGGAATAGACCAGTCCTGGGGGCTCAGAGGGCTGGAGCCACAGGATATTTGCCCCTGATCAAAATGGCTTCTGACTTGGAAATGCTGAGTGTCACCTAGTACATCTCACAGTCCTGTGACATACCGCCGGGACTGGGCGAGCATCCCTGGTCCTTGCAATGTTGCATAAATCAAGGAGTTTCCCACCGTTCTCTGCCTCCAAAGAGCCCAGAGGCTTGGTGGTGGCAGCTCACCCCTTCCTGCAGGTCCCCCTTTCCTAGGGTGGGGAGAAGGTTGCTGGGCAGACCTTCCTATTTCTCAGGCCAGCTCTTTATCTTCCAAGATCTTTTGCAAACATGATGGTTGCAGACAGGAACTGTAGGAGTGATGCTGATGGCAGCCCTTATGCAGGTACCTGGCCCTGGGCTAAGGGCCTTCCCTGTATTACCTCATGGGATCCTCAGCACCACCTTATAAGGCTGGGATTATCGTCCCCAATTTATAGATGAGGAAACTAAGGCTCAGATAAGTCAGCATGTCCAAGGTTCTACGGCTGTTAAGTGGCAGTCGAAGGCCACTCTCTGTCACCAAAGTTTGCTCTTGATCCCCATGTAATCTATTATTTCATCCTGTTTCACAGCCAAAGGCTGCGAAAGGACCCTGATGCAATCACACAACTGGGGCGTGGCAGATGGCGGATTTGAATCCAGGTCATTCTTTTGAAAGGAGAGTCTGTGTTTGGGGGTCTGTTTGGCCTATTGGATGCAGGACTCAGTCTCAACAGCTTCATAAAGAGGTCTGAGGACAGAGCAGTGTCTTTTTTTTTTAAGATGTTATTTATTTATTTGGAAAAGAGAGATAAAGCATGTGCAGAGGGTTGGGGAGTGGCAGAGGGAGAGAAAGAATCTTAAGCAGGCTCTGTTCCCAGTGCAGAGCCCAACGTGGGGCTTGATCTCTTGACCCTAGGATCATGACCTGAGCTGAAATCCAGAGTCAGATGCTGAACCTACTGAGCCTCCCAGGTGTCCCCAGAGCAGTGTCTTTCAGGTAAATATGTATGGCCTTGGGCAAGCTACTTTCCCTGTCTGTGCCTCAGTCTCCTAATCTATGATTCCACAGTGCCATTAACCCCATGTGTTTGCTGTTATTCTCAAACCAGATAAAGACCCTGAGAGACATCTTAATAATAACAGTAGCAGAGGCTGTGTTTTCCTGGGTACCTGCTGTAGGCCAGGGATCTGCGATCTCCTCTCATCCTCATCCTATGAGACAGGTGCTTTGATTCCTTGGGATGAGCTCTGGGCCCCAGTTCTTTCATCTGTATGATGGGGACGATGTCCTAAGTACTACATAGGATGTTTGAGTATTAAATGAGTTATTACATGTAAGTGATCGGAACAGGACTTGGCAGAAAGTAAGTACCGTGTAAGTGTCCTATCACCTTGATGTCTTGTAGCCAGGGAAACTGGGGCCCAGAGAAGCGAATGTCTTGCTCAAGACCACACAGCTGTGAAGTGGCTCCCCCAGATCTTAAGCCTTGAGACTCTAGTGCCTGCTCTTTGTCCCCAACTGTTTAGAGGCCCCCCAACTTGGTGGCACCCCTGCTTTGGGTCCATTGTCCTGCCCCAGACATCAGGGTGGGATACCCTAGCTCTATGGCTTTGGCCCATTCTCTCTTGATCCACAGAAGTCCCATGCCCATTCTCTGAGCCTTCAGGGGCCTGAAAATAAACTGCAGAGCCTGAGAAATAAAAAATTAGCTTCATGCTTCCAGTGTCCAGAGGCTTTGGCGGGTGTTGAATTATTCAGGCTGTTTGGGTGCGAGCTGTTAGTTTTCTGCTGTTCTTGCCTTGACGGCCACCCTGACAGATTGATGGATGGGCCAGTAAAACACTCAGAGGCCAGAAGGAAAATTCTTAATCATAAGTCACTGATGGGAGCGAGTGTTTTCTCTGCACTGGCAGCTCCAAAGGCTCAGCCTGGTCCGAGCCCTCCCTCACCTTCCCCTAATGAGGCCGGAGACCCCAGCTGCAGGATCTCCTTGGCAAACTGCTAAGGGCTTGAAGCAGAACTTTTCAGAATGGAGCTCCTCATTCATCTTATTTTATATTTTTAGAAGATATGTACTTTACATAAAAGGCACAAAATCTTGAGTGTATGAGTTTTTACCTTTGTGAGCATGGTGTGACCAATCACTCAGATCAAGATATGAAACCTTCGTATTCTGGAAGTTTTTCCCCTCATCTCCCTTTCCAGCTGCTACCATCTCTGCTTCCAGATGATGCCTATCCCGACCTCCAGCACCATAGATTAGTTATGTCTCCCCCAGAGTTTCCCATCAGTGGAATCCTCTAGTTGGTATCTGATTTCTTCCAGGAGCCTTCTTAATTTTTTGAGATTTATCCGTGTTGTCACATGTATTAATAATTTATTCATTTTTATGGTTGAGTAGTATTCCATCGAATATGAATATGCCGCCATTTCTTTATCCATTCCCCTGCTGGTGGACATCTGGGATGTCTCCAGTCTCTGTCCAGTATAAACAGCCACTACAGACGTTTGCGTACCAGTCTTCACGTGGACGTGTTTTTATATTTCTCGGGTATATACCTAGGAGAGCGATGGCTGTGCCTTAGACAAAGTGCTTGTCTAGTTTGATGAGAAACAGACCAATATTTTTGCCAACTGGTTGTACCATTTTCACAGTTCCCAGCAGGAGTGGCTAAGAGTTCCAGTTGTCCCATGTCTTCACCAACACTTGGTGTTATCAGCCTGTTCTGCTTTAGCCATTCTGGTGGGTGGGCAGTGTTGTCTCATCGTGGTTTATTGGTGTGTGACTAATCCTACTGGGCATCTCTCACGTGCTCGTGGGTCCTTTGTCCATCCTCTTTTGCTCTCTTTTCCATTCCACCTGCAGCCCATGCAACTCTGCTTCTCCACGTGAGATTTCCTCCCAGACCCGGGACCTTGCAGGTGCAGTCTCAAGGTGTGAGAGAGTCAATATCCTAGGGGCAGCCCTCAAGCAAGGGAGACGGAATTGAATAGATAAATGACATAGCTTCTTTCTTAGTTTATATCCCTTCCCCATCTCACGTCCCCACTCCCTCCCTCACTCCCTCCCCCACTTGTTTTCTGGAACCACCTCCCAAATAAACCGCATACACCAGTCTTTGTTTCAGGGTCCACCTTGAGGGTAGCCCAAACTAATGCAGGAGATACCCCGGAGGTTGGCAAGAGCAGGAAGCTGCTACCTCCCCCAGGGCTGGAAAAACACAGGGAGAGTGTGTTATTATTGGCACCTGGGACCTGGGGGCACCTGGCAGACATTGGAATTACAGTGGGCTTGTCCAGGGGAAACTGATGGCCCCAAGGGGTCCAACACTTTCAGACTCATACCGAAGTCAGAGGACAGGGGAGAAATGCCCTGACTTCTCGCTTTCCCCACATCTGCAAATCTCCTGCCTAAGCTCTCGTTGGTAGAATCCAGACAGAATCCAGCTGACCCAGGAGCCTGGGAAACATAGCCCCTGAGACGCATAGCTAAGGCAGGGAAGGAAGAGGCACTGTTGTGAGGGCAGACAGGCCCAGTGGGAAGCAAGACAGCAGGAGGTTCTTCCCAGGTGCTTAAAAGTGACCCACCCTCCTCCTCCAGTGGGCAAACAGACCAGATCCGGGAACTGCCCTCTCTGCTTCTCTTCCCCCCCACCCCACCTCCCAGAGGCTCTGCGGGATGCTCTGTCTCTCAGTCACTTGGATCCTGAGCGTGACAGCTGCTCCTTTGTGCCCAGGCACAGAGCATAGCCCTGAGCCCCTTCTTCCTGGGCCACTTTGAGCTTTTGCTTCCCAGAGTGGTGGGATGCGTAGATACCTGTTGTCTGCCAGATTAAAACCCACCCAGGTGGAAAATGGCAGGTGGAATGCCAAGCAAAAGGATTCCTTCCCACAGCAGCAGGAAGGCAGCCCTTTGAGCCAGTGCCAGAGATGCCAGGTGTCTCTGGCTGGCAAGCCCCCTCCTGACAGATGGAATTTACAGACCTCTGTGCCCTGCAAGGGAACAGTTAGACGTAGGATCCAGAGATCCAGACTGCGGCCTGCATGCTCATTCCAGCCCATCCACTAACAGGTCAGATGACCTTGGACAAATTGTCTCCACGTCCCCAGCCTTTGCTTTGCCATCTGTAAAACGGGATCCTGACACTATTTTTAACGTTTTTTATAGAGTGTTGACTAGATTCATGTACGAAGAAAGAACCTGTTAACAGGACAAAGGTAAAGAACTTAGAGATTTGGCCCTTATATGTTCTCCTGCTCAGTACAGGTAACAATGAGGTGGACCAGAAAGTCCGATTTGTCTTTAGGACAGTCCCCTGGGGGGCACACTCTAAGGTGGTCTCCAGTGATTATCGACCCATTAAGTAGATACTTAATAAATGTTTGTTAAATGCATGATGACATCGACACCAGCCTCTTAGCACTTTTTAAATCAGATCTAAATTAATATTTGGTAGTCAAAACTCTTATGTCCTGTACTATTCCTTACCTAATCTCCTCTCCCACCGCTCCCCAAGATGTAGCTTCCACCATCCTGATGTCTGTCTTCTTGCTATCCTGCTGGGCAGTGGCTTGGCCAGCTGTTTCTGTTCCACCGTCCACTCTGAGTTCTGTGACCAGTTCCGCCACACCCTCGACTTCCTGAGGTCTTGCCCAGGCCAGCTCATGCCTCTGATCCACTTTATCCTATCTTTGGTGCCTGATCACTGGGCAGGATTTGGCTAAGTGGAAGGATTGAAGGGAGCATTCTAGAAAGGGGGCCCAACATGAGTGAGGGCCCCGGGGTGGGGCTAAGTCAGACCTAAACAGAGAGCGGGGAGAAGATGAACCTGATTTAGGGTAGGCTGGGGTAGGTTCCCGAACCTGTTCTGGGCCGGGCAATGCACTCAGCTCATTGCACACAGTCTCGTTTAAGCTGCTCCTGTGGTTATGACAGTATCGTCATAGTAGCTAAGATCCTCAGATCTGGAGTCAGCCAGCCTAGGCTCAGATCATAGCTCCTCCAAGTTCTGGGGAGTGACCTCTGGAGAACTTAATCTTGTGCCTCAGTGTCTCCAGAGGGGAAAAAAAAGGTGATATAGTCTCTACTCACAGGGTTCTTACACAAACTAGGAATTAACAATATGTGGGATGTACTTAGGATAGAGTCGTTGCTCTATGAATGTTAGTTATCCGGTCTCTAGACTTGAGATCTGCAATATTACAGCCAACTAGCCACGTGGTGCTATTTAAATGTAAATGAACTCAAATCCAGCAAAACGCAGAATTTAGTTCTTCATCCCATTAACCACATTTCAGGTGCTCAGTAGCCAGGAGTTTGGAGAGTGCAGGTGTGAAACATCTCCATCATTGGAAAGTTCCATTTGGGCTGCTGGAGAGGGATGTATAAGAAACTGGTAAGGGTGCTTATGTCTGGGGAGGGGAACGTGGAAGATGGTGACGATAGGGGTTCAAGAAAGACTTTCCTCCTCTGTACATTTGGAACGTTTTTAAAAATCATGAGCAGGGGCACCTGGGTGGCTCCGTGGGTTAAGCCTCTGCCTTCGGCTCAAGTCATGATCCCAGAGTCCTGGGATCAAGCTCGCATTGGGCTCTCAGCTCAGCAGGGAGACTGCTTCCCCCACTCTCTCTGCCTGCCTCTCTGCCTACTCGTGATCTCTGTCTGTCAAATAAATAAATAAAATATTTTAAAAAATAAAAAAATAAAATCATGAGCATTTATGACTTAGAAGAACATGAAAACAAGCATGCCTTGCTTGACATTTTTATAGAGGAGAAACTGAGGCTCTGAGAAAGTCCAAGGTCATAGTGCTGGAAAGTGGACAGGGGGTGCCCAAGGCTGAAACTTCCTGCCTGACTTGTAGCTTGAGCTGTCCACCACCGGGGTTCGAATGGGAATGGGGAACCCCAAAGGCAGAGGATGTTTCAAAGGGTTCAGGCCCTGGGGACTCCCAAGACCTACTTCCCTCGTTGAGTCCTGACCAGGGACCATCTTTTACATCCCCGAGGGAAGGGTCAGTCAGTTCATGGAGCACCGGTTATGGGGACTGTGGTGAAGAATTCAGGCTCTTGTGTCAGACAGTGCTGGTTCAAGTCTGGACTCCTCCACTAAATTGCTATGGGATCTTGTGCCTCAGCTTTCTCATGGGGAGATAAATGGGGATAATAACAGTTCCATGCTCATAGGGCTGATGCCAAGATGAAGTGAGATGATTTGAAGGGCTTGGCTCTTGGTAGCCAATATAGGCAACTTAATGTGTTATTATTATTTTATTAAATTTTTAAGGCTGGTCTCAGAAGAAATTGACCTGCACACCCCCCACCCCTCCCCCCCCCCCCCCCCCCCCGCAAACCCCCGCTGAAGCATCTTCTTTTCCCACATGCCTGGGAAGGACAAATGGAGACGGGAGGAGGGAGGAAGCCTGAAATTCCTCTCAATATACAATTGTGCCTATCCCCTGTCCTGTCCCCCTTGGCCTTGCAAAGCACGTGCAGGAAAACACTGCATTCTGGTTACAAAAGGTGTAGCATAAGGCAGGAGTGGCCTGGACAAATATTTATAGGGCTGTGGCACATGTCGCACAGGTGTCTCCAGATTTCCCTGACTGTCCGAAGGTGAAGAAGCAACTTTGTATTTGCCATTAATCTTGCAAGTAAATGCACAGAGGAGCCCGGGCTGGGAGTTTTCCTATTAACTGATTGTGGCCCCCGAACTTGGTTGGGAGCTCGTTAGGCAGGGCTGGGAGCCCTGGACCCACTGTGCTGGTTTTGTGGTGGTGGTGGTCATCTTGTGGCACATGCAGCCTGCTGCACCTGGCCTGGTGATGGGGGATGCTCAGGGCTCCCCACTGGCACCTGGATGGACATCCATTAACCCAAGGGAAGGGAGAAGGAGCTTCGGGATTGGAGAAGGGCAGCTGGGGATGACCCATTACGGTTCCAACACCTGAGCTATCCTGGGGCCATGAAAGAGTGTGGTGCTTATCCTTGGGCAGGGTTCAAGTCTGGGCCCCCTCCTCTCCACCCCTCTCTGAGTCTCAGGTTCTTCATCTTTGAAGTGGAGATTATAGCAATGCTTAATATGGACATTTACCATGAGGATTATATGACCTATACCTTTCATCTTTATCTTTCATCTGACTAAGTGCTGCTCATAGGATGTGACCACTGGGTCCTAGAAGAATCTTTCCTTCCAGTTCCAATGCCATGTGCTGTAGGATGGCTGAAATAGTTCCATGAATGCTCCTTCTCTCAAAAATATGTATATTCAAACACACTGAGCTGTTATCCTTCACTGACACCCCAGGGCAGTAAAGGATTGAAGAGCAGAGTTGCTTGGGGGTAATGGGGTAGAGGGTTGGAGGGGGTGGAGGGATGGAGCAAACCAGGGGGCACTGGGACCCCCACCAGGGGAGTGGGAGGGGCCCACTGACCTGTGCACCAGGCTTTACAGTTATATAGGACACTCATATTCATTGGCTCAGCCGGTCACCACCCGGGTCAAGAAGTGGACACACCAGCTCTGGCTACTTTTACGGAGGTCTGTGAGTGCATCTCACTCTTCCCTCCGTGTCTCAGGCCATCTGCTTGGTGCCTCTTCCATCAGATATGCATCTCATGTCTCAGAGCCTTCTCCGAAGCACTACTGTAGGCAATCACAGTAGAGCGACTCACTCATTTGTCCGACCAGCCAATTAAGAAACAATGAAGCACACAATCAACTAGCTAGCCGGTCAGGGAACTGGCCATCCACCCAGCCAACTAACCACTCAGTCAAGTAACGGAACACCAACCAACCATGAACCAACACACTAACCAACTAATCAGATAGCCAGCTAATCCACTACCCAGTCAACCAGTCAACTAACTACTCAACCATTCAGTGAGCAAACAGTAAATCACACAACCAGAGCACAGACCAACTAAACAATCAAATAACCACTAATTAACAAAGCAACCAAAATATACTGATCTGGGGCAAATCCACACAAGCAGATTTTGTTTTGGCTGAGGGAAAGGGCTACCTGCCTCCTGTTTGGGCTTTCAGCAGCCCCTCCTGGAAGGGCCTCACCTTTGCACTATGTATCTGTGTAACCCTGACCATGCATTTTCCCTTCTGGGCCCATTTCCCCATCTGACTAAGCACTGGTTTGCAAACTGGGTTCCTTGGGGCCCAGGGTTCTGTGGAAGTGCCCTGGGGCTGCCTGGGGAGGCAGGATGCAGACAGATGGGTGGGACCTGGGATAGTTCTCAACTGTTCTGCATAATTGGGATTTTGAGTAAGATTTTGTTTGAAGAAAGGGTTTGATGTCTTAAAACCATTTTTTTAAAAGGTTTTAAAAAGATTTTATTTATTTGAGAGAGAGAGAGCATGACAGGAGAGGTGAACCGGAGAAACAGACTCCCTGCCGAGCAGGGAGCCTGATGTGGGGCTCGATCCCAGAACTCCGGGATCATGACCTGAGCTGAAGGCAGTCGCTTAACCAACTGAGCCAACCAGGTGCCCTTAAAAACCATTTTTGAATATTGAAAAGCCATCACACTGGGTCATCTTTTAGCTGTAAGGACCAATGATTTTGCCCTTATGGGAAGCATGAAGGAGACTCTGGACTCTGGGTAGAGTGCTGTGAAAACACAGAGGCGGCCATCTGTGTCTCCTAGGAATGGGACCCCCGACTTCTGAGGCAGGGCAGTCGGGAGCCTAATAGGCTTTTAGAGGCTCTTAGAGACCCCATGTCAGTGAGAGGACCAGTATAAGTCACCCCTACTGCAGTTCCTCACCTCTGTCCAAGCAGAGCCTGCTTCCCGTGACCGAGGTTTGGCTAGAATTTCCCAGCAGCTCCTGGCAGGGCATGGGATGCTCTTGGACATGGTCCCCACTAGAAACTGACTCCAAAGGATCTTCAGCCTGGCCTGGGGCTGCCCATCTGCCTGTTTCTTGGAGTCGCCAAAGGGAAGGGAATGCAGAGCCTGGCAGTGTGTAGGAAGACCACAGGCATCACACCGTCCCACTGGCCCTCAGAGGTGCCCAGATTTGGCATGCAGCTGAGCTCTCCTTGTGGGTGTCAGTTCCCCAAAGTGGAAAGGCAGCCAGATAGGACCCGGGATTCCCACTGCAGGAAAAAAGGCACGGAGTTGGGGCGTGAGGCCTTGGACTGAACCTCTATTCTCTACAAGACCTTGGGCAAGTCACTTCACTGTTCTGAGCCTATCTTCTTTTCTGTGTGAAATGGGGCCAATCCATGATTACCACCAGAAAGTTACAAGGTCAAGAGTAGGACGTGTTGGGGTACCTGGCTGGCCCAGTTGGTTAAGTGTCTGACCCTTGACCTCAGCTCAGCTCTTTATCTCAGGGTCATGAGTTCAAGCCCTGCATTGGGCTCCACACTGGGCATGGAGCCTACTTTAAAAAAAAAAAAAGAGTAGGACCTGTCCCTGTATACTGAGATCCCCATTTTATAGATGGGAAAACTGGCCAAGCAGGGAATCTTCAAAAGAACAGGGATTCTAATTAAGGTTTCTGAGTTGGCATCTCTTTCTTTAACCCTGGGACATCTTTTCTTCCTTCTCTCTGGGGAACGTTTTCCTTTCAGGCAAGATAGAGGCAGTCCTGACTGGGAAGGCTAAGGTCTTGTTCTCCCCAAGTACCCAGGGGTGACTCCGGGGGCTTCTTCACCTCACCGCACTCCCTGTCCCCTCTGCAATGTCTCCCCACCTGAGCAGAATGCAGGTTTAAATCTCTTCCAGGACACCTTCAACATCCCCAGCCTGCCTGCCCACCGATCTGAGGGACTATCATTTATTTAGAAGCATCACTCTTCTGATTTATTGGTGATGGGTCAGCTATGTTCTCTAGGCAGCTTATGGTGGCACCACTAAATTTGCCGAGATTAAGAGCATGATGGGGAAGGTAAACTGGGAATCCTGGGAGGGCAGCTCCCGGGAAGTGCCCCACACTCTTCCGTGTACACCTGGCAAGAAGCGAGCTACTTTCTGCTGCTTGGCGTGATGGAAAGCATCCCAGAAGGAGGAGATTTGCACCCAGAAGGGGAGGATGTCCATTCCTGGAGTCACAGGCTATTCTCATGCTGGAATCCTAGAATATGTGAACTGGAGAGTCACAGAGTTAGACAGGTTCTTGAGAGATCCTGCAGAGCAGCCCTCTCCATCTCCTGATGGAGAAATTAGGTCCAGAGAAATGACCTCTTCAGAGGCACCCAGCCCAAGGCTGCATCCTGACTCTCTTTCCAGTGCTCCTTTCGTGGCACCAGGATGCCTTTTTTTTTTTTTTTAAGATTTTAATTAATTTTTTTTGCAGGGGGTGGGTAGAGCACAAGCCGGGAGGGGGGCAGAGGGAGGAGAAGAAGCAGACTCCCCACTGAGCAAGGAGCCCAATGGGGGGCTCAATCCCAGGACCCCTGGATCAAGACCTGAGCTAAAGGCAGATGCTTAACTGAGCCACCCAGGCGCCCCATCCAGGTGCCCCATCCAGGAGGCCTTGTGGCTAGAGATGGAGATTAGGACTTTGCAGAGATCTTGTGTCTTCATAAGCACCCCCACTTTCCAGAAAAAGAGGTCGAGATTCAGAGAGGACCCCTGACCTCCTGGCGGTCTCACAGGGATTTCATGGGGACCTCTTAGTTTTGCTCTGCTTCTCTAGCACCCACATCAGTGGTTAGAACATAACACGTGCAACACGTATTTGTCAAATGAATGAATGAATGGACACAAGAATGAATGTTTATTGGCAGATCTGGAAGTAGAACCATGTGACTTCAAGCCAGTGTTCGGGCTCAGCCACCAGTTTCTGCGGTTACCAAAACGGGCTGCTGAGCCTGTCCCATTTTATGTATTTCCCACACAGTAACGAGCATCCGGTGGGAAGTGGAATTCCCACAGGTGAAAACTCTGCCTTGCAGACAGTGGGAATTTTCTTCTAGGGGCTTTACAGTTCCAGAGGCGGGGAAGGGTTAAACAATCCCCAACAGGGCTTAGCTTTGGGGTGATAACACCATCTTCCCCTTCTAGGTACACTGCACTGCATGAGATGGTCCTCTGAGTGCTCCAACACTAAGACAGGTTCTGGGGAGATGTCTGAAACAGGTCCCAGGAGGGAGGCATGAGCCACAGAGCTGGGCGAGGATGGAAGGCAACCAGATAGACAGAAGCCAGAAGCTGCAGATCCCGGGAGGAAGGGGAGCAGGGGCTGTGGGCTCCTTCTCCTTGCAGACAGGTGCCGGGTGATTTAGCGCTGAACACAACAATGAGGATATTACCCGGGTGAGGATGCAGCCCCAGCAGAAACCATGAGCCAGTTCTTGAAATAGCTCCCCAAATCGGTTGAAATCATACCATCAGATTCTAGTGGGTCTTTGTTTCAACAGAGTAGACATTTCCTGAGCACCTGCTCCATGCTGAGCTCTGTGAAAGGCATTGTGGGAATTAAGAGAGGCAGGGCTGCATGCAATGAAGAGAATGGGACCTGGAACCAGACTGCCCAGGTCAGTTTGCTCATCTGTAAAGTGGGGGTAATAGTAACACCCCACGGTGTTATTGCGAGGATTAAATGAGGTAATACACACAAACCACTTAGCACCGTACCGGCATATAGTACGTGCTCCATAAGTGCTACGAAGATGTGACTAGAGTGCATGCCTCTGGCATTAAACACGTGGGACTGCAGGGGCACTCTGCCCTAATTACAAAGGCTGCCAGCCCCTGCTTGGAGGACCTACTCCCCCTTTAATATCTTCCCCTGGGGTTTCTGGAGGGCTTCAGGGATGCCTCCCTCCCTTGTGTTCAGGAAGTTGTCTACCCACGTTCTCCTCCTCTGAGCTCCCCCAGGAAGTTCCTGCCCACATGCCATTTAATTGTCCAGGTCATTCCTACAGTCCGGTCCCTATTTCAGACCTCACAGATTGGCAGCCTGCTCTGCATATGTAGTTCTCAGACAGATTTTGATGGACAACATGCTGTTTCAAAACCAATTTGAGCTGACTTCTGTAAGCCAGGAGATTTCATATTTAAAGAAATCATATTTTCAGGCATTTTCAAGCTTTGTTTGTTTGCTTGCTTGCTTGTTTGTTTAGAGGACAAGCTGGAGGGGCAGAGGGAGAGGGAAGAGAATCTCAAGCAGACTCTGCTGTGCGTAGAGCTCAATCTCACAGTCGGAGGTCACTATCCCAAGATCACCACCTGAGCCAAAACCAAGATTCGGACGCCCCGTTAACTGTGCCACCGAGGCACCCCCTTTTCGGGCAAAACAAAAAGGAAGATCTGGCACATGTTCCAGAAATGCAGAAACAGGTCTGCCTTTTTGCTGGGCAGTGAGGGAGTAGGACTGAGGAGTCGCCACCCTATAGGGTCAGAGCACACAGTCTCCATTTGGCCCCGGTTCCTCGGGCTGCCTCTACTCACCCCCAGCCCGTTCATCGGTTCCTGTGGCCAGCCTGGCCTCTGGAAGCATTCATGTCTCCTGATCTGTTCTCTTCCTGGCCCTGCTGAACAGGTCAGGGCTGTTAGCCCTTAGCATCCCCTCCCCAAGAATTCATCGCCCTGAGCATCGGCTCCAAAGACTTTCTTGCTACCAACTCCCACCCTATCCCTTGCCCTTGGAGCATAGATTTTAACACTGGCACAATTGATTTGCCAAGGACAAGTGATTAATTAGAAGCGAAGACTCGCTGCAGGAGAGCCTCCAAGGCCCTTTTGATCTCTGATGCCTCTTGAATTTTGCTGCCTTTGTTCTGGCCCCAGATGGGGGACTCCTTAGGCAGCGGGGGCGTGCAGATGGTTTGCTATTTATGACAACCACCTAGCGCCCCATCTTCCATCCCAGCACCTTCGCTTTCTTCCTGAGATCTGCTCCATGCTCTAAGGGTGTGTGTAGAGTGGGAACGGGGCACTGCCCCGGGGCTTTGAAGCCTGGATGAGACACAGGTGTGCACCTGGCTGGTTGCCAGGGTGTATTTTGTTCTTTCCTTATACTTTGTTATCAGCTCCAGGCGATGCTTGGGACTGTCAGAGAGGTGGATAAATGGCGGGAAGCAGCAGCCCTGGTTGAAGAGGTTTCCTGGAGAACCTTGCCATCCACAAGTAATTCTTGGCCCTGCATTGACACTGGGAGCGCATTAGAAATGCAGACCCTTGTGCATCCATCCAGACCTGCTCAGATCCCCCAGGCAATTCATGGGAGCAAAGCACTTTTCATCTTTACCTGGGTTCCCATACATTCACTGAGAGCGGGTGCAGCCTTCTGTAGTGATTCTCAGATGACGGTGGGATCTTAGGCTCACTACCCCCGCCCCCAGCCTGCTGCCTGGCACAGAGCAGGTGCTCAGTAAGTTTTCATAGACTTGAATCTTCCACCCGGGTTAGAGGCCCTGTGTAGTTCTCAGCCATACTGAGTCTACTGTGTAGGTCAAGGCCATACATTGCTCCGAGGAGCTTTAAACATTGCTGCTCACCGGCCCCTACCTGCTTAAGGGTTGGTTGTGGTCTTGGTGCAGCTTGGACAGTGAAGCTCAGAAGTTCCCCGCAGTCCTAAGCACAGTCCTAAGCACAGTCCCAAGCACAGTCCCTGGCTGAGAACCTCTACGTTGGTGCCTATGACAAAAGCTCACGGTCAAAAATAGGTCTTTCAAATCCCATGGGAGGCTGATGCTGGAATCCCATCCACCCTCTCCATTTTCCCTGCGTGTTGGGATCAGACAGCTGTACACCCATTGCAGAATGGAGACCCATGCTGGCGTGCATTTAGGGACCACGACATATGAAATACATAGTTTCAAATGCAAAGATGACACTTGGAGGATGGCCCAGGGTGGCTCACTGTATGAGAGGTGCACGGGACACCTAGGTGGATGCCCCTGCCTTTTTACCTCCTTTTCTTCTCCCACCCCCTCTGGTTAATTCGTCTTCTTTAGCTCTGAACTTGATGGTCCCTTCCTCCAGGAAGCTTTCTTTGACCAACCCTAGGGAGGCAGGTTGCTTCGTTAGAAGTTTTCAAAGAACGGTGCTCTTCCCAGAGCCCAGTTGCCAGGCACTTGACCATGAGCTTGGCCATGATGTCTGGCGCCCCCTTCTGGACCGGAGGCTCGCCGGAGTCCTGTTGTATTTCCAGTGCATGTAACTGTACTCAACAAAATAAACATCGTGAGGAATGTTTGAACGAGTGAAGGGATGAATATATGCAATTCTGCATTCACATGTGGCTGAGGGTTCCACAGTTGGGGAAAGGTTCTTCTTTTCCACACATCTGCTGTGTAGACTTGGTTTATCCAATTACCGTGAGGTGTTCTGTCAACCCTGTAGTGTGCAGTGAGGCATAGCTGTATTTCTTAGGTCTGTCATCTTCCAATAATTAGACCTTCAGGCACGTATGTCTTGCGGTTCAAATATGTTTCAGTTATATCTCTGTTGCTAAAGTAACTGCATACGTAAACCCTCAAAAATGTGCTTTAATAGTGATGGTCTACTGTGAATGTGCGCTATTTAGGTAACTTGCAATATATTTCCAGGACAATATAATTACATGGCTGGGTTATTTTTAATTTCACTGGGCAGCATTTCTCAAGGTTTGGTCATTTCAGCTCCACTTTTTTTTTTTTTTTTTTTTTTTGCCCTGCTTGTATACCACATCTATGGTATCATAATTTAATATTTTTCTTGAATCTACTCATTAAAAATGTCAGTAAATGTACTCCTTAACTATCAGTAAATGTAGCTCAAAAAGAAAATCTACATGACCACAGTAAATAGGAAACCAGCTTTCACTTTCCTCAAATAGAATATACCCACCAAGCACCACTCCCAATAAACAATGAAAATAAACAATGTTATTAAATATTAGCCAGATACTGTTAGCTGGATACCAAGGCTCTGAGCCTGATGCTTGCTCTTTCTTTGTTATAAAGGAAGCTCTGCAAGTATTGGAAAATGTGGTAAAGATCTGTTAGTACCAAATCGATACCTTTTCTTGGGTATAATTAGATGGATTGGGAAAAAAATTGAAAAAGAATAATTTTCTCATGTTGTGACTCATTACATATTTAGTGTCTTGTCCATATTAAAGGGTATTGCTTTATCACAAATTCATTTGTATGAACTCATATAAAGTCAATGTCAAGTTTAATGTTTCAGTATTAAGTTTACAACAACTAATTTTGTTTTTCTCCAGTTCTTTCTTACAGACAAATTGAAAAGGGTAGAAACTGGGTGGACCTTGAGGTCTTCTCTTGTGTATAAACTGTAAAGTTAAGAACCACTGACCAGCTCCTGGGTGGCTCAGTGGGTTAAGCATCTGCCTTCAGCTCCGGTCATGATCTCAGGGTCCTGGGATCTAGCCCCACATCAGATTCTCTGCTCAGTGGGGAGCCTGCTTCCCCCTCTCTCTCTGCCTGCCTCTCTGCCTATTGTGATCTCTCTCTTTCTGTCAAATAAATAAATGAAATCTAAAAAAAAAAAAAAAACACTGACAAATCACAGGTGACTTGGAAGAGTCACTAATGGGGTTTGGAATCCTGATTTTACCACCTGTTTGTTCTGTGACCTTGGGCACCTACTTCTCTTAGTCTGCAATTTCTCAGCTGTAAAATGTGAATAACAGCATCAGCCTTAAAGTACTGATTTCTGGCTTATAAAAAAGTAACGTAGGGGTTCCTGGGTGGTTCAGTGGGTTAAGCATCTGCCTTTGGCTCAGGTCAGGATCCCGGGGTCCTGGGATTGAGCCCCACATTGAGCTCCCTGCTCATTGGGGAGCCTGCTTCTCCCTCTCCCTCTGCCACTCACCCCTGCTCATGCATGCTTTCTATCTCTCAAATAAATAAAATCTTAAAAAAAAAAAAAGTAGTGTATGTGAATTACCCTGTCAAACAGGATAGGTGGTCTGTAATTAGTAGTTATTGTTGATCCTGTAGGCTCTGAGAAAGTAGGATGTATCTTACTTGTACCACAGCGTGAGTGGTTGGTCCCTGGTCAATGTTCAATAAATATCCTCACACTTGACCAGGTTCAGGGGTGCAGAGGGTGGGAAATGCTGTTTGCTCACGCTGTCTTGTTCAGAAAGTCTTCTCTGATTAGGGGGATTGAAAAGTGTGGTGTGTCAATTCAGACATTACTTTTGGGGGCAGAATGGCTCTTGAGATCCTGGGGGCTGGAACTGTAATGGGCATTCAGTAGGAAGAGCTGCAGACTGTCTGTTACATGAATGGTGGAAACAAAGGCAGCACATGTGAGATTACAGAATCATAAACCATCAAAATAGAAGGACCAAGTGCCCTCATTTCAGAGGGGGAGGCAAAGGCCTGAGAAAGGAGGTGATTTGACTAAGGTCATCCTGCTGGCTGGGAGCAAAACAGAGGTTTGAACCCATGTCTCTTGATGCCCACCCAGTCCAGAGCTCTATCCCCCACGTCATATCCAGTCCTTATTCGCTATTGTCACATAGTGATGAGCTGCTTATCTTTCTTCCCGCTATTTTGCAAAGCCTCTGGCCTCATCAGCCCTCTGGGAAGAAATCTACCTTCTCCGCCAACACCCGCAGGAAGCAGGGGATGCTGGGAGCCTCCGTGTGCACACACGTCCTTCCATTTAGGGCCCAGCTGCGCTCCCAGGGGTGTGAGCGTGCTCACACCACAGGGAGGGCTGTGCTAAGTCATCTCCAGAAAAACATTGCCTGATATTTTCCCTCCTGGGCCTCCTCTGTTGGACCAAAAAATGTTTACTCTTCAATATTATGCAACATTCTTTAAAAATATGGAAAAGGAAAAAAAGTACGAAGAAGTTAAAAAAAAAATCACAGTCCCACAACCTAAAGATAACCACTGATAATCTCTTGGCATATATCCCTTTGGTCTTTTTCTCTGCTGTATATGTAATTTCCTCTCCTTTCCCCCACCCCCTAGTAGACTCATATCCTGCAAACAGAGCTTTGTACCTGCTTACCACTATATTATGTCCACTTGCTATTAGGTTATGGCCATTTCCCCAAGTTAGTAAATATTTTTTTCTTTTTTTTTTCGTAGAGCATCAACTTAATTCATGGGTTTGGAGAAAATAAATCTTTTTATATTAAAATTAACATGGCCATATTTTGAAATAGAAGGCAGAATGTGCCTGACTTGTGTAACTAAAGCTCGAAGCTTCAAGAAAAATGTGGCTTGTGGCTTAGGCTCCATGCTAGACCCTCAGAATTATGCAGTCATTCTTTGTCATTTGGTGAGAAGTATTTGTAAAAATCTGAGAGATTTTTAAAATATGATATTCATTGGGCATCATTTATTTTGTATGTATATATGTTATATATAACACATATGACAGTATGTATACACAGTGTATGTAACATGTTACATATATCTATACTTAATATATACATATATTTGTATTATATAATGTGCTTATATATGATATGCTTAACATATAACATTTATTTTATAATAATATATATAAAATAGCTTTACTGACATATAATTTACACCATACAATTCACTCATTTAAAGTTGTACCCTTCCCTGGCTTTTAATATGTTCTCAAAAGTGTGCGACTATCACTACAACCAATTTTAGAGCATTTCCTTCACCTCAAAAATAAATCCTGTACGCATTAGCAGCCAGCTGCTCTTCATTTCCCTCCAGCCCCAACCATGAATCTGCTTTCTGTCTCTGTAGATTTGATGTTTCTGGATCTTCCCAATAAATGGAATTATACAATATGTGGTCTTTTGTGTCTGGCTTCTCTCACTTAGCATCACGTTTTCGAGGCTCATCCTCGTTGTACTGCGTGTGAGTACCTCTTTTCTTTCAAGATTTTATTTATTTATTTATTTATTTGAGAGAGAGAGAGAGAGAAAGAGCACAAGCAGGGTGAGCAGCAGAGGAAGAGGGAGAAGCAGACTCCCTGCTGAGCAAGGAGCCCAATGCAGAACTCGATCCCAGGACCCCGAGATCATGACCTGAGCCAAAGGTAGACACTTAACGGACTGAGCCACCCAGGCGCCCTTCTTTTCTTTTGTATAGCCTAATAATCTGTTACGTGACTGTACCAAATTTTGTTTATTCTCCTCCTTGGCCATTATGGGTAATGGTGCCGTGAACATTAGCATATACGTTTTCTCGCGGACATAGATTTTCACGTCTCTCGGGTGTGTTCTCAGAGCGGAGTGTTGGGTCATATGCTAACTCTGCTTGCTTCTTTTGAGGAACCGCCAGGCTGTTTTTCCAGCGTGGCTGCGTCATTGTACGTTCCCACCAGCTGTGTCTGAGGGTTCCCGTTGCTCCACATCCTCTCCGACTCTTGCTATTGTAGCCATCCTAGTGGGTGTGAAGTGTGTATCTCACTGTGGTTTTGATTTGCATTTCCCTAATGACAAATAATGTTGAGCATCTTTTCACATGCTTAGTGGCCATGTGTATATCTTCTTTGGAGAAATGTCTGTTTAGGTCATTTGCCTGCTTTAAAAATTTTTTTATTTTTATTTTTTAAAGATTTATTTATTTATTTGAGAGAGAGAGTGAGAGAGAGAGAGAGAGAGAGTACAAGGAGGGGGAAGGGCAGAGGGAGTGGGAGAAGAGAATCCTCAAGCTAACTCCCTGTTGAGTGTGGAGCCCAACATGGAGCTCGATCCTGGGACCCTGAGAGCATGACCTCAGCCGAAATTGAGAGTCAGACGCTTAACCAGCTGACCCACCCAGGCACCCCTCATCTTGCCCACATTTTTTTTTTAAATCATTTATCCACTTTTAAATCAGTTATTGAATTGCTTTTTTGTATAGTGAGTTACAAAAGTTCTTTTTATATTCTAGACACAATCCTCTCATCAGATATGTGACTTGCAAATCTTTTCTCCCATTCTGTGGGTTGTCTTTTCACTTTCTTGATGATACCCTTTGAAGCACAAAAGTTTTTAAATGTTTATGAAGTTTCAAGACTGTCTTCCAGAAAGGACTTTATGATATGATTTAATATTTCATCTGAGCATGCCATGACTTTCTTACCTAATACCTGTTGTTGAACCCTTGCATTGTTTCAGCTTCTTTGCTATTATCCATCATGCGAAGCTATATATCTGTAGAAATAAATCTTTGTGCACAATTCTTATGGTCTCCTTAAGACAGACTTCCAGAAGTGTAACTACTCTGCACAAGGTGTGAATGCTTTTACGACTCTTGGGCTGTTTGCTCTCCAAAACTCTCATGCCCCCACATGCCCTCCCCTATACTGCATTTAAGTGCCTGTTCACTGTGTCCTCTGGTGCTATTATTTACAAAGGAAAACACCTTTACTGAAGTCGCTGAATGTCACTGAATTGTGGGATGCGTGGGTTTTCTAGCTGGGTCTGGGCTCCACTGTGCTTGTCTGGGGAGAGAATTTTAAGGTCCATGAAGGGGAAGTCCAGGTAGAAGGAATCCCAGAATATCTTCCAGGAAAGGCAGTTTCGGTCCTTCTGGGTTACAGACAACAGCTGTCTGGAAGAAGAAAACCTCCCCTCCATGCGGTTCCTTGGGGAGGCTGCTTCAGTGCCCACAGCAGGAAAGGCTGCTGCTGGCTGGCGTGGACACCCTCCAGGGTCGGTGGCTGCTCATTCTTGTTTGTACCATCCACATACCACTCCCTTCCTGCTGACAAAAAAAGAATCCATTTGAATTATCCCCAAATCCCAAATGAGGGCGTTTCGGCCATCCAAAAAAATCTGATCATCAGGCAGCTTGGCAGTGTGTGGTTTCAAACAGTCGTTCCGTAATCGATTCATCCAGCAAACCTTTCTCCAGAACCTATCATGCACCCACCGTTGCAATAGGCATTAGGGACGCAGCTGGGGATCAGATTTGGGGTCTCATGTTTATAAACCATTTGAGGTTCTGGAAGTCTTTTGAAAATCTGATGAAAACGTCAGACCCCCTCCCTAGAAAACCCTGTGCACTCATACGGATAATGTTACGTGTTTACAGCCTCCTCACAGACTGTCACTGGATTTCCTGAGGGTGGGGGGCTCAGAAGCATTGTTATATTCTAATAAATGAAAGAAAGATGCCATTCTTACGTTTGTGTTGTTACAATTACGTAACACCTTGAAGCTCGACTCCTAACAGGATTTCCTTCCTCCCACCGCAGCGTTTGTAGACTTTGACGTTTGCGCATTACTTCCTGTGTATGGGCTGTTTGAAGATTCGCAGCTTCAGCAGAAAGTCCGATAAGCCTGGTCCTAGCCCTCACAGAGCCTGCAATCCAGGGAGGAAGTCCTGTCCTCATCTGATCTGGCCTAGCCTGGGGACGCCTGCTGGATCTCAGCAGGGCATGCGTCCTCTGGCTGTCCCTGACAGCGTGTTGGGAAGAAACAAGAGCCAATGAGCTGAAGAGACAAAGCAGGGGGTGTGGCATCTGGGTGCCTGCATGTCACCAGTCTTGGTGACCCCCAGTAAAGACAGGGACTGCAGTTGGCTGAGTCCATCCAGCCTGGTCTTCTAGGTGACATCAAGGCCCAATTTGGGTTTTGGGAGCCAATATTCCTAGAATAGTGGAAACCATGGGACGAAGCCCGGGAGCATGGCCACAGGGATCCTTAGGATCTGGGAGATCTACAAATACCTTTCTGTGCTGGGTTGTATACCCCACAACCAGAATCCCATCAGGCCAAGGAGGCAGGCTAGATTCTCCTGCCGAAGTAGGGAGAGGACCAGACAGGAAGACATCTTTCTGTGGTGAATAATTCACAGGTTTCCTTTGCTGAATTCCCAGTAAGCTCTTGGCCCACCCCACCTCCCTCCATGGCCTTTCTCTTGCCCCAACATCACACACATCACACGAGAGGAATGTGAAGCGTCCTGCACCAGGAGGCAGCCAGCTGCTCAGCGTGGGTGCTAAAGTAGCACAAAGAGAAAGCTCATCAATGAAGCCTCGGCGCCTGGGGCCCTGAAGCGGGACTGTCCGAGAACTGGCAAGCCCAGGAAAATGGAGGAAGGCACGGATTTGGATGCAGGCCAGCTCTTCTAGTGTTTACGTTCCTGCGCTTGTGGACTTCTCATGGGTCCACGGGCGCCTCTGGGAAACCAAGGAAAGCTACAGACCCCCTCTCCGTGCACTAGGATCGCCAATCATTTAAGGAAGCTTTGGGACCATTGGAGCTCAACTGTGGGTTGCTAGGGCTTCCTGGAAAGCAAATCTTAATTTGTATGGTCTCCTGAGAGAGATGAAATGTCTCTGTACTGCAATTATTGCCATGAAAGGTCAAGATGATACAAATCAGGAAACTTTTTCTTAAACTGCCAGATAGTCAATATTTTGGGCTTTGTGAGCCGTACAGTGGCTCATCAAAACTCCTCAGCCCTGCTGTTGTAGCAAGAAAGCAGTCATAGCCAGTACATAAATGAATGGGCATGGCTGTGTTCCAATATTTATTTACAAAAACAAGCCGTGGGCCAGATTTGGCTCATGGGCTATAGTTTTCTGACCCCTCATAATAATAACAGCCAGAGTTTAGGAACACTGACCATGAGCCGGGAGCTGAGCTATGTGTTTGTATTATTATATTATATTATATTATATATGTTTGTATTATATCCCCATTTTACAGATGAGAAATCAGCATTAATGACGTTTTGTAACTTGTCCAAGGTCACTCAGCTGGTAATTGATGGAACCTGGATTTTTATTTCATTCCTTTGATTGTATAAGGTGGTCACCAAAAGTGTTCTGAAGGACTGGGGTCAGGAGATGATGATAAACCTTTATTAAGATTCTGCTCTGGGCCAGGGACTATGAGAAGTCCTCATATGAGTTAACACCAGTCATCCCCACCACAACTCACAGTTACTAATGATACCCATGAGAGGGAGCTGAGGCACAGAGAGGTTAAGGTGCTTGCCTTAGGTCACACAGCTGGTAACTGGTGAGGCAGGATTCAAACACACACTGTGCTCTCAATTCCCGCTCCCCCCCGCCACCGCCCCACCACAGCCACCTCCAGTTGCCATGTTGAACCCCGTGGGCTGCGGTAATATCCCTTTTATCATCCGATAGGACGTCCCCAATTAGAAAGCAGGCCTGGGTCAGACTTCTGGCCCCCCATTTGTCGGTTGTTTACCCCTTTAGCCCCTGGGTCATGGTGTGGTCCTAGGAGAGAGTCTTCTTTAGCTGGGGTTTACCGGCTGGTTAGATAGTTACAGAGCTGGTCTGAGCGCCCCAGCTGGGCTCCTGTAAGGTGGGGCTGTTCTGAAGAGGCCTGTGGAACGGGAGTGTGTAGAGGAGCACAGAATGGGTGGCCCGTGTGGTGATCAGAAGCGCCAGGGGCACCAGGGTGCCTGGAGGACATGTCAGTTGAGGGGGATCTGCAGCCTGGGACCCTTGGGTGCCACCCACCCTCGCCTGGGGCCATGACCCCCCCCCCCCCCCCCCGCCTCCTTTCTCTCCTCAGGGGCAGCTGACTGAGTTCTGGGCTTGCCTCTGAGTCAGAGGCCCTGGCAGGAAAATAAACTTTCTGTACTAAGGGGAGGAGGGAGCAGCTCACTTTTCAAAAATAGGAGAGGCAGCTCTGTTGCTATGACGAATTTCTTGTGTTGCTCCGTGTTTTTGAAATTTTCTACATTTTTTTTATGACCCACATAAAAAGGTACATACAGCCTCCTTATAAAAATACATGGAAAAATCTCTATCTTATGCCTGATCTGAGGGAGATTCAAGGAGCTTTGGGGCCAAGAGAGCTTGTCATAAAGGCTTTGATGGCTCTGGGATCTCTGACATTTTGGGGACCCCCACCCCACACATTGTGGCAAACCTCAAAATGTCCCTACAGATCCCATTACAGATGTGCCTTTCTTATAAAAATATCTGAAAAGGTTTTAAAAGAATTCATACAATCAGGGTTGGTTTTTTTTTTTGAAGAATAAATTATTCAGCATGTTCTTGTGATTTGGGCTTTTCTATTTCTAAACACACAGGCGCTGTGAACTAGCAGCTGACTCACTAGTGTACTGTAGATCGTTCACCAGACATTTATTAATGTTGAGTTTTTAGCTGCCTTTCGGGGTCCTGGGGTCGGTTTGCTTGAGATTTCAGGTTCCGCATATCTCCAGACACCTTTGACAAGCTTGTGGACTTCAGGTCCTGGGCCTCAGTTTTCCTGTATGCAAAATGGGAGCAGTTTAGGAAGAGGCGAGCAGAAAGGAAGGGGGACGCGGAGGATGAGGATGTTAGAGCAAATGGAACAAGATAGCAAAAATCAGTGACTTTGGGCGAAGGTGCAAGGAGTTCCTTGTCCTATTGTTGCTGCCTTTCTCTGAGTTTAAAATGGTAACAAAATGAAAAAAGAAAAAGTTCCCCCTCCCATCGCAGGTGGTGGTGATGGTGGGCCAAGAGTAGTCAGTGGATTGATGGGAAGCTTGCAAAGCCTGGAGGGGCAGCAGGGGCTTCAGGGGTGTGGCTCTGTGACCCCCCACCCCCACCGCCGTCCTCTCTAGCTGAGCAGGCGCTTTTTCATATGCCTTTATATTTTGGGGATCTCTACAGATCCTTCTGGAAGAAAGGCGTCTTCTAAGAAGGAAGCTAGAGACCTGTGGCCATGGAATCTAAAGACTGAGTCCATTGATCTTGGAGGCCTATCATTTTTCTAACAGCGGAGACTAAAGAAGCCAAGTCCCTGGTTGTAAACTGGCGGGTGGAGCAGGAGCGGGGGGGCGGGGGGGGCAGTGGGAGGAGAAAGAGGGCGGTGGAAGAAGTGGCCCAGATGGCGAATTCGTGTCTTCCTACAGCCGCCTTGCAAGCCAGCACGCAGCACTCGCCAGCTGCCGCTCTCCGAGCTTTACCAGCACGCATGCTAATCCGACAATACCCTGCCAGGCAGGTACTATTACTATCCTCATGTTACAGAGGAAGAAACGGGGACTCAGAGAGGTGAAGTCGCTTTCTCGAGGTCACACAGCCCAGGGGGTGGCAGAGCTTGGATGCCCATCTGGCACCTGGTTAGTGTGGCTTAACTTACTCCATGTTAACAACACAGCTAGAACAGGGACTTTGGTGACTGATGCAGGGCCAGAGCCAGGAGACAGGGTTGGGGGGCGATGGGCTTTCAGAAATGACGCACCGAGCTATGGCAACACTAGGTACTAAGCGCTGACTCTGAGCCTTGTGTCATATACACACATGCATCATCTCAGAGAATCCTGCAAAGCAGCTCTGCAAGGTTGAAATCAGCATCTTCATTCTGCAGAAAGGGTAAGAAAGGCCCAGAGAGGGCAAGTATCTTACTCCAGGTCACACAGCAAGAAAGTGGCAGGGCTGGCATTCAAACCCAGGTTTTTCTGACCTCGAAAGTCTGTGTTCTTTTTTTTTTTTTTAAGATTTTATTTATTTATTTAAGAGAGAGAGAGAGAGAGAGAGAGAGAGCATGCACGAGCCATGAAAAATGGGCAGAGGGAGAGGGAGAAGCAGACTCCTTGCCGAGCAGGGAGCCCAACACAGGGCTGTATCCCAGGAACCTGGGATCATGACCTGAGCTGAAGGCAGATGCAGAAGTCTGTGTTGTTGTTGTTGTTGTTCTTCTTCTTCTTTTTTAAAGATTTTAGTTATTTATTCGACAGAGAGAGAGAGAGATCACAAGCAAGCAGGCAGAGAGAGAGGGGGAAGCAGGCTCCCCGCTGAGCAGAGAGCCCAATTCAGGGCTGGATCCCAGGACCCTGAGATCATGACCTGAGCCAAAGGCAGATGCCTAACCAACTGAGCACCCAGGTGCCCCAAAAGAAAAAGAAGCCTGTGTTCTTGACCATTAGGCTGAACTGCCCTAAAATGCAATGGCTTTGGTGCTTCTGATCTGTTTCCAGGAGTCCACAGTAACAGCTGGTCCTGGGAAGGGAGGTGCAGGTGTAAAGCCTGGCTCAATTCATCAAAAATTTCCAGTGTGGGTCAGGCCCAGTGCTGGTAGCTGGTACAGCAGCAGTCCAGGGGTGGAGACAGATGTATACCTGATAAAAGGAAGAGGCAGTGTGATTTGAGAAAGGATGAATGTGTTGGCCAGATACAGACCCTCCTGGCAGGTCAACCTTCCCAGTAGGAGGGAAGAGGTAGGGTGGCCCTGGAAGGCTGACTGGAGGAGAGGACGTCTTGCATTTGAAAGATGAACAGGTTACTGTGGCTGGAGGCAGGGTGGCCAGACAGGGTATTTCTGGCAGAGAGGACAGCTCTAGCACTGGTGCAGAGATTTGAAACCACATGGATGGGTTTAGAGTAGAAGGAAGGGAAGGGGTGAGCCATGCAGCTGGAGGGATGGGCATGGCGAGGCCACTATATGTGTGTGTGTGTGTGTGTGTGTGTAGCAGGAATGGAGGAGTTCTCTGGAAACTGAGAGAACTGGCTGTTTAGGACTTGCTGTGTGGCTTTGAGCAGCTGCTAACCCTCTCTGAGCCTCTGTTCTACTGCCTGGAACATGGAAGATTTCCCAGACCTGAGGAACGGCCAGCTTGGGTTTGAGAAGGGGCCTCAAACATGCTCCCAGCTCCTCCCATCCCCATCCTGAAGCAATGGGCTGGAACAACCCTGCTGGTGCCCCCACTCCTCTCAGGCATCCAGGGTGGTCTCCCTTCACCCCTGCAAATCTCTCTATCCCACTGGGAGGAGCTGGGCTGAGTGGGTAGGCTTCTGCTCATAGGGGAGAAATGGGCCTCATCCAACCCCCACCCCACCTCCCCCAGGAAGCCCCCTCCCCTGTTAGGGCTTCCTCACTCCTGGTCACATACACCCCTCAACACTCCCTCTCAGTGCTGTTAACCCTTCCCAGCCTGGACCGGAACCCAGGGGCTGGATTCTTGCCAAGCAGACAAAATCGGCTGAGCTGTCAGCACCCTCCTACCTCCTCCTCCTTCTCAGTTCCCAAAAGTCAGCTTCTCACTTCTGTGCTCTTTCCCTCTGTCTCAGATGATGTCCAGGAGCCCGAGGAATCCTCCTTCCTCCTCCCTCCCTGAGCCCCATCTACAGGACCTACCATTACCTGAACACATACCGCACAGACAGACATCATGTTCCCAATAACATTTTTGGCTGCGGGAGTTACCAATGTCTGATGATGCTTGGCACAGCGTTCCACTCTCCCATCTTGCTAGCCCCGCAGGCCTCCCCGTGGTGAAGAGCCAGAACTTGGCCGTCGGGAAGAAGTCTTTGGGAACGTGGCGCAACTGGTCCGAGAAGGCTGGTCATCCATCTGCTCATTCGTTTAACAAATATTTATAGAACAGGTACTATGGGCCTAGCAGCAGTCCCAGCCCCTGGAGCTTTATGTGTGGTTACGGGGACGGATGGTATATTCACAATATGAATCATCGGGGCATTACAAATGAGGTCGGTGCTATAGTGTGGGACGGGATGTCACAAGAATGAATGACAGGGACACTGACCTTGCTTGGGAGTGCAGAGAAAGTGACATTTCAATCAACATGGGAAGATTTGGGTCTTCCAGTCCTCTTTCAGCTTTGCCATCCCTTTCATTTTTTCTTTCCTGGGAGATGAGGTTAGGTACTAGGGAGCCATGGAATGTTGTTGAGCAGTGGTGTGGCCTTGAACAAAATGGAACATCGGGTTGGTGGCTCTAGTAGTGCCCCAGGGATGGTTAGAGGGCCTGCATTGGGCAATGCCAGCCTTTTAATGCCCAGTAGGACAGCAAAGTGATCTGACATTCATTGAGTGCTGTGCACCAGACTGTTCCGGGCCCGTTGTATGTATCAACTCCTTTCATCTTTCCAACAACGGTCTGAGGTAGGTCTTTCATTACTCCTTTGTGCGGAGGAGAAAGAAAGTCTCTCTCTGAGACTCAGAGAGGTTAGGAAAATTGTGCAAGGTCACACAGCTAGCAGGTGAAGCAGGGACTCGAACCCAGAACTGTCTGCCACCAAAGTCAATGTTCTGGTCTCTAGAACAGCCCTTGTGTTAATTTCCTCCTGCTCCTCTACAAATTACCACAAACATTATGGCTTGAAACAGTATGTATTTACACTCCCTCAGTTCTGGAGCTGGGAAGTCCAAAATGAGTCTGAAGGGGATAACACCAGGATGTGGTCTGTAGGGCTGGTTCCTGCTGGAGGCTTCAGGGAGAAGCCGCTCCTTGTGTCTTCCAGGGGTGGAGGCTGCTTGTCTTCCTAGGCTCGTGGCCACATCACTGAGCTGTCTGCTTCCTTCCTCATCCTACTGTCTTCTCCCCCCTTTGATCCCTTGCCTTCCCCTTCTGAGGACCCTTGAATTACCCTGGGCTCCCCTGGATAATCCAGGATAATCTCCCCCATCTCAAAGGCACAGTTTCATCACATCCACAACTTAATCCCACAAGTACTGAACGAACCAGAGATGAAAAATGACTTGCCCAAAGCCCCACAGCCAGTCAGTGGCTGAGACAGAGCTCCCATTCCAGTGCGGTCTGTCCACATCTTAAGCAAAGTCTGAAGTAAGCACAGTGTGGGTTTATAGGGAACCCTTCATGTCACAGAAAGTTATCTTCCCCAGCTTCCTGTGGTTTGAGAGCCTCTCTGGTAAACCTAGTTTCGCAACTGATAATCAGGGAGAACAAGGAAACCATTTGCTTTAACTAGAGTGTTGGGCATCAGTGAGCACTAAAAATCAACCAGAAAGAGATACCAAGGGGTGTGGGAGTTAAGGTATAAGTTTATCTACATTAGGGTTGGCCAATCCATGGGACAGGATGAAGCAGAGCTGGCACTGGCCCCCCAGCCCCCTAGGCCAATGGATGGACTTTTGTTGGAGAACTGAGTGGGATGAGAGAGGCAAAGCCCCTCCTTTAGGTCCAAGGTAGGCATTGCTCATGGGTCACTGTCCAGCCACACCTGGATGTGGCCTCAGATTTCCTTTAACACAGAGCTCTAGGATTCCTGAGCCAACCAACTAGATTTGGGTATAAGATAAAGCTCGATCCGCCATCTTGGAACTACACAGCATTTCTGAGGGAGTAAACAGAGTCTTCTTTGCCACCACCTATCTTGCGAGTCTCAGTACCCCAATGTTAGGGCTCGGGTTTCAGAATCTTATTTGAAAACAACAACAAAAACAACTCCCCCACCCCATCCACAACCCTCTTTATTCCAAGGAAGAAAAAGCCAGACTTCTCAGCCACGTTCAGCATGGTGACCGAAGACCTGTGGCTTCTGACTGGTGGGGGCAGCAGGACCCTTGCTGTTCCTCCCTGTGGGCCCAGGTGGGGCTGTGTGCACTGATCCTTACTTTGGGCATCCAGGCCCCCACTCTCTTAGATTGCCCAGCCAATAAACCCAAACCTCGTTACAGCCTTGGGTTGGCTTTGGAGACCGGGGATGGGGTGGGGGTGGGGCTCCAAGAGACCTGCATTAACAGGATCCAACATCCAGTGAAGGAGGAAGAGGAAATTTCCATAAATCCATCCAGAAGCTGAATTCCCAGGCTAGGCTCCCCTTCCAGGATATCCTGAGTGTGCCAGATCTTCCTCAGAGGTTACCTCCCTATCTCCTCTCCCTCCTCCTCTCCCTTCTCCCCTCCCACCTCCTCATCTCCCTATCTCCTCCACTTCCTCCTCCCCTCCCCTTCTCCCCTCCTCTCTCTTCCCCCTCCTCCTCCCCCTTTATTTCTTCCCCTTCCCCTCTCTGTCTCTTCTCCCTCCCGTACTTCCTCCTCCCTCCCCCTCCTCCCTCACTCCTCCCTCTTCTCTTTCCTCTCCATACTCCAGCCCCTCTCAGTCCCCAGCAGATTAAGGAAACTGGCTTAGAGAGGTGGGAGGACTTGCCTCAGTCACACAGCTCACAGTGGTGGAAACAGGGATTCGGTCCCATCTGCTCTAATGTCAGAGCCCCCAGCTCTTGACCTTGGACTCACAAGGTAACTTGTTCCAGGATCCAGGATTTATTCCTTGTGGAAATGTCTGTACCAGTGGTTGTCAAACTTGAGTGAACGTCAGAATCCCCTGGTGACTTTTGAACACACAGCTCCCTGGGTCCCGCCTGCAGAGGTCCTGGTTCCCAAGGTCTGTGGACGGACCTGGCTCGAGAGCTTGAATTTCTAGCAAGCTGCTCAGCAAGGCGGCAGTGGGTCCAGAACCCACGCTTTGAGAACCACTGGTCTCTGTTAATGACAGACCCTTATATGGTGCTGTACCCAGTGCTCAGGCTGCTGTCGCATTGTGGAAATAGCCTCACCTTCGGACCAGGATGCTCTGGGGCTGTGACCTGGGACGTCCCTACCTTCATTGGGTCTAGTGTTCCAGTTGTACAGTAAGGGTGTGGATGAGATGCTCTTGGTCCCCCGGGGAAGCCTGGCAGCACAGGGAGGAGAGGGGTTTAGAGTCAGGCTGAGTCTGACTTCTGACTCTAGGGAGCTGTGTGACCTTGAACAGTGCCTTAACCTCTCTGTGCTTCCAGTTAGTATCTAGGAAATGAAAGAGATGATAGTTTCTAAGTGTCAGTTTCACTGAACTAACAGTTGAGGATGGTGGGAAGAGGAAGGAGAGGTTCTAAGGCTGGTCAGATGGTGAAGGACATGTTTCCACAACCATCCAGACCCTTAGGTCTAAAGAAGACAGCATAGGGGCACCTGGGTGGCTCAGTGGGTTAAAGCCTCTGCCTTCAGCTCAGGTCATGATCTCAGGGTCCTGGGATGGAGCCCCCCATTGGACTCTCTGCTCAGCAGGGAGCCTGCTTCCCCCCCACCGCCTGCCTCTCTACCTACTTGTGATCTGTCAAATAAATAAATAAAATCTTTAAAAAAAAAAAAAAAGAGCAAGAGACCCTCTCTTCCATCCTTTCTCCATTTTCCCTTCTCCCTTCTTCCCCCACCCTTCTCTCTCTCTTTCCTACTCCGTCTCTCCCCCTCCCTCCCTCTCTCCTCTCTCTCTCTCACCTTCTTCCCTCCCCACCCTTCTCCCCTTCTCTTTTCCTTTCTACACAAGTTAGTTTTGGCAGCCTTCCCTTTGGAATGAGCCAGACCTGGGTTCAGCGGGGCCTCTGTCTGCCAGCCCCATCTGGGTGCCCTCAGCCAAAGAACAACTCCCCACAGCCCCAACACCCTCAACTGTAGAACAGGTGAACTGGCAGGTCCTCCAGAATGGTGGGAGGGTCATGTGACCCATTCCATGGGAACTGCCCCCCCCCAGCCCCGGGGCGGGGCCATGCACACAGTGGGCCCCTCTGTTTATCAGTCTGGAGGCCAAGGGCTGGGCTCTGGACCCAGACAGCCTGGGTGGAATCCCAGCTCTCCTGCCTATGGGCTGTGTGGCCCACGGCAAGTGACTTAACCTTTCTGGGTCCCCATTTCCTCGTTGGTACCACAAGGGCAGAAATAGCACCACCTTAGCAGAAATAGTATCTCCTGAGAATGAAGGAGCAAGTGGCCGGCCAGCACCCTGTCTGGGTGTGCACTCTTGTGTTTATTCTACTGATGATGCAATCACGTGGACAGCGAGCCAGCACCGTGCTTCGCGGCGCAGGGGCCAGACAGAATACAGCTCCTTCCCCAGCTGAGTTTCCAGGGTAAGGGAGACAGAAACTGGAAGGGGAAGGGACGCCCCTGCGGCTGTGGTTGTAGGGGAACACCAGGGGAGCCGAGAGCAGGCCCCCCAGTGGCGGGGGAAGGCTTCTGGGGAGATGGTCCTTAAGTTGAGACTTGAAACGAGTGAGGCGGCCCCTCTGAATAATAAAACGTATGTTCATAGGAATTTTGGATAAGAAAATAATCGGACAAGTGTGAAGTGGGGCATTTATTATAGTCAAAGAGTTGAAAAGAACCTAACCAGTCACCCAGAAAGTGTCAATTCAATAAACCTATGTAAGTAGTAAACTGCATCCATGGGGCGGGGCGGGGGGGAGTTAAATAAATAAATAAATAAACAAACCAGTGCATCAATTCAATGATGCTGAATGAAGGAGTTTACAGTTTGGAACGCGGAGTATGACTTAGCCATTTTCCATCTAGATGTAGCATATATATGTGTGTGTGTGTGTGTGTGTGTGTTCATACCGAAGTGTTAATGGTATTTCTCTCTGGGGAGCAGGGCTTGGGATGAAAGCAGGATTTATATTTAAACAACACAGGGCCTGAACGTAGTTAAAGGTTTTGATGTGTTTTGTCAGCCAGCTCTCCAGAAATGGTCTCTCAAGGTATATTGCAAGTACGCGGATGTTTTGCTTCCCGGTGACATTTACTAAAACCAGACATTATGAAACATTTTCATCTTTGTTCATTTGACACTAAAAAAACCCCCAACACCAAACCCATTGCTGTTTTAATTTGCAAAAAAAAAAAAAAAAAATTAAATTAAAATAAAATAAGGAAAGAGGAGCACAACTAGGGGGCCAGGAAGGGCGTTCCGGTGGAGAGAGCCGGCCCAGGCTGGTGGGATATCTGGCAGCTCCTGAGACCCTTATAGGGAGCGGCTGCCCTTCCTGCAGCTGCCGGGGGCTCGCATGTGCTCCTGGTTTGCGCTCAGATGGTGGGCACAGCTCCTAGCTGGGCTCCGCCTGCCAGAGGGGTGGGTCATCCCCAGTGGGCCTTGCCACCAGCCACCCAAACACCACCCACCCAAACACCACCCACAATCCCGGTCCCAGCTGGCCTCCTCCTCTGGAGGCCCCCACTCCACGCAGCTGGCCGCCCCCGCCCTCGGCCAGCCCAGTTTCCTGCCCCTCCCTCTCTCTCTCACTCTCTCTCGCTCTCTCCTCCCTCCAGCTGTTTCTCTGGCAGAGTTCTGTCCCATTCAGGCTAGCGAGGAGCTCGGGACAGCACGAGGTCTCCCAGAGAGGCTCCTGAGGGCTGAGGCTGTTTGGGGCTGGGCGGGGGGCGGGGGGGGCATCCTGTGGCCGAGAGAAAGAAGCTGGACCACACAGGTCCCCTACACGGCCTCCAGTGGCCTGAAGTTCAGGGGAGCCCTTGGGAAGACCTAGGCGGAGACCAACCACAAGGTAGCACGCTTGCCTTTGACACTGTCTGGAGGGGCCAGCAAAGGGGAGAGTCATAGAGAGAGGAGGCCTGTGGTTCTGCTTAGCATTTAATGTTTGTCAAAATGAAAACCTGATTTTTCAGATTTCCGAAGTCATGCATGCTAATTGTAAAAAACAGCAGGGTCACCCTATTTTTAAAAGCGGCAAGCTCCGTGTTTTCCTTCATGACTCCAGTGCTCACAGCTACAAGGCAGGTGTTTCCCTCTCACAGGTGTCCTCATTTTACAGGTGAGTGAACCAGGACCCAGAGAGGGAAAGGCAGTGGCTCAGAGCGGCAAGACGGTAAGCGGGGGATGGCAGGGGGGTGGGGGGCAGTGAGGGGACGTTGAGATTGGAACAAAGCCGGTGTCATCGGCACAGCCCACTGCCTCCATACAGAGACTTCGGAGGGCCTCACCCAGAGGTGGCCCTTCAGGGAGCTCTCTCCGTCGCTCCCACACTTGCTCACTCACTAATTCATCTTGAGAGCCTACTAGATGGAGCAGACACAGCTAAGGATGTAGGTGTGGGCTCACACACACGTGTCCAACATCTGATTTGGCAACCTCCCTTGTCTTGCACAGGGGACTGTGCACTCCCGTCTGTATTCCTCCAGGATGCATTGTAATGGCTGCATGGAAAGGCTGTCTTGGGATTTATGTAACTGCTTCTCATCGTGGTTGCTTCCTTCTTTTTTTTTTTTTTGTTTGTTTGTTTCTTTTTTCCATGATTACAAGCGGTGCTCTCTCGTGTACATCATCTTTGCATGTCTGGCCTCTGGATACTTTTCCAAAGGCCAAATCCCTGAGCCAAAGGTGTGCCTGTTCTTAAGGTTTGTGAAGCTTCTAACTGCTTCCCTCTACATTTCTTTATTAACGTTGATCATCCCCTGCAAGTTGCTTGTCCATTTTTCTTTTACGAGTCTATGGTTCAAGTCCACTCCCATGTTTTTTTCTGTCAGTGTGTTTATCTTTGGCTGATTTTTAAGAGTTCTTTGTATATGGAGGATGGGAACCCTTTGGCCATGCTACCTATTGAACACACCTGTCCTCCCCTCTGCTCCGGCTGGCACGTGGGCGCTGTGCTACTGTTGAAATGAGTACGCTGGAAAGGCTCGCCTTGAGCAAAGTTAGGAACAACATATCATAATCCAGTAAACACTGCTCGCTACAAGTCTGATCCCTCAGACCAGCCTGTGGTTCCAATAGGCCTGCGAGGAGGGGGTCAGGTTTTGGGTCTGTCTTCTTTTTCTAGTAAGAGGCCTGATCCCCGCCCTCCCTTTTGGCAGCCCCTACTTCCTTTCTAAGGGCGATCTTACCTGTGGTTCTCACTGTCTCTCTTCCTTCCTCCAATCTCCAATGGTGGGAAGAAGGATGCTTGGCATCTTCTTGAGAAAGAAGGCTTAGCTCAAACCAGGGATGCCCAGACGGTGGGGTGTCAGGCACTGAGAAGCCCACAGGAAGAGTTCTCTCTTGGGACCAAGGACTTTCTCTGGACTCTGCCAAAACTTCAGGGAATGGGTAAACTTGACTTTGGGCAAGTCACTCCTCTCTCTGGCTTGACACTTTCTGGGAGGTCCCTCTCTCCGTGCCTCGTCTCGTCTGTCTCTCCTGCTGGCCTGGGGCTCCTTGAGGCCACACTTGGGATACTTACACTCCTCTCTATATCCTCTGGGTGCTCGGTAAATGTTCTTGAATAAGTGAAGTAATTAGGCCTCAGTTTTGCCATCTGTAAAATGGGACTGGAGGGTCAGACAAAGTCTCATCCCTCAGGTATTTCCTTAATTAAATCCTCCCGGTTGGCAAACCACTTTACTGCCATGCTTTTCTTGAATCCTCACTGTGGCTGCATGATAAAGATATTATTAACATGCCCATTTTACAGATGAGGAGACTGAGCCCTGGGGAGGGGTTCTGATGTTAGACCTCCACGGAAGGCACTAGAACATTGTGGCTGCAGCATGAGTTTGTTTGGGTAAGTTTGAACCCCATCTGCCCCCTGCCAGCTGAGTGACATGGAGCAAGTTATCTGTATCCTCCAGTCTCCTCATCTGTAAGATTGGGATATCATAAAGACTACATGAGATCACACATGTGGAACAATTAGCAGAGGGCTCGTTGCGTCGTAAGGAGCTCTAGCAACGTTAGCCAGGAGTCTATGATCATTTCTATACCACACCTGCTGTCCATACTTTCAACACCCATCTGAGCCAAATAGAAGTTATTATTAATTTCTTTACCAGTGGAGTATTAATGCTCAGATTCCCATCAGCTTACAAAAAATCCCTCAAAGCCTGTTTCACTCACTTTGAGGTACGTTGCACGAGCATGGTTATTACTGCCCATAATGATTGCCACTTTCCAGGCCACAAAGTAGACTTGGGGCTTCTCAAAGTGTTGTCGTGGGAATGCCGGCATCGGAACAATCATGAATAATATCATTCATGCCGGATAATCATGGATATCTCCTAAAGCTTCAGTTTGGGCAATCAGAGTCTCCAAGGCGAGGCGTGGGAGTCTGTACGCGGCACCAGTTTCCCAGATGATTCGGATGTACCCCAAAACTTGAGGGCTGCTGAGCTAGAGGATGTGAACATCTTTTCTGTTTGCCTTTTGTCCAGGTTTCTGGGTTGTTTATTGCACACTGAGGTTGAATTTTTTCCCTTTCTAAGCAAATATCTATGCACTTCTGTGAGCCTGTGTGTCTGTCCTGTGTCAGCAGTTGAGGCCAGGAGGCCTGGTGCAGAAGTGAAACTTTATCTTGTAGCACCATAGACAGTCGGAACATGCTAGCCGGCACCCAGTGCGTGGGCTTTGGAATTATTTTAAGAAACAGAACTCTTTCCTGCAATGAAGACATAGGGAGGACGGCAGTTGGAATGCAGATACAAGGCATGTTATTCTAGTTGAAACAAAGATGGAGGACTCCAGGCTGTGTTCATGGAACCTCACTCTTGGAGCTCTGTAGGGCAGGTTGAAAATGGCACATCTATTCCTGACTGATCAGAGACCAAAATTCTGGAGCTTTGCAGAATTTGCTACTGATCTTAGGCAAGGTGTTTTCACTCCATGGCCATAATCATCTCATGTGCGAACAAGGAGGTTGAAGGTTGTATTAGTCAGGTAGTAGCTGCAGTAACAAATAGTCCCAAACAGGTATAATGGCTCAGACAAAACAGATGTTTACGAGAAAGCAGGTGTTTCTGCGTGGGGGGAGGTCCTCTTGCATGCATGTCCCTACTGTCCCCTTGGACATCACCCCTGATGAAAGAAAGCATGGAGGTGTGTGGCACATTTGCTTCTTCACTGCCCTCTGCCACATGGGAGAACTAGTCATATGACCAGTGTAGTCACAAAGGAGGCTGGGAAATGGAGTTCTTGGCAGGGTGGTTCTATCCCAGTGTCTGCTGTATGCTGTGGAAGGGGAGGGTGGATTTTTGTGGACAGCTAGTTGTCTCTGCCACAAATGTGGTATCTTTGGGTGTCTCCCATTCTCTGATTTTCAGTCCAGATTTTCACTAACATGGTGCTAACAAGGTGATGTTGGACCCACAAACACTTTCCTATCCTAAAGATAATCCCCATCATCAGATATACTGAGTAAATGCCCATGGTCCAGACCCATCAACGTGGGTTTCCCTGGGACTTAGGCAACTACTATTCTCTTTCCCTCCTGGAATAAACATAACAATTCTATTGAGCACAGCACACTTCCTGAGCCCAAGGCTTTCATATCCAGTATCGCCCTACAGACTGACTTGGAAAGGCTCCATGATTATCATCCCCATTTTAGAGATGAAGAGATTGAGGATCAGAGAGGTAAAGGGACTTGCCTAAGGTCATATACCTCATAAACAAAAGAGCTGGGATTTGAACTCAGATAATCCTAGTCCTGTCCTGAGGTGGCATTGCATGTTGGATGTGTGTGTGCAAGCCTGTATGTGTGCATGAGTGTGCGTGCTCCCATGTGCATGTGTGTGGTTAGGGTAGGGAGTCTCCTTGGGCTGCATCCCCCAGGGCTGGGCATGGAAGTGGAAGTGTAAGGAATTGTCTATATTGCAAGCATGGGCTGTGCTGGCCGGTCATAAGGCAGCTGGGTGGTTGTGCTGGCCTGGGGGAGCTCAGTGTATCTAAGCGTCACAGTCACTGACCAGAAAAAAGGGAAGGGGATGGTGTGTGAGGACACAGACTGAGGGTGTCTGGATGGGACTGAGGCCTCAAGTGGGCCACGCACATAGTGGGTGGTGGGAACAATTTCTTGTGTGAAAAAGCCTATGGAGAAGTAGAAGCTGGACCAATGTGAGAACCTCAAATGAATTGGGCCCAATCTCTGGTCTGAAGGCCCTTCGGGGGTGAGAGGGAGGCAAATCAGTAACAACTGACTTTTCTTTATTCACTCAACAAACATTTATTAGTACCTACTATGTGTCTGACACCCCTCAAGGCAGAACGAGGAAAAAGACAGGACTCTTCCTGCCTCAGTGGAACTTTGGAGGGGCTGCGGGCGGGTTATGTTTGCCCCCACTTTAGACAAGAGGAAGGTGAGGCCCTGATTGGTTCAGTGACATTCCCGAGGTCACTTGGTGGGAGTAGGACCTGGGCTCCTAGTTCTCAGTCCAGAACGCATCCTTGTTCCCTTGGCCGGGACTGGGATGCAGGGAAGGCACCCTCTGGGTTGATAGTCACTTTGTGCTGCCTGTGGATGGACATCAGGAGAGGCTGGTTTTAGGCAAAATTAGGAAACCCCTTAACTTACTTCTCTTTTGGAATTTCTGTAGTTTTGCAGTGATGGGCACAAGAGGATCCAGAAAGTAGAATTTCTTGCCCGGCTGGGTGGAAGGGAGAGGCAGTCATTCTACCCAGTGCCATCCAAGAAGGGAAGAACGAGTGGTCACAGAATCCACAGCTGCTTGCTCTAGAGTTTAGAGCCCATCTCTGCCTCCTTACGTCCTGTCACCTCTGTGTCCTCCTCTGTAAGACGGGTGTACTCTAAACACCTCCTTCATGGCATCATTGGGGATCACATGAGTTAATATACGTAAAGCACAGCATGGCACATGGTCAGCTTAATGAAGACCTTTCTATTGTTTACTAGGAAAGCAGGCATGGAAATTTGCCTTTGCACACCTGGGTCCCTATGGGAGTGTGGCACCTTGTGATCTTGGATCCCCAGGTGGGAAAAGGTCATTTGGGCTCATCTCTTGGCTTCATGCTTTGCCCCTTGGAGAAGCCCTGGAGTGGGGCGAGTGAGGGAGTCTCAGGCCTTGTTCCACCGCCCCCCCGCTCCGCCTCCAATAGCCACTCTGCAAGCTTGGAAGTACCAGCAGCTGACTCAGCAGGGGGAGTCAGTGGCTACGCAGGCAATATGTCAGAATCGGTTCTGCTTTCTTGAGGTTCATGACTCGGATCCTCTGATCCCAGCCCTAGGGACAGCTCTTATGCAAGGAGATGGTTGGGTAAGGCAACTGGGGCAAGAGACCATGGCTAGTGTCTTCAGGTTTTCCTCTGGGAGCCTGGTCCCAGGACAGGAGAGCTGGGTTTGGCTCCAGCCACCTGGGTGAGCTCGGGGCAGCCCGTTACCTCTCAAGCCTCAGGTGCTTGCTGTCTCAGTGTTGAGGAGAGCCCGTCTGCAGCACTCAGGAAACGATCAGGGTGGCAATGAAAGACAGGGGAACGTACAACACGCACCCATCCCTTGTTACCTGGATTTGTTAGAACGGTTGTCGGCATCTATGAATTCCTGAGAATGAGAGGAAGAGCTTAGGGAGCCAGTGTAGGAGTTCGTCACTGCTGCTGTAACAAACACCACAGGTGTAGTGGCTCAAAACCACGCCCATGTCTCAGCTTAAGGTTCTGGAGGTCAGAAGGCCTGAACAGGTAGCACTGGGCTGGAAGCCAGGTGTTGGCAGGACTGGGCTCCTTTCAGAGGCTCCGGGGGAGAATCTACCCCGCCCCCAACTTTTCCAGCCTCAAAAGGCTGCTGGATCCACAGTCTGTTTCTCCATCTCCAAAGCTAGTGGCAGTGGGTTGGGTCCTTCTTACGTGGGGTTGCTCTGACTCTCCTGGCTCCCTCTTTCATTGACAAGGACCTGTGTGAGGACACTGGGCCCACCTGGATAATCTGGGATAATCTCCTGATTCTCAAGACCCTTGACTCAATCCCAGCTGCAAAGTCCCCTTTTAACACATCAGGTAACATATTCTCAGGTTCCGGGGGTGAGGACACAGCATCTTTGGCAGAGGGAGGCCCACCACAGTGGGGGACATCTCGAACACTGTTCTGGGTCTGTTTCCTGGATTGGGAAATTGAGAGTTCAATTTGGTGGCCGCTGCTGCAGTGACAGCTGGCTCAGTGAGGCACTGACCAGTCAGAACTGATGTGGGTGTGAACCACCCACGAGGCTGTACTGGGGTGTATGGGTGACCGTCAAGCCTGACCGAGGCCCCAGGCTTTGGCATCATTCAGCCTGGATTCAAATTCCAGCTTGACTACTTACAAATCCTGTGGCTCTGAGCCAGTAAGTTTCTCATCTGTGAAATGGGATGGCAAGCTATAAGTCAGGGTGGTGGTTAGGAAGAAGTGAAGGTGCCCACGTCTCGTGTGGAGCGTGGTGTCTAGAACCTGGTAAAGGACTCAATGTGAACTAGTGATCCTCCTGGTGGTTGGGCCTCTACGTCCAGCCTGGTGATTTCTAGATGGAGAACCCTTCTGTTTCTACCCTGTGCTAGGGGAGAAGGGCTAGCCTGGCTCCTGGGCTGCAGGTACCCTCAAAGAAAGAGGGTTCATTGTTGGGAATGTGTATGCCAACTCATGCTTAAGTTTGGGGGGGGCGGTACCAGATGCCCAGCCAGGCTTGTGTTCAACTAGAAGTTTCTCAGGCTCTGACGTGGCTCCAGGGAGGGGCCGTCTCACCCCTTCCGCTGTAAGACCCTACAGCTCCCTATCCTGCTGTTCTACCCATGGGGCTCAGTTTCCTCCAGGTTTGTGTCTTTTTGAGTTTCTCTTTCTGTTTCTGGCTGTGCTCCTAATTGTGCCACCCTCTCTGTGTTGTCTGCTGGAACAACCCAAGAGGGCCCCCTGGATTCGTTGAGTCCTAGCGGGGTCCTGCTTTCTCTCTGATGGATTAATCCCCCCCTCAGTCAGGAACCTTCCTATCTAGTAGGCCCAAGACAAATCTCGAATTGACAAGGAATCAAATTGACATCGACCTTGACATTGTCTCATCCAGGGATGGAGCTCCACACTCCTCACTCATGAGCCACGGCAGACATGGATCTGTTTCAGTTATTTATCTCTGTGATTCAGATCACTCCAAAATGTGAAATGGCTTCAAATGACTTCTTTATTCACTGTTCTGTAGCTGGGCTGAGTTCCACAGGGATGGCCCATGTTCATTCCTTGGGGTCTCTGTCAGGTCACTCATGGGCTGTGATCAGCCGGGAGCTTGACTGGGGCGGGGCTCCTTAAGATGGCCCCATGTCCTGCAGGGACGTGTGCTGCCTCTCCCCACATGGCACCACTGCCTGGACTTCTCTCCCCAGGGGCTCAGGACTCTGAGAGAGTGAAAGCCAAAGCTGCCAGGCCTCCTGAGATCTAGGCTTGGGGTTGGCAAGCATCACTTCTGCCCCACTTCGTGGGTCACAGCACATCACCAGCCCAGCTCAGACTCAAAGGGAAAAGCAGTAGGGTTCACCTCTTGATGGAGGAGCAACGTGCATCTATGGGGAGGGGGTGATGTTAGGGCCCATCGGTGATAATGAGCTATCAACCAGATTTGACCTTAAAGTTCGGTGGACGACGATGGTCATCTGAGATGATCATGTGTCGTTCTTGAGTGCCGTAGTCTGTTGGGGCTGCTCTCACAAAATACCAGAGACCGGGGCCTTGTAAATGGCACACACTGATGGTTCATAGTCCTGGAGACTGGAAGTTCAAGGGTCAGGGTGCTGACGTAGTCAGGTTCTTCTGGGCTACAGATGGCTGACCTCTCGCTGTATCTTCACACGGTGGAGGGGGTGAGGGAGCTCTCTGGGGTCTATTTTATAAGAGCACTGATCCCACTCATTAGGGCTCTACCCTCATGACCTCATCGCCTCCCAAAGACCCCACCTCTGAATACTGTCACACTGAGGGTTAGGACATCAACATACAATTTAGGGCGTGGGGGAGGGGGAGGGGCAGAGGGGAAACAAACATTCAGACTAGAGGCCTGAGTGTGAGTTAGTCCCCCCCTTTCACTGCTCTGATGGAGAAACAAGCTCAAGAAAGGAAGAAGGACTTGTCTAAAGGGGCCCATGAAGGTAGTGAGAGAACCAGGACAGAGCTTCTGTTCCCCCCACCAGCATTTATTGAGCACCTACTGTGTGCCAGGAACATGGCATCCAGGGAGAGAACAGCCCTGCCCTCAGGGGGCTCCCAGTCACTTGGGAAGACAGGTATGTAAACAGAGTGGGGTCTCTCCAGCTGGAAGGTTGGCTTTCATGGTGGGGTGCACAGCGCCAACTGCTCTTGGGTCATGATCACCCATGATATTTTCATCCATCATCTATTCACAACAGTAGCCAAACCCTAGTCATTTGAATAAAAGCACATTGTTGGTGGTTTTTTTAGTTTTTTGGTTTTTGTTTTGTTTCGTTTTTACAGATTTTATTTATCTATTTGCAAGAGAGCATAAATGGGGGGAGGTGCAGAGGAAGAGGGACAGGCAGAGTCTGTGCTGAGCACGGACCCAACTTGGGGCTCAATCCCACAACCTGAGCTGATACGGAGAGTTGAGTGCTCAACTAGCTGAGCCACCCAGGCCCCCTGAAAGCATATCATTAAATACATTCAATGCACCCAGTACTATAGGGGCAAAGAGCTTTGCTGGAGGTTCCTTTGCTGGGGAAGTCCGGAAATAGCACCTTGAGAAGAAAGTGCAGATTTGAGCAGGCTCCAAGGATGAGTTGGCTTTAGATGAGACCTCCAGTTGGCTGGAGCAGAAGCTGGCCAGAAATAAAAGATATTTCAGGTGCGGAAAGCAGCATGAACAGAGATTGGGAAACTTCATGAGCCTGGGGTGTCTGGTGTGGTGGGTGGAAGCAGAGAGTGGCTGGGGGGAGTCTGGACACTCTGCAGGGTCTTGAAGATCCCACCCAATTTTCTGGGTGGTCCAAGGCTGCCAGTGTTCACCAGAACAGCATCCTGTTGTCCTGAGGCTCACTCTCTCCAAACTCTGTGCTTAAGCTTAAACGTTTGAACAATCGAAGATTCCAGACAACCCCAAGCTAATTGAGTTTGAGCTTCCAACTTGGCAGAGGGCATGTTGGTTTGTGGCTCTATCTCTTGGGTTGTCTGGTCCAGAAACCAGCTTGGAAAAGAGAATATTTCTTTGCATTGGTGGCTTTTGTGACAGAATGATGGGTCCGCTCTCCTCCTGTGCCTGGGACTTGCTGACGGATGGAGACGCGGAGCTTGGGGCTAAAGAAAGTTGATTTAGGCTGGCACCCGTGGTCAGCCTGGGACTTGTTTACTGCTGGGAGACTTTGCCAATGCTCCATTGGAGCCAGACTGAGCCGGGCTGGGAGCCGAAGGGCCCACCAGCCTCCCAGAGGCAGGGGAGGTAGAGCTGACTGATGTTGAGAGAGTCTTTGGGGAGTGAAGGCAATCTGCAGTCTCTTTTCTCGCTGACTTGTCTCACAGCGGGCCCCTTCAGCTGTCGGGGATTTGGGTCACGAAGAAAAAGGGCGTCCCTTGAGTCAGAATGGGACAGCCATCTGGTGCGTTAGAAGGAGAAAACTCGGCCAGTTCACAGACCTGGTTTGAAACCTGTTTCTGCTGCTTGCTGGCTGTGAAATGCAGAAAAGATCACTTAACTGCTCTGTGCCTCAGTTTCCCCCACTGTAAACTGGGGATCACCAGGGTGTTACGTGGCTTACATGAGATCATGTGTGGCCCAGAGGTGGGATTGAAAAGCACTGTGGCCTCTGCGTGAGGGGGCCGGTCTCCAGTGGCTCAGAATGGTGATGGGGGAGTAGGGACCAGAAGTCCCTAGCCAGGAGGGGCTGAGAAATGCCAAGTGTGGACCATGCCAGGGTAATGTTTGGCCCCACACTTTCCCCTCCATTTCCTGCCTTGGCCCGAAAACATGGCAGGAGTGGGTGGGGACCTTGAATCGCCAGCCTCTCTTCTCTTGGAGGATGCCGGGCCTGCCTGGCCTCAATGGACCTTTCTTTTTCTGATCCCGCCCGCCCCCCCGCCCTCCATTTCCTCCTGTGAAAAACCCTAGCCATGAAGGAAATCTGGAACAGGGCTCTGGGGAAGGGCAGGGCAGCTTCCTGGAGCCTGGCTGGGCGATGGCTCTCACCTCACCCTCACCCTCACCAATTCCTGGCAGGCCTGGTGGTGAGAGCCCTGGTCAGGCTGGGGTCCCGGGCCTCCTCCCTGTCCAGCCTGGCTGGCCCCGGCTCCACGGTTTCTGTTTGCTCCACGTTCTCGGGCCTCTCCCAGCGCTGGCATCTCATGTTTCCCGGGAAGCCATATCACCCAAAGTTCTTCCTTCTCAGAGCTTCTTGTGTTTTTCCCTTGCCCCAGGGGACAGCTAGCTTCCACTGGCTGAGTCCCTGCTGGGCTTCTGCCCCATCCCACTTCCTGTCTTTCAGATTGTCTTCTGGGGCCAGTAGGTACCCCCTAGCCTGTATGCAGCCATACTTTCCTATCCAGGATGAGGCTCAGAGAGGTAGGTCGGTTGCCTAAGGTCACACAGGAGACGGGCCCCTGACACCTCCTTCTTTACCTGCCCCTACACCTAACTGTATCCCACATGGCTCTTCTTGTTTTCCTGGCCCCTTTGTCCAGAGTCTACCTACCCTCCTCCTTTGTGGCTTCTGGGCCTTTCTGCCTTACGTCTGCCTCACCTCCCTATTCCAACTAGGGCTATCTCTTATTCTCTTATCTCTTCTTCCTTTTTTTTTTTTTTTTTTTAAATCAAATGCCCCGTTCTGTCAGAAGCCCATTCTCATCCAGGTGTCCAGCTGAAAACCAAAGCAATCCAACTCAATTCACACTGAGGTATTTGCAACTAATGACAGCTCACCAGAGTGGGGGTTTGTGAGCAAGGGGGCTTAAGTCAGCAGAGAAAGTCTGTGCTGGTGGACATCCAGGCACTGTAGACACAAGGCAAAGGGAGATTTTGGCCAGGGGTTCTCAGGCAAGCCAGCAGCGGCTCCGTCCTCTTCCAGAGGTCCGAGGACAGGCAGTTACAGAATCAATTTCATAGAAGTGTATATTTCCAACTTCCTCACACCTCTGCCAGAGAGGGCTTCTCTGTCCCTCCTTTTTCTTGTAGATAGAGTGGCCAGAATTGAGCCTTTTTTTTTTTTTTTTTTTTTTTTTCTGTGATGAAGCTGCACTTTAGCAGCGCGGGAAGCCGTGGGGACAAGTGTCGTAATCTGGGCACACCCCATGTCTACAGGGTCCGCCCGCCTGCCACTTTCTCCCAGAGCCTGGGGGCAGAGGTACTTGCCACAGCCATGTCCTGGATCCTAGGTGAGGAGCCTGGTGTCCCTGTCACCCTTCACTGAACTAAGAAAACTGTCCCCCGGTGCGGGCATTGGTGGGGAGCCTGGAGGCTGGGCCGGTGTGGGGAGAAGCCCTTCTCGTCCAGGTGCATCTGGAGAGGTAGGGGGCATGGCCAGTGGCATTTCCAGAATCTACTCACTGTCTGGTTTCACAGTCCTTGACTTCCTAGCTATGAGACCTTGCTTTTCTTATCTGCAAAATGGGGGAGAGGATGACACTGCCTCATAGGGTTTTTGGGGTTGGGGGAGATAGATGTAGGGGAGGGCACATTTTATGTTTTATCTTTTTTTTTCCCTTTAATATTTGCCACCATCAGCTGTTTAAAGGAAGAATGTGGAATGGGGCGTCCACACATGGCGTGCGTGCAGCTCCGGGGCCCAGTGATCAATAAATGCCCAGTGTTTGTGATTTTGCCATTAGCGGTCCAGTCCAGTCTGTGTCCCTAGCGATGAGGTGGCTTTGGGAAGAAGCTCTGCCCCTTTCTGCTTTCTTGCCACGAGGGTTTGAGCAAGTTGCTTCACCTCGTTGAGAGCCATGTTCTCAAAGACTCGAGGTGCATTGAGAGGGTGGTTGAGAGGGCGCAGGGGTGAAGCCGGAAGCGCTCCTGGCTCCAGGGCAGTGATAGGCTTCTGGAACCATTTGAAACTGTCTCTCTGGGCATCATCTGGCTCCTCCAGGTGTTGGGAGGGGGGCTGGCTGGTTTCTCCCTTCCATGTCATATGGAAATGCTGCAGGCATCTTGGGACATTCACATTCCTGAGGGGGCTCTAAGACTCGAGGGTTCTGGGCTCTGTCCCCAGACATGGGGTACAGAGCCAGGCTACTGTGAGAAGCTGGGACAAAGGCGGGCTGACCCTTGTCTTCTCAGTGTACTTCCCTGCCCTATGACCGCTTCCTCCTTCTCACTCTCCCTCCTCCCCCCTCCACCTCCTCCTCCCCACTCCCTCCCCTCATTCTCCCTCCCTTCTTCCCCCCTCCCCTCCCCTTTCTTCCCTAGCCAGTGCTCTAAGTTCCAGAGGCTGAGTGGACATCTTTGGGCAAAAGCAAGCACTTACCTTGAGGTGAGGGAGGGTCTCTGAAGCTCTGGGTGCCCGCTGGGCTCTCTGACTTCTGTCTGGGAGCTGGCTGAGATAAGATGCCAGGAAAAAAAGAAGCAGGCCTCAGTGGTCCAGGAAACCTGTCACAGGCACCCCACAGCCCTGCGCACATTGTGGGCACTGCACAGGTGCTAGTGAGGGGGGATGGATCAGCGAGCCCCAACAGCGGAGGGGCACGCTCTGGGAACCACAGTCTGGAGCATCGCCTCAAGACCCCTCCCTCTCTTAGCAAAAACCGAACACTCACTGAAGTTATTTTGAGGTTGTGTGCCTATTTTTAAAACATAAAATTATTTTGAGGGTGCTTTGTTTAAACAACAACAACAAAAAAAGGCATGGAAATTTTGCATTCAGTGCCATAATATTCTCCTGCATTTAAAGACAGAAATTGTGGCCCTCAGAAATCTTTGGGTCAGCTCCGCGGAGGGGACCTTCATCTGTGTTCTGGTTTCCTGTCTCTGTGGCTCATTCAGAGAAATTTGGGGTAGAAAATGCATGGATCGTCAGGTTTGAGGGGGACAGTGACAGATGACTGACTCTTCTTCCCCACCCCACCCCCATCTCTCCACTGTGTATTGAGGAAATAGGCACAGAGAGGTTAAGTGACTTGCTCAGAGTCACACAGCTGGTAAGCAGCAGAGCTAGAGTTTGAAGCCAGATAGCGTTCGCCCTAACACTTCAAGAGATGCCCCTTGGGTGAGTCCCTGTTCCCCTTCCCCTGCTGCATCTATGGCTGGGCAGCTGGGGCAGTTTCCTGGACATCTGAGACCCACTTCCTTCCACTGCATTGCCTCTGGTCACAATCAGCTCCCAGACCTAAGAACCACTAAGAACCCAGCTAGCACCTGGGGCTGCAAGGACGCTCCCTTAGGAGATAGGGACAGTTTTGCCCTAAGACGCAAACTTTAGGATTCCCCAGCTTGAGTCCTGGACCTCTGGCCTGGGCTGGGTCTCTCTAGAGGAAACAGCCTGTGTGCCTTTCTTCTGAGGCAATGGCCAGCCTCTTTCTCTAGGTGGTTTGGCTTCTGCCCAGTGGTCGGCCCTTGGCTCCTTGACTGCTATCCGTGAGCCAACTGTGAGTTGGCAGGTTTCTGAGAACTCATTTCCAGAAGAGGAAACTGAGGCCCAAACATGATGTCAGAGAAAGAAGCCTGGTGTCTGGGCCTATCTCTCTAGCCGTGTTGGCATGTGTGTTCAGGTGGGACTGATGCCATGAGTCTTCCCTGCTGGGCAGAGGGCTTAGGGTCTCCTGGAAGAGCCACATGCTCGTGGCTTGGAGAGGGAAAGAGATTTGTGCAGGTTCAAGGGAAATTAGGAGCAGAGTGGGACTGGAAGCCATGTCTCCCACCTCCCCCAGCACCTTGTTTGTGCCTCAGTTTCCCCCACAGGGACATTCAAGGCTCAGGGTTTGGATGGGACAGACAGAACTGCTCTTGGGGTCTCCATTTCCCCTGCTTATATATATCCTCCTATAGGGCGATTGACAAACCTGGTCCACTGGAACCTGTATGTGGTCAAGTTTTTACTAGTCTGCAGAGAAACAGAGAGAGAGAGAGCATACAGACAACAGAATGAGTTTTTTCCTAAAGTAAGATGTTTTCAGCTGAGAAAGAGGTCTTTTTCCCACTGATTTTTGTTGGCATTAACATCCTGGTTTGTTTTTTTTTTTTGTTTGTTTGTTTGTTTTGTTTTTTTTTCTGAAATGGTGGGGGCGGTAAAGGACAATTTTAATATTGCAACACTCTTACTTGGCATAGAAAGGTGGGGGCTCTAGGCCAGTTTCAGAACTGGGAAACATAACTGGGTTCATGAAACCCCAAAGTTTGGAGTTCACTGAGCTAACACAGGGTCTTGGGCTCCTTTGAGCTCAGGGAGGGTCAGGTAGGCAGAGGTGTGGCTGAGGTCACATGATTGGAAAGTGCTGAGAGACTGGGCTCTGGGCATGGAGGGGAAGACTCCAGTAGCTAAAGCCAGAGCCAGACTGCAGAGCAGGGACTGTACCTGGCACATAGTAGTTGCCCATGATTACCACATGAGTGCTCAGCACACAACTCAGAGTCAGGGCAGTGGGCAGGGAGACAGAGGACTGGGTTCTGAGTTGGATAGCTGTTGTAGGTAGGGTTTCCCCAAAGCAGAGCCTGAGGCAAGGATTTAGGTGAATGTGAGGTATTGAGTAAGTTCTGTAAGGCAGGGTTGAAATTCAGGGAGGTGAGTGAGGCAGGGTCACCCAAGTTCAAACTTGGAGTCCATCTTTGTTTAAAATTGTGATATTTTGCTCATCATGCATTTTGTGCATTAGTTTCAATTTTTAAAAAATACGGAACTAGGCATGCCTGGGTGGCTTAGTCTGTTAAGCGTCTGACCTTTGTTTTGGCTCGGGTCCTGATCTCGGGATTGTGAGATGGAGCCCGGCATCTGGCTCTGAGCTGAGCTGGGTGTGGAGCCTTCCTGGGATTTTCTCTCTCCTCCCCCTCTGCCCCCCACCCCTCCCCCATTTGCATGCACTCTCTCTCCAAATCAATTAATTAATTAATTAAAAATATGGAACTTAGTATTAAGATAATAAGATAATATAATTAACATAATGCTAGAATATGGAATTTGATTAATTAATTAAAAATATGGAACTAGGGGGCGCCTGGGTGGCTCAGTGGGTTAAGCCTCTGCCTTCAGCTCAGGTCATGATCTCAGGGTCCTGGGATCGAGTCCTGAGTTGGGCTCTCTTCTCAGCAGGGAGCCTGCTTCCCCTCCTCTCTCTCTGCCTGCCTCTCTGCCTACTTGTGATCTCTCTCTCTGTTGAAATAAATAAATAAAATCTTTTAAAAAATATGGAACTAAAATATTATTTCTTCTGATTAGTATATTTTGGAGCACAATCTTTATGCCTTCAAGGACAGAGCAGAGGAGGAACTCAGTAAGGAGGCAGTCTCAGGCGGAGACAGCCTCAGCCTGGTCCCACGGGGAGCTCTGGAGCCTGAATTGAACTCCGTCCGTTGGGGAGAGGCAGCCCCTGCTTAGCTCAGGGCCCTTCTCAGGAGAGGGGGCCAGCTGTGAGCTGTGAGCATCTGGTACTCTATAGCTGTGGGATGGGTGCCCTCAATGAGGAAAGGGGATCTGAACTGGGCCCCAACATCTACCACAACACTCTGTTTTTCTTTGAGAGATGGCAGTAAAATATTTGAATCATTTATAAGTGCTTTTGGCTGTTGGACTGTGTTTCTTTGTCTAGGAGGGTGCTGAGGCTTTCAGGACCCAGCTTCTATTCCTGTTATAGAATGGAGGAAGGTATGAATGTTCTGGAGCAGGGAGAGCATTCTGGGTTGGGGAAGGGAAGGGGGAGGGAGCTGGTGTGGATATGGGCATGGCCCAGGGGGTTGAGCTCATTTCAGCTACCAGCTCCTTTCCTGGGAGGGTGGGAGCAGGGGGAGAGGAAAACCCAAGTGGGTTATTAGGTGTCTGTGATTCTGGCCAGGGAGGGAAAAGCAGAGAGAGGAGGAAGAGGAAAGGAGGAAGGAGAGGGCTTTGCCCCCCACTAAGCAGGCATGTAGTGAGGGTGTTGGGAGGTGCCCTGCCTTTTCCTAAACTGGGAAGCTGAGGAGTGTTAAGCCCCTGAGGCCTGGGATATTTAGTCCTGAGTCCCAGAGCCCTGGAGATGGCTGGGCTTCTTGGTGGAACTCAGGATAAATACCACCAACCAAGTGTAACGTGCGTCCCAGGGCTCAGGGAGAGAGGCACGGGGTTGGTTCCCTGACCACACCTTCCCTTCGGGGTTTTAGGGTGACACCAGGGTCCATATGTTCTTGCTCAAATTCTGCTTCTGCTGCACACTGTACCTGTCTGTACACCATCAGAGCTTTAAATCTGAACTCAGTCTGTAATCACCTACTCCATACTCTAGCTGTGGGACCTTAGGCAGGTTGCTTGGCCCCTCTGTTCCCTCAACTGTGAGATGGGGTGGGAATCAGGCCTGTGGGGAGGCTGGAACAAAGTAAAGGATCGGAAGGATCCCAAGGGCTGACAGTGATGGTTCCCAGGGCTGGCTCATGGCTCCTCACTGTGGGGGCCCTTGGAAACCTGCACCAGTTTCTTGGTTCTTGGCAGATGGATGAGGAAGCAAGGAGCAGGGAGACAAAGGCCCCTCTGTCTGCCACCTGGGGCCCTCCCTCTGGGAGGTGAGTTGGGAAGAAGTAAGAGCCCCGCGGAAGAGATGAGGACTCCTGCCTAGAAGTGGGACGGGCACCATGCTGTCTGCCAGGATTTGTTCATCATGAGCAATGGGTGGAAAATTATCTTGGACTCTTTCCTGAGGGGACAGGAAGGCTAGGGCCATCCATGGAGAGGAGAGGTTTCTCCACACCAGGAATGTGATCACTGATTTATTTTAAAACAGAATAAAAGTGGAAAACTTTCAGTTGATCATGGTTTGGGGCTGCTCATGGGTGCCCAGCCAGGTCCAGAATATGACTCCTCAGGAGCTCAGGCTCCAGCCTTTGACATGGAAAAAGTGCCAGTTGGCCTGTCACTGCCCAGTTCTCTGGGGAGCCTTCCCCCTCCAGCCTGACTGGCTTCTTTTCTGGGAACCCACAGGGTCCAGATCTACCCTTTGGAGTTGGCAAGGGGGTTTTGGGCACGAATCTGTCTCCCTCGTACCAGAAATAGTTTCATACACCTGCAGAATCCATTCCTGATCCCTGATCCCCACAACGGCCCTGTGTGTGATTGCTTTCTCCCTCTGATAAATCTGGAAACTGAGAACAAGAAGCTGGAACAGCCGGGACAGTCAGAATAAAAACCAAGAACGCCCGACTTCCTGTGACACCTCATACCACAGATGTGGCTTGGGCTCTCTGGGGACTGACAGTCTAAGTGGCTCCGAAGCATTTTCTTGATGGATTAAAACACAGCATAGCCACTGCAAAAGGAGGCCTGAAGTCTTGTTTGCTCATCGTGAAAGACAAGGGCTTGAGAGCACCAGATGGTATTAAGAATTAGTAGGAAATGATACACACAAAACATGTTGATTATATTTTAACACATATACAATACTGAATTATAGTAGTAAGAGACTAGAAACAAGTCAAGTGCTCAACCTGGGGAGATTGGATCAGTAAATGGTGGTTTAAAAAAATTAATTAAAAAAATGTGTGTGTGTGTGTGTGTGTGTGTGTGTGTGTGTGTGTGTGTGTGTATCTATATCCCAAAATGGAATACTATGCAGCCATCAAAAAGGACAGGTACTTTTTCTACATACTGATGGGACATGATCTCCAAGATGTATTGTTAGGTAAGAAAGGCAATTTGCAAAGTAGCATGTGTAATATACTACCTTTCATGCAAAACGGGAGAGAAATAGAATATACCTTTGTGTTTACCCAAAGAAATCCTGGAAGGGGATATGAGAAGCAAATGCTGATAGTTATAGAGGGGACTGGGTGGATGGTGGCACAGAGGAAGCAAGGATTTGCATTCTAACTTTTTAATAATTTTAGATGGTTTTGAACATCACTAATCAGATGGGAATTGTATTACCTAGTAAAATCAGATGGGAGTTGTATTACCTAGTCAAAAAATTAAGTTACAAAACCAAGTGAGAATCAAAGGCCCAGTAAGACTAATAATAAGAGTTATTATGAAGTATTATCTAGCCTGTAATGACTTTTGCCACCATTATCCCTTGACTGTCACGTGAACACATTTGAGGTCTTAAACCTAGCTTGACCTGACTCTGGCTTCCTTAGTGTCCCAGGAGAGGGTCCCTTCTGGCCCACTTTGAACCTAGCGAGGGTCCTATTTGGGTTTATGCTGGGCCCACACTTCCCTCTAATGTCCACGTCATCTTGGTGGCCCCCTTGGCCGTGGGTGGTCAAGTCAAGAGACTTGCTTGTCTCGTTCCAAGAAAACCCTTGAACTCTTAAACTCTTGGTGAAATGTTTATAGGAAAAAATGTGTCCTTGTAGGCTCTCCCTGATGCTAATATCCAATGGACGGAGACTCTCTAGAGAAGATAATGACTGAAAACCTGTATAACATTTGAGAAAACAACCTGATAGGGCTGTTAGCCAGCCTTTTCTCTGCCAGGACCTCCCCAAACACTGCTCCCACCCCACCACCCAACAGCCGGTGTGTTAAGTGTGTTAAGTGTGTTAAGTGCTTGCCGTTTCCTGTTAAAATGAGCCAAAGAGGGGTGCCTGGGTGGCTCAGTGGGTTAAAGCCGCTGCCTTCGGCTCAGGCCATGATCTCAGGGTCCTGGGATCGAGTCCCGCATCGGGCTCTCTGCTCAGCAGGGAGCCTGCTTCCCTCTCTCTTTCTCTCTCTGCCTGCCTCTCCATCTACTTGTGATCTCTCTCTCTGTCAAATAAATAAATAAAATCTTTAAAATGAGCCAAAGACACAATGCGGCCCCACTGCATCTTCTGATCTGTGTGTGGTCCCCCGTTGCCCAGTGGCTCCAGCTTTCCTTCCCAGACCAGAGGCCCCTTACATTTCTACAGCGCTCACACCTTGCTCCTAGCTCTCTGGTCTTTGGGAATTTCGGAAATAGCCTAAGGCTGCCCTCTATTCTCCAAGCTGCTTTGGACCACCCACAGAAGGATGGCTGTTCGTGGGGCCCCTTCTCAGCCCACTCTGGGTTGGGTCCACACCTTCTCAGGAGTCAGGCAGAAAAGTGGCTTTCAGCCTTTCCCCCTTCTGTCTGACTCTGAATCTCTGTATTTGCTTTGTCTTAGTCTTTCTTCCCTGCTCTCACCTTTTAGGTGCTTCCCTTACCCTCTCTGTCGACTCTCTGTCTCCCCATTCCTGCCTCTTGCGGTCCCCCTTCTCCCGTCCTCCCTGTTCCTCTGTATCCTCTTCCCTCTGTGAGGGACTTGGCTGCCCTGCCCTCCTCCCATCTCCTTCTATGTCCACCTCTGTGTCTTCCCCTGCTCCCACACCCCCCTGCCCCAGCCCAGATCGCCTGGCCCACCCAACCCCTACCTTGCTGGGCTTGCTGGACTCTTCCAGAGGGGGCACCCCTCCAGATGGGCAGGGCCAGCTTCATGGGTGGGCCACCAGGGCAGCTGCCTGGGGCTCAGAAGGGCCTGAGCTTGGTTTGACACCTCGGAGTTGCCGTCTTAAAACTCTTAGTACTTTTTGAATAAGCCGCCTGCCTGCTCACTTTGCACGGGGCCCCACAACGTAAGCAGCCTGCTCTGCTGAGGGGTGTGGACTTCCTGGGAGGGTCCAGGTTCTGGGCATGCTGCTGCCCCCTCCCGCCCGCTAGTAACCACATCTGGATGTGCGCCCAGCTTCCAAGGCGCTCTCACTATCGGCTGTCCTGCAACAACAGAAGGTAATTGCCAGATTCATTCCCATTTTACAGATGAGACAAGCGAAGGCTCAGAGAGGCCAAAGTTCCTTGCCCCAGAGCCCAGAGCTCGAGAGCCTGCCTCTCAAATCCAGGCTTTCAGGCTGAGATTGCAGAGTCTCCTGCAGGACCCCTTGTGTCTCTGAGCCAAGCCTCAGTCTCTGCCTCTGTGAAATGGAGGTGGTGGGAGTAGCTGCCCCAGAGCAGAGCCAGTGGGCACCTAAACCTTGAATATTCTGGATACAGGTGCCTAGCACGTACCTTTTTACATAGTCGCCCCAGCCTCTCTGTACCTATTTTCTCATCTGCCAAGTGGGGGTCATGGGAATGTGAGGACCCAGATCAGTGCTCAGCCCAGGGTCCAGCACGGGTGGGCGGGCAGGGTTCGCACTCAGAAGCTTCTGGCCACCCTCCCTCTGGGGCAGAGGATGGGGTGATTTGTGAATAGGAAAACCATATTGTCCAAACTGGGGCACTGTGAGAGTAAAAGCAGCACTCTTAATAAGCATGTTGAGATAAGAGGCCCAAGCCAGGATATAGGGTCACTACGTAGGTATCGTGAGCATCTTGGGCCTGGTAACAGGAAAGCAAGCATCGGGGAGGGAGCAGAACCACACCCTGGGCCTGCCTCCAGCTGGTAGGGACTAGGGCTGGGGTCTAACATTTGCCACAGAGAATGATGTCCCACTTGCTCTGGCTCATAACATCAAGACATCTGTTCAGGGAGAAACAGGATCAGGGAGGGCACCTCAAAGACCACACAGTTCAGTCCCGCTCCCAAATATTCTAGAAATGTCTTCCAAGGAAACCGGCAATACGTAAACCGGGTCTAAACACTCCCGCCTGGGCCCAGCTGAGAAAATGGGCTCTTAAGGAACTGCCCTTTGGGGTCGGGCTGCCAGCATGGAGGGAGGGCGCTGTATTCAAGCCACAAGCATCTGGATTCCTGTCCTAAAACAAGCAGAACCTCGAGCCTGTGTCCATGGTCAGGGCCTCGGTGAGGACAGTGATCACCACATCACACCTTGTCCTTTCTGTAGGCACCTCCGGAGAAAAGTCCTTCTGCCCCCTGGTCCCAGGAAGGCCTCCCATTCCCCGGAGTGGGTTTGTTTTTAGCCGGAGGTACGTGACTGCTGGGACTGGTTTTCGTTTCTGAGACTAGGAGTCTGGGAGTCCGCGGCATGGCCCACCCAAGCTAAGCATGTAGGACATTACTTATCGTCTGCATTTTTCCCCTGAGCCCTGGCTCAGCTTTCTGTCTCCACCCACGTTCCCTTCCTCCTTACACTCTCACTTTTAATTTATGATCCCCTGTATATGTGAGTCTTTTGAGATTTTTTTTCCCCTCCCTTCTGGACCAAGTCAAAACATAAGCAAACAGACAAACCTGCAAGCAAAAACATCCTGTAGCACTCCTCCTTCTGCCTGGACAGAGAACATCCCAGCTGGTGAGAGCCAGAAGGCAAGGGGTTAAGAATGTTGCAGAGGAAGTGCTGGCCCACGTTAAAAGTGAGGAAGTGACCCTCATTTGGGGGCAGGGGTGGGAAGGAGGTAGCCAGCTTATCCCGTGTGACTCTAGGGAGGCTGAACCAGGCTTGAGGCGAATATGACAGGTTGCTCCGAGTTCAGTTTAGTCCAAAAAGGAAGAGCTTTCTAATGACTCGATGGGTTTTTCTGGAAGTTCTGCTGGGGAGGGGTTGGGAGGGGGTGAAGAAAGAGGAGTGACCTGCCCTGGAACATGGCAGAACCCAGGGCGAGTTTATTTTGGTTTCTTTTATTTCTGAGTGTTGACCTGGGGGCCCAGGGGATTCCTGAGGGACAGTCCCAGGGGCAGTCTCCCCCCATTTCCAGGCAACGCTAGGCAGTGAGACTGGCCGCGGGCACTCCTGCACGATGTCGCCCGCGTGCTGGTTCCTTGGGCGCAAAGACTTGTGTCTCGTCCCTGCGTGAGGTGAGCTCTGCCAGACACGATTCTTTGCACACCTTGCTCTCTGAGGCATTCCCATACCTAGCCTGGCGCCTGGCCCACCTCAGAGATTTGTCACAGTAATCGAATGAAGAAAACAGCTTCTGGTGGCAGAGCTAGAATTCCAACTCGGTATTATCTGCCTCCAGAAATAGCCCTCTGTAAACATAACAGCCAGGGGCATGTGTGTTGGGGCTGGGATCGTTACCTACGGAAGCTGCCCGATCCATTCTGGTTTGCCTGGAATGTTCTGGAAGCACCGCTTCGCAGGACACCCCCAAACTGGATGGCTGATCTCCTATACACCCTGTGCTGGGGATCCCACATAGTTTTTACAATGACCAACCTTGCAGATGAGGCGATGGCTCTGTGGCCCGAGGTGGCATGGCAGGCCTGGGGCTGGGCCGGCCTGAGCATCTGGCTTTGCTGCCGCCTGGTGAGGCTTACGCTGTAACCGGAGGGGGGCAGACCCCTCCATCCTAAAGCCTCTCCAGCAACGGCTTTGGAGATCCTGGAATTTCCTCTGGGCTCCAACCAGCTGTTTTTTCCGTTGAGGGTGGAGGGGCGGTTTTCCCAGCAAGACCCTTCCTTAGGGCAAGGCTGGAGTGTTGCCTTGGGAAAGGTGACGGCGCAGTGACGGGGTCGAGGGGGAGGGCAGCCCGTTCCTCCTCCCCCCACTCCTGGGAACAGGGTAGAATCTCAGGCTCCCCTGTCCCAGTTGCTGGCAGCAGCGCCTGCCCTTTTGTCAGCCGCCTGGGCTGGAGCCAGGGAATTCTAAGGGGCCAGAACCTGCCTAGATGCCCCAGGGCCCCTGTGCCCAGGGCCAGCAGCCTGGGCAGGGTGCAACTGGGCAGCTCACGGCTCCAGGATCTCTCAGGGCTCCACCGGGCTGAACGGGCCTCTGCAGCCCCTGCCTGTCCAGGAGCCTGGTGAGTGGCGACTATTTTCAAAGTTGGGTGAGTCTAGTCACCAAAGGCTCTTGGAGGTGGGGTTGGGGAATGTGTGAGACGCAGTGGCCCTGCCAGCCCTGGGCCCGGGTGGGGGTCAGCAGGCATAAGAACGCAGGGCTCTGTGCCTAGGGATCTCTAGCAGGCAAGTCACAGAATGTCAGCTACAGTCACAGGGACCGCGGGTGGGGCCCTCGTGTCAGGGCAGACCAAGCTCAAATCCCATCTCGGCCCCTTCCTGGCTCTGGGATCTTAGGCGAGTGGTCTTCCTTCTTCGTGTCTCAGTTTTCCACCTCTGCAAGAGGGGACTGCAAAAGCCCACGTGGGTGGGTTGTTCTGAGAAGAGGTACTGGGTGCACAGTGGGCACCCAAGACGTGGGAGTTAATGTCTCATGCCAGCCTTTGGTTTCTGTTACTCTCAGCTCAGAGCTGTGCTCCAAGACCCCAAGACGGGAGAGGGCTTCTGAGTCCATGCATAGAAGCTTGCTAGTGAGACGTGAGGGAAGTCTGACAGACAAGAAAGGCTCATCACAGCCTTATAGTGGAAGGGCCGTCTTCCCCTCCGGATGCTTGGACGTGCTGTGACAGGACAGACGGATATTTCAACCAGCCTCATGGACTGCTGCTGGGATCTGTTAGAACAGACCCAAGTTCCAGGCGTGGCTGGTGATCCTGATCCTGTGCCTTCCAGAGTCCCAATTTCAACACCTGTTAGATGGGGATGGTAATCCCCCCATCTCTGGGGGCCTTGTCTGGAGACTGGGAGATAAGGAAGGCCAGACCCAGCAGGAGCATTTGCTTTCTTCTCCTCGCTACCACTGCTGGCTGCTCTGCCTGGGTTCCTAACAGAGTGCCCAGTGGGACTGGGAGGAGCAGAGGGAATGAGACAGGGCCTCCCCAGGCAGAGGAATCTGCCCGGGTAAGGGCCCCAGAGGTCTCAAACACCATGCTAGGAGGCACTGGGCTCCTGGTGCACAAGGGAGCAGGTGGGATTAGAAGGACTTGGACTCTGCGGTCCTTCACTCGCCAGCCCAGGTAGCCCTTCTTGACCCTAGGCCCTGCAGCCCTGTGCTGGGTCAGTGACCCGAGGTTGCTGACGTTACCCAGGCTGGCCAAGAGGAACAGATACCAGTGCTCACATTCAGGGGGCCTCTCTTCCTCTCTTTGTGGCTTTTCTGCACCTGGGCTCCTGCCCTGTGCTTCTTTTCCCCACCTCAGCCTCTCCTCCCTGGAGCTTTGTAAGCACACAGTGCTCCCCACAATTGTAACTCCCACCTCTCCCTGGGTCCCACCTCCCTGCTGTGGCTCTGCTGTCCCCTCAGTCCCCTCTAGGATGCAAACCCTCAGCTAGAACCACTCCCTCCCTCTTCCCTGCTCCTGCCAGGTCTCCTACAGATGTCTGCCACAACCCTGTAAGTCCCCATTCTAATCCCACTTCTGCAGTTTCCTGGCTGGGCAGCCTCGGGCAAGCTACTTAACCTCAGTGAATTTCTCCTCCTTCATCTGTAAATGGGGCTAACAATAAAATAATAGTTCTAACCTCCTGAGACTGACATAGAGACTGAGCTAGTAACATGAAAATGCCACACACATAAGAAGCTTTCAAATTTATTTAACACATTTTTTTATGGAGCGCCCACCATGTGTCACTCACTTATGACTTAAGGGGCTGGGGTGCAGCAGTGGCCAGAACAGGTCACAGAGGCCACAGCCTCTGCCCTCAGTAAATGTCAGCTCTGACTCGGGCATCTATTTGCATGACTGCTTTTCCCAGCTCCCCGCAGCAGGGTGGGCGGGGATGTGGGGGTGTGGGGTGGGGTGGGGGTGGGGAGGGATGTTGTCTAATTCATCTGCGTGTCAGACTCCCAGCTCAAGGCCTGGTCTTGCTTGCTTGCTTGTGAAGGGAAGGGAAGCCCTCTGATTCTGGGCTTCCCTTGGCATTCCTGATTTCCCTGGAGAGTTGATTGCACCTGAAGGGGAGCCCCTTCCTTCAGCAGTGGGACATTGTAGGGTCAGGCAAGCAAGTCTGTGAGGCTCTAGGTCTCTCTCTGTCTCAAGCTGCTGCCATTTTGGATGGTCCCGGCACTGTAGCAGTGAGGTCCCTCCTCAACGTTGAGATATCAGAGCTGGAACAGCTGTGTGTGAGGCAGGGTTCTCTCGGTGGCAGGGGACAGGATCCCAACTCAAACTGGCCAAAGCAGGAAGGGAAATTCATTGGTTGGGGGGAACTCATCTGTCCAGCAAGTGTTTCAGGCATGTTTGGTCTTGCTCCATCTTTGAGGTCTGCTTCCTTCCACATTGGTCTTGTTTTCTGGTGGAATTTGCCCAAGGGGTGACAAGAGTCTCTGGGAAGGCTCTCACTGGCCCACTTCAGGCCCCTGTGCCCAATTCCTGAAGCAGTCATTGGTGGCCAGGGGATGGGGTATTCTCATTGGCCAGGCTTGGAGCAGGGGGCTGGGTTATCTCTTTCCAAGCCCCTTAGCCTGACGAGGCAGAGGGAGGGCTGGCTTTCCGCAAAGAAGAGATGGTCCGGTCACTCCCCAGAGGGACCCAGGAATGGGCACCACCTGGGAGCAAGTAGAAGTCCAGAAGCTGTCTCTGGATTCCAGGGGCTCCTCATCAAAATCTTAGGGTTTGCTAAGCTAAGGTTTGCTGAAGGCTACCAGGAAGGGGTACTTCTAGAGAGAAAGGCAGCATTTCTTCTGTTAGGGGAGTGATTTATATTTGATTCCTTTCTGGGACCATACACCAGGAAGGAGGAAGGGAGCAGACGTTGCTGGCCTCCTACTCTGTGCCGCATAATGCTAAGCTCTGCGTGCTTCATGACACCAGAAGCAAGCACAGGTTGTGGAAGGAAACTCCAGAGTGGTGAGCAGGGAGGAATAGAGTGGATGCCCACATCTCAATCCTGGTTCTGCCCCTTCCTAACTGTGTGGCCTCAGGAAGATTGCTTGACCTCTCTGTGCCTCAGCTTCTTCATCTTGAAATGGGAGCAGTAATACCCTCTGTGCTGTTACTGTCTAGATTGCACGAGCTTGTGTGTTGAAGTATTTAGAGCAATGTCTGGTGCATTGCAAACTTCCAGTGAATGCTAGTCATTGTTTTAGTCTGTCTTGGTGGCTATAATGAAAATATAAACTAGGAGGCTTATAAACCACAGAAATTGATTTCTCACTGTTCTGGAGGCTGGGAAGTCCAAGGTCAGGGTGCCGCCAGATGTGGTGGCTGGTGAGGCCCTGCCGCCTGCTTCATCGATGGCTGTCTCCTTGCAGACCGTGGAACTTGGGCTCTCTCTGTGGGGTCTCTTATGGAAACACTCATCCCATTCATGGGGCTCCACCCTCAAGACCTCATCACTTCCCAAAGGCCCCGCTTTCTCATACCCTCACATTAGGAATGAGGCTCCAACATGTGAATTTGGCAGGGGGACAGCGTTCATGCCACTCGTTATTGTTACTACTTTTATGGCAATTAATTGGGGGAAGGGAATAGAAAGTACAACTCTTATGGTGGAATTCAAGGCATAGCAGCGGGGGTTTACCAGATGTCCGTTTGGGGTGGGGGAGGATGCCTTTCTGGAATCCAAAAACCAGACCCAGACGCTGCTCCTTCGGCTGTATCCATACTCATCTCCTGGGGGTGTCCACACTTACCCGCCTCACACCTTGTCTTAGATGTGCGTATTTTGCGAGTTGCTGGTTCTGGCTGCCCCTTGGCATTACTCACCCCCACCCCAATGCTGAAAGGCCCCAGGTCCGTGAGACTGAGAGAGGAGGAATCAGCATTATCATGGCGACCAGATTGCATCCATGGCTTCAGGGGCTCTGGGAGCAGATGAGTCTCAGTCCCCGGGACTGGCCAGTGTGGGCCCCTCTCTGTGACCTGGCTTCTCCCATGAAGCCTCACCTGGGTATCTCTGGTCCCCACTTGTCTGTCCATCTAAGACCTTTCTTAGAGCATTGGCCGTCGCCATGGAAACAACTCTTGAGGCAAAACTGCCCACATGGCCTGAGGAAAAGGAAATAGGGAGATTACCAGATTCCCTCGCTCTCTGAGGGGACCCCAATTCCTAGAGCCTCCAAAGACTGCTACTTCTGACTGGACTTGGAACTAGCAGAAGGATCCTTACCCAGCTCACGGGGCCCCTTCCTTGTCTCCTGCCTCCAGCCTCCCCTCCTCCAGCACAGCCCCCATATCAGCTGTATGAGTTAGAACTGGGGTCATTTGAGAAAAATGGACACCTCTCTGCTCAAAAACCATCCATGGCTCCCTATTGCCCCCAGGGAAAAGTTGGTGCTTTGCAGGGGTCTTCTTCATACAGCCCTCCCTCCTGCCATCCCACTCCACACGTACTCTCACCACACTTGATCAAGCCTCTGTGCCTTTGCACACAGTTCTGTCTGCACAGACGCCCCTCTCCTTCTGTGGCTCCACTTAGCAAAGGCTTTGCACCCTCCAAGGCTCAGCCCAAATGTCACCTCCACCAAGAAACTTCCTCTGATTTCCCCGACCAACTTGCCTTTGCTTGGTACAGAACCAGGGTCAAAAACTTGGCTGCTAACGGCCAGGAAGGGGACACAATGAGTAATGTAGGGACTATGTTGTCACTTCTGCAAAGAGATCTGCACCCTCCCATTACAGCTAGAAGTGAGAATGACTTGGCTCATCTTTCTCACCAGATCTCTCTGATCTCTATACCAGCAGGACCCAGGGCAAACTCTGTGGTGAACTGCTACTGGCTCATAGCCACAGAATCAAGAAGGTATTAGGGAGGGGTGGAGATGGCAGAGAACCCCATCCTGTTTGTGATGCAGCCCAATATGGCCAGTTCACTGGAAGTCTGGACTTTAGATGCTCTGAGGAGCATCAACAATGCCCCTGTGCCCACCTCCCCTACATGAGGGTGGGGACCGGGCCATCTCACACCCACAGCTTCTAGCAAGGAATGTGGCACTTAGAAGGTGTTCACTAGCAGCCTTTTGAATTAATGTTTGAGTGCACAGATCTGTGCCGTTTCCTGAACCTGTCAAACCTGCTCCTGCCACAGGGCCTTTGTACTGCCTTCAATCAGATAGTCACATGTCTCCCTCTTCTTATATTCAAGTTTCTGCTTAAAGGTCATCTTCTCAGAGAGGCCTTCTCTGAGCACTCAACCTAAAATAATACCCTCTCCCCCATCTCTATGCCCCATTCCTCTTTTTTCTTTTTATAAGATTTTATTTATTTATTTGACAGAGAGAGAGCGGGAGAGGGAACACATGCAGGGGAGGCAAGACAGGGAGGAGCAGGCTCCCTGCTGAGCAGGGAGCCTGATGCAGGACTTGATCCCGGAACCCTGGGATCATGACCTGAGCCAAAGGCAGATGCTTAACAACTGAGCCACCCCATTCCCCTTTATATTTTTTCTGTAGCACATCCCACCACCTGCCACTGTAATCATTTTATTTTTCCATCATTTACATAGTGTTTCCGGTGAGCCAGGCCTGCTTCTAAAACACTGACAATGTAAACTCATTTAATCCTTAGAACAACCCTGTGAGGGAGGAGCTGCATCCCTGCTAGTTTTCAGATGAGGGAGCTGAAGCACAGAGAGGTATGGTGACTTGCCCGAGGTCACACAGCTGGTGAGTGGCAGAGCAGGGATTCAAACCCAGGTTCTCTGGCTCCAGGGGTGATGGCCTTCTTCATTGTGCCTTTGTTTATCTGTTTATTCCCAACCCCCAACCCCCTAGAGAATGCCCACTCCCTCAGTTCCCAGATCCAGGCTTGGGGCCTGATAGATGTTTAGTAAATATTTCTTAGAAGGTTAGAGCAAAGGAAACAGGAGGATCTGAGAACTGGAGGGAAGAATCCCCGGCCTTCAGAGCTTTCCGTTAGCCCAATGTCAAGGCCATCTTGCCGGAACTTTCTCAGCCTCCCGGAGGGTTTGAGTCAGCCTGTCTGGGAGAGGCCCCAACCCAGCCTCTCTCACCCTCCCTCACCCTCCAATAGGGCCTCTGTTTTCTGACCTCTCCCAGGCCAAGGTGCCAAACCGCACTCCTGGAACCCTGGGCCCATGCTGAGCACACTTCCTCCTGTGACAGGGCCACGGAGGAGAACGTTCCAGGCCGGAGGCAGGAAGTCTCGGAAACAAGGTGACCTGGAGTGAACAGGGCTGTTGGGCAGCCAGGGAGGGGCCCGGCAGGGCTGTCCTCCACCAGATGTGCTGGGAGCCTCAGCGTGGCTCAGGGGACAAGCAAACAGGACACGAGGAGAAGGCTGGAAACGGGCCCAGGTTCCGAGGCTGCAGCCTGTCGGTGACCCAAGCATAGCCAGCACTCCCCGATGTTTGACCCTGTTTGGAGGGCTTCCAGAGAAGGCGCGCACCCTCCCAACTTCCCCTTGGACCCTCAAATAGCAGGTCTGCCAAGGTAACAGTGGGAATGCAGTTCCCAGGCTTTACCTTGCCGGTGGTGTTTGTAAGTCCTTGTGATTGTGATAGGCACTCTGCCCGCGGCTTCGCCAGCCTGGTGTCACTGAGCGCTCACAGCTCCTGGAGGCAGATGCCAGGGATGAGGCTCAGAGAGGTGAAGCAACTCATACCAGGTCACACAGCCTACAAGGGACGGAGTTGGGATCCAATCCTAGCTCTAAGTGGGTTGGAACCAGGTTCCAGGAAAGACCACAAGAGAAGCCAGATTCTACTCATTGCTCACTTGTCGGGGTAAACTGGGGAAAGATCATGAAACTTGTTTGAATTTCAGTTTTCCCATCTGTCAAATGGGAATAAGGGGAACTCAGCATCACGTGAGACCCCACAAGGGCTGGCTGTGTTGCTAGGTGCATCCTGTCGGGCCTTCTCCTTGATCTTCACAGCCTGCAGGGTGATCTCCACGCCCCAGAAACAGAAATGGGGGGTTAGAGATGTGGGGAACGGGTCCAAGACCTCACAGCCTGGGGCTGGCTCTGGGTGACGCTGTGCGACTCTGTGTGGACCGATGCAGGACAATAGCTTGGGTTCAGCGGAGAGATTTCACCAAGTGCAAAACAGCTTTGCAGAGGCTCTCGTGGAGGATGTGGGGACGCAGGACGGGAGAGGAGACTGAGCTGACGGTGGCGATGGCAGTGGCCAGGGCAGCTGTCTGATCCCGGAGGAGGAGGCTCAGAGGAACCACTGCCTGTGGCCTGGCTCCCATCCCTCCTCTGCCCCCAGGCACATTCCAGGCTGGTCTTCAAGTTCCGTTGGTTTCTGGAAGTGTGGCTCTTTGCTTCGGTTTAGAATCTGCTAGCTGGATTCAGCCCAGCTTTCTCTTCACCCCAGGGACAGGGAGGCTGCTGGTTCTTCCAGATAAGCACCGTCTGAATTTTCTCCACGAATGTTTGCTGAGCACCTGCTGGGGGGGGCGGGATACTGTGTCCACCCATGTCATTGCTTCATGACCCGCTCATGAGAACTCTAGGAGGGAGGTTGTACCATCAGCCCCATTTTACAGACGGGAACACTGAATCTTGGAAAAAAGATAATTTGTACCTAGTTGCTTAACTAGGAAGGGCCTTTGAACCTGGTCCCCTGGTGGGTAGCTTAGAAGGGGGAATGAGCCTGAGACCACCTTGTCACAGTCAAGAAGGACCCCAGACTTCCTCACGGGGTGGGGAAGGGGAGGCTTCTAATGAACCTTCAACCCCTGGGCCAGAAATCTTAGAATTGCAAGGGGTCCCAAGAGATGATTTTACTCAGACTCCCTGATTTTCTGAAAGGAAGATTTTACCTTTTTTTTTTTTTTTTTTTAAAGATTTATTTATTTATTTGAGAGAGAGAGAAAAAACGTGATCGGGAGGGGAAGAGGGACAGGGGAAGAGAGAGAGAGAGAGAGTCTTAAGCAGACTCCATGCTGAGCAGAGCCAGACACGGGGTTCGATCCCACAACCCTGAGATCAGGGCCTGAACCGAAGCGAGAAGTCAGACGCTTAACCAATTGCCCCACCCAGGCACCCCTGAAAGGAAGGTTTTAATATTACCATTTTATAAGCAACCCAACCACGCGTGGCCCCTCAGAGAGGGAAAGTGATTTGCTTGGGGTCACACAGCATGGAGCTGAGCCACCCTGTCTTTTTGTCGGCACAAGACAGACCCATGCCCCATTCGACCACGGCATTTTTTTAAACCTGGAAGGGAGACTTTGACACCATCTACTCCAACCTCCTTGTTGCACAGATGGGGAAACCAAGGCCCCCAGAGTGTCAGGGGTTTAAATAAGGACATGTGCCAAGCAAAACCAGTAGAAGTATAAAGACCTTTGCCTCTCAGTAACCCTGTGACCCTGGGTAAGACTCAAGCTCGCTAGGCCTCTGCTTCAACTCTAAAAGGGTCATAATAATGCCTACCACCCCACGGGGTTTGTGTGAGGGGGTGTACGTAAGTTGCTTCTCAGCATCCTGGCACCCGTAGTAGGTGCTCAGTAAAATATCATTATTTTGATGATGATTATTAATACTATTTAACCCTGACACTCTGGGCTCCAGGGCTCCTTACAGGGATGGTCTATCTGGTCTCAGATACCCGGCCTGGGGCTCTGGTGTGAGTTTCAGGAGCTACAAAGAAGGAGGGAGGGACCAGAGCCTGGAGGCTGAAAACAAGGGCTCCAGAAGCAGGAGCCCGGGGCTCAGCTTGCTTGCTCTTGTCTCCCATGTAGGTTGGGGCCCTGCTGATGGAGAAGGTTCCTTTGGCCGCCAGCTCCCAGGGGTCTCAAGGAGGCAGGGGAGAAGCCACACCTGGGAGCAGTATCAGATTCACTCTGACCCTCGGAGCTGAAGGGGCTGTGCTGGCCTGGACTTGGGGCAGGAGCTGTGATGATGACGTCTGGGGAGCACCCAAGAGCCCCCGGGAGTCAAGGCTCCAAGCCCACGCTGTGAGCAGGACCCTGAGCACGTGTGGTACGCCGGCGCCTGGCCTGGGGAGACGGCCACCACCGCTGGCAGCCCTCTCAGACCACATCCTGAGCCGCTCATGCCTACGCCCCCAGGGCCTGCCGCCTTCCAGATAAACTGTGTACACAGCTTGGGGATTGCTTGTGTGAGCGAACTCAAGGCTGATTTCAGGGGATTAGGCGGGTCGGGTGCTGGGCCTCCTAGTCTCAGGGGACCTAAGCAGGGAGGAATTTGTTTACAGGTCACCTCAGGGGCTGGGGCAGTGTTTATGGGAAGAGGCACAGGCTATCTGTCTGGGGGCTTTGGGCACAAGCTGAGTGCTTGGGAGGACACATGGTGTTTGTGCATCAGACCCACTAGTGGGGCCAGAGCTGCCACTGAGCCTGGAAGGAGAGGTGTCCCCCCAAGCACTCTTGCTAGCGGCCTTATGCTGCCAAGCCCGGCTGCTGGCTCTCCTCTACGAGGTGGGGCCAGGTTTGCAAGGAAGTGTCTGTGCTCTCCCTGGGCACTGGAACCTAATGCCAAGTCAGGCTCTCATCTGGGGCCGGGGTCCAGCCCAGGCCCAGTCCCAGGATAGGAAGGGGCCTGGGGGACTTTGGGAAGGAGTTGGTGCTGCTCTCAAGGAGGGCTTTGAAGCAGAGGGTTGCAACCTCTCCGGCTGCCAGTTGGAAATCGAAATCACAGTGCAAACAAGAGGCTGGTTAAGCAGTGACCACACTTCATCGTCAGCCAGGCCAGTGTCTGCTGGGCAGAAGTCATGGGCAGATCTGGGAGCTGTGTGGGAACAAAATGGGTTGGATCTGATAGACGCGGGAGGCGGGCAGGGAGAGTCTGGTTCAGGTCTTAGCAGGAAACAAATGACCAGCTCAAACTGGGAGGGAGCCTGACCACCCCTCTCTCTTCCTACCCTCTTCCCCCCAGCTGGGACTCTCATGGATCAAACTCAACTAGAGGTCTGAGGGCAAAGAGCCTTGTGATGTCAAGGGGAACCCTAGGACACAGAGCAGGGGGGACTAGATGGGGACAGACAGAGCATGCTGGGGAGGAAGGAGTGGCATTCCAGTGGGCAGGGGTACCGGACGGCGGAGTGGGTATTTTGGGGGTCTCCTGCTTCTGGGCACTCATCACCATTAGGGGTTGCCTGGGGTCTCTGGTCTCTGCGCAAGGGGGTTGTCCGGGTCCCAGGCTGTAAGCTCCGTGCTTTGGCCCTCCTACGGGGTCCTCAGCTCAAACATGGGCCCACCCAAGCCAAAAGAAAATGGGACAGACTGTTAGGCAGCCAGCACTTTCTAGTTCACTGCAGTGACTCAGCGTGAGCTCTTAAGTGTGGGCGTGGGACCGGGGAGGAAATTTGCTCCGACACAGAGCTAATTCTGTCCCAGGGCGGGCAGCCAGCCTGCGGTAGGAGTATCTACGGTGCAGTGTGGTTTTGAGTCTCCTGAGTCCCTCCGAGCTGGGGATCCAGGCATTATAACCCCTAGTGTCTCCCTGAGAGCAATCTGTCAGGGACCAGGGGCCCTTCTCTCTGCCCTGAAGGGTGGGGAACTGGTAGGTGGGGGCAGCCAGGAGACCCTGCAGCAGACTGACATCAGAACCTACAGAAGCTGTCTGGCCGGGGGTGAGAGGTTAGGGGGTGGGGAGGGCAGGGGGGCGGGGGTGGGAGGGGGGAGGTGAGGATGCCGGTGGGGAGGGACTTCTGTGAAGGAGGAGCCACATGTGGAAGGCCTCCTGACACTTCAGCTGCGGGCCGAGGCTGTGATCTTGAGCAAGTAGAAATAGCAAAGATTTGGGGGTCAAAGCATCCTTGGTTCAAGTCCTAAGCAAAGGCTTGAAGGCCACGGGAGCCCGGCTTGGCCACCTCCCCTCTCTGAGCGAGCCTCTGTTTGTAGGTCTCTGCAGGGAGGCTCCAGAGGGGTGAGGCATGAGGGCGTATGGTGGGCCAGACAGAGTTCTAGGCTCTGGGGGACACACTACGCATAGGACAGACTGAGCCCCTCTTCTCTGTGGCTTAGGGAGGGTCACTTGCTCAGTCAGGACCCCAGTTTCTCTAGCCCCAAAACGGGGTGCCCTCTGAGGGAGAGGCGTCCCCTTCCCGAGGTTGGAGGGAACTAGAAGAGAGGCATCGGGGCTGGCCCTCTGCCTGCCAGGGTGGGCTGTGGGGGAGGGGCAGAGGAGGAGGACAGCCAGGCCAGACAGCAAGGCAAGCGCTTCCAGTTTCCCTGATGGGCTCCCACACCCACGGGCCCTGATAAGGCCCCTACCCTGGGCCCGTGGCCAGGGGTTCAGTGGCAGGCGTGCTGTGGCTGGAGAGGCGGCGGGTTGAGAGAGTGAAGGTCCTCTGGCAGCAGGGGCCAGGTCGGCACAGAGGTGAGGGAGGGCAGGCGAGGGGCCACTGAGCCTCTCAGAGGGGAGGATGGGGCGGGGCGGGTAGAGGGGGAGCCGGGAGACAGAAGACAGGGAGACTATAGAGAGGACAGAGTGCGACCCAGAGACGCACACGCACGGATAAGGAGAAAGAGGGAGGCTAAAGGACAAGCAAGCAGGGAGACACCTGACAGACGGACACAGACAGACAGGGAGCGGTGAGTCCTTTGCGGACTTGGGGTGCCCGTTTAGCAGGGGCATGAGCAAAGACACAGGGGGACCAGAAGGCACACAGCTGCTGCCCAGATGCCTCTCAGCCCTGCTGTCCCCTGAGCCCTTGGGGACACAGGCCAGCAGGCAGCAGCTGGAGAAGGGGGGGGCCTTGGACTCAGACCAACCCGATTCAAATCCCTGCACTGCCGCTCACCAGATGTGCGCCTTCAGGCAAGCACGACCCCCCCACCCCCTCTGGCCTCAGCTGTCCCCTTGAGAAGGCAGACTTGGTAACAGCCACCCTTGCGGTGTGAGGAGGAGGTTTGGATGGGGAAAGGCCCCGGTGGTGCAGCCCAGCCTCCAGGCCTGGGCCGGGGGTGGGAGTCGGGGGATGGAGGACACAGGCTCCATGCATGCTTGCAGAATGGATGCACGAGTGCACCCCCATCTCCAAATGACTTTTCTTGCTGTGGGGCGCCTGGGTGGCACAGTGGGTTAAGCCTCTGCTTTCGGCTTGGGGTTCTGGGATCGAGCCCCACATTGGGCTCTCTGCTCAGCGGGGAGCCTGTTTCCCCTCCCTCTCTGTCTACCTACCTGTGATCTCTCTCCTTCTCTGTGTCAAATAAATAAATAAAATCTTAAAAAAAAAAAAAAAGACTTTTCCTGCCGCACCTGGGATGATGACACATTCCTGTTTGGGCCATTCACTAGAGGTAGGGGGTCCCCGGCAGAAAGAGCGTAGGGAACCTGGAACCCTGTTTTGCCCCATCTGTAAAATGCACACTGTGAACCCTGCCAGACTGACCTCGTGGGGGCTCTTGGGAAGTTCCACTGGAGCAAAGACCAGAGAATTCCAGAATGTTCTAGGGAGGCCAGGTGGTGAACGAGGACAGAGAGTGGGTTTGGCAGTGTGGCAGGCTGAGTTTGAAGCCCAGCATGATGCCTACCTGCCTGGAGCCACACACAATGCCTCATTTGACCTACCTTGCATACCTGAGTTACCTCTGTGACCTTGGGCACATTTCTCACCCTCTCTGGGCCTCGGTTTCTTTGTAATAGTGCCTAGAACAGTGCCTAGAATGTAGTTAGGGCTACATGCATGTTTCTTTAATAAAAATGAAGCCAATAACATCCTCCTGAGGTCTTGTGCTCTCTGTGGCAGGAGGAACCAGATGTGGATTTGAGCCCCCATCTGTCTGGCCAGGGGAGGGGATTGCCAAGGAAGTATGAGGACTTGGGTGCCGTGGAGCCAGCTTAAACTGGACCAGGGCTTCCAGTGGCTCATCCAAGTTCATTCCCAGTCTGAGAGGAGGCTCCGGGGTTGGGGGTACCCAAGGGCCCTGGGCAGGACCAAGGCTGCTTGCTTGGCCCTTGGCTGGCCGAGCGTGGCTTCATCGGGGATTCAGGGATGCAGGCGTGGGCTGGGCACTGCCCGAGCATGAACACCAGCCAAGGATTTAGGCTGTCTGTTTGCTCTGGGCTTTTCTGGACCTCAGGAGACGAGAGAGGGCTGACATAATGGACACCCCTGCATCCATCCTCGTTCACGTCACCGGCCTCCGGAAGCCCCTGCACTTGACCTCTCTTCCTTCACGGTGCTCATTTCCTCTTAGCCTCATTTTCTATCCTTCTCCCTCCCACCACTGCTCCCACAGGGCCATTGTAATCCATTCAGTGTGTATCTTTTTATTTGGTAGTGTTCTTGCAAAACATTCGTTACTGTTTTGTGTGCTTTGCCGCATTTGCATGTGTGTTTTCAATGCACTTAAGAGCTATTATGGTTAGGTGGTTTTAAGATGCTCTGAATGCCACTGCTGTGTACACACTGGATAATCTGTTGCTTCTACCAGCTGCGTAGCATTCACCGGTCCCATCTCCCACAGTGGACATTCAGGGGCCTCCAGCTTCCAGCCATCAGGGGACACCTCTGTGTGCTGCCCATCACCCCCACCAAATTCATATCTTGACATCCAAACCCCCAGTACCTCAGAATGTGACTCTCTGGAGACAGGGCATCTGGAGAGGTGCTTAGGGTAAAATGAGCTCACGAGGGCGGGCCCTAAGAAGAGATCAGGGGGCCTTATAAGAAGAGATCAGGACACAGACCCACACAGAGTGAAGACCATATAGGACTCGGGAAGGAGGTGGCTGTGTAAGAGCCAGGGAGAGGGACCCTCGGAGAAACCAATCCTGCCAACACCTTGATCCTGGACCTAGAGCCCCCAGAACTGTAAGAAAATCAACGTCTGTGTTCTTTGAACTGCCCATGCTGTGGTCCTTCGTTACAGCTGCCCAAGGTGACTGCCCTAGGAGGCATGACGCTTCATGTTTCCAAAGCCTAGGGGGAGAAGGACATCTCCCCCCTTGTAGGACTGTTACCTGTGACCACATTTCTAATGGGCTTGGCACCTGCCACACAGAAGTGTCCGGTCAATGATGATGTCACACGTGCCCCTTAAGTGCGTGCTTTGTGCCAGGCTCTGAGCTGGGTACTGGTGAAGAATGAGCATCTGTTGTCCTGCAGGCCTTTTGGAGGTGCTGGGGGGCAGTGGGTAGGACGTGGTCAGCATCGCAGGGAGAGGCCTGGAAGCTGGAGGGACCAATGGGGTCAGAAGCAGGTACCAGTAGGAAACTCTAGCAGATGCTGATTCTGGCTGACCCCACCCCCACCCCACAAACACCAACATCAGTGGCCTTAGGCTCTACCCATATGTCTACAGTGCTTCACAGACCTTACTTTGCCTCCCTGTGCCTCCGTGTCCCCATCTGTAAATGGGTATGCTCGTGTCCTGGCACCTGAGTTCTGTCGTGAGGGGTGAGTAATGCGTGCGTGAAGTGTGTGGTCCGTTGTCCAGCACACAAGAAATGATCCGTTAGTTATAGGGGTGAGCTTTCGTGCCCCAGGCAGCACCCAAGCACCCCAAAACACACCCCCACCTACTCAAGCCTCACAGCAGCCTGGGGGTTGGTCCTGGGATCTGCCCCGTTGCACTGGGATCGCGGTGGAGCCCCCGAGAGGACTCGGCCCCTGTCCAGGCTGCTGTAGCAGAATGCCAGAGACTGTGGGGCTGAAGCCTCAAACCTTCCTGTTCACAGTTCTGGAGGCTGTGGGGGGTGGTGCAAGACCATACCTGAACAAGTTGCTTCTCTCAGGGGTCTCCGTTGCAGGACCTGCAAATAGGAATGATAAGAACGCTTGCTCTGCTGCTTCTCAGGGCTGCTGGGAGGGCAAGCTGAGGCCATAAAAGGAAAGAAAGCCATCCTTTCCTTTGTACACTTCCCATAGGTCTCCAGGAGGGGATGCCAGGGAGGAGAGGGCATGGAGGCAGGACACTGTCTCGGAGGCCTGGGGAAGTCTGTCCCAGAGGCCTCAGAGCTGCCCAGCTCCAGGCCTCGTTTCAAATGGGTGTAAGGTCAGGGTCACAGGCCGAATCTGAGAGTGATCCCGAGCGGCCTGTTTGCTCCCTGGGCTCCTCTGGGGAGCTGAGGGTGGAAAGGGGCCAGGCTGGCCACAGGCTCACCTGCCTGCCTGGGCTGTGATGAACGATGTGCCCTGGGCCTCCACCAGATGTCCCGAGAACTGGGGAAGTGGCTTCCTTGACAGGCTAGGAAAAGGGGAGCAATGAGTAAGACGCTCTAGGGCATGAGGAGGTGTGGGAACAGACATGGAAAGACGTGCTCCACCTTCTAGAATGCCAAGTGGCTAAAAGCAGGGCTCAACGTCTGCTCATCCTGGGTGTGAATTGGCCACTACTTGACTGGGTGACAGTAGCCTCACTTCCTCGCCTTTACATGGGGAGGTGACAGCAGCACTGCTTCCCGGGCTTCCTGGGTATGCTTGAGCAAATGTAATGAAAGTATTTACAAAGTGCGTGGGCTATTGTATGCGCCCAGTCAATTCTTATTTATCACCAAGAACTAAAACCAATCGAAAGTATCAATAGACGGAGACCTAAGAAGCAACCAAAACCAATGCAGACGCCTGAGGAGCAGCAAGGCCAACGTGGTTGCTGGCTTTGACCTGTGAATGTGACTGTGAGCTTCCCTGTGGCCACATCAAACAGGGAAATGCGATGTTGTAGCACCTGAATTACTAAGAATGAGGAAACAGCCCAGTTCCTCAGGAGAAGCACTGCTGCTCTTTTGCTGAATTCTCCTGGGCATTTCTCACTGAGCAGGGGGCTTCCTAAAGGGCGCCTGAGAGAGGCAGTGGGTGGGCGTGGGTCCCGGACTGGGATACACACGGCATCGTAGGTGTGATTGTCACATGGAGCCACGTGTAGGCACCGCGAAGGAAAGGCGAAGGGAAACCCTGTACGGTGGCTCAGAGAAGGCAGCTCCATGGGAGGAGCAGAAATGTGACGAAGGTCTGAGCTCTCTGGGTTCAAAGCGAAGGCTTAAAGAGCTCCAAGGGGTGAGTGGCAGGACTGGGGACCGCTAATCCCTCAGGGAAGCAGGGGGAGCCCAAGACACTGCTCACTGGGGTCCTTGGAGGTCCAACTTCCCAGCTGTGTGGCCTTGGGCGAGTCGGCTCCCCTCTCTGAACCTCCATTTTTTTGCACATGCCAGTTAGAGTTACCCCTTCGGGGCTGTCAGGAGCACTGCATGGAGCCTGGCAGAGCAGTGTTGGGCGTACACTGAACGTTCCGATAAATGTTGGCTGTGTGTATACAGAGAAGACGCATTTGTAGTTACACATGCTTTTTTCAGGAGCTTCCTGATTGTTTGTTGAAGGAACACAAATAACTAGAACTTTATAGCTCTTTATCATTTACCGTTGGCCAAGGGTTCACTGCTGCTTCACCTGACCTTCCCGACAACACGAGGGAGACACTCTTACCCCTATTTGAGGGACAAGAGATTAGAACTTAGAGAAGCAAAATCCTTGTCTGTGTCACCCTTGATCCGCCCTTAAACCCAGAAGTGGGGAGGTAAGCGGGCAGGACGTGAGGGTCCTATGGCCTTTCCAACCCCTCCTCCCTTCCCAGGCAAAGTTCATTTTAGGAGGGCCTTAAGAGTAGAATCCTGGGACCGGAAAAGCATAGTGCTTGCCCTGTTCTAAGAGCTTCACAGGTGACATTCAAGCCTCACAGCCATCCCATGAGTTAGAGACTGTGGGGATCACACCCATTTTACAGATAAAACAACTGAGGTGCTGAGAAGCTAACTGACTTGCCCATGGTCACAGGAGGTTCATGTAGACCCAGGATTTGGGAGCTGGCAGCCTGGTTGGGCCGCGGAGTCTGTGTCCTTGACCCCCTGCTCTATGGCCTGGGCTGGCGCAGAAACAGGCTCGGGGGGGGGGAGGGATGTGTGTTGGGACAGGCCGAGGGCAGGCGTGTGATGAAATACTCCCCCGGGGAGGGCTGAGGGGCTCAGGGGGAGAGCACAAGCCAACTGGGGACACTGACTCACTCGATTCCTAGTCGGCTGAGGGGGTGGACGGACAGACATGCCTAGAGGATGTCAGTGTCACCCCGTGCCACCTCAGCCTGCCCACCCCCATCCCTGCTTACCGATGAAAAGACGTAGCCTCTGCCCCCGAGCTGCTCCCAGCCCAGCTGGAGAGCCAGACGTGACGTTATCTGTGTCCAGTGCCTGTCTGTAGACGCTTGGAAAGTACTGGATCCCCACTCCTCTTCGCCTTCCTCTTGGGTTCAGATGCGTGGGCCCCCCCCCCCCCCCCCCCCCCCCCCCCGGCCCCGGGGGGGGGGCCCCCCCCCCCCCCGCCCCCAGCCCCACAGCCAAGGAGGGAGGCATGCTGGGGGCAGGGAGATAATCCCGCCCGCTGCAAGAAGCACAGGACAGATGCGCAGGCTGGGGGACGTCCCCCTCCAGGCTCCTTCGGGCTTCCTGGCCTTGCTCCGGCCCCAGCACACATCTGTCCTGTGCCTTGTGACTGGCCATGAGCCCCTGTGGGAAGGGACCCAAGGAAGGCACTTCCACGTCCCTGGGGCCTGCACGAGCTGGCATAGGGAAGGAGGACATGGTCATTTCATCCTCAAGGCCACTCTCAGTGACTGTCATCAGACCATGGTTTTGGGGGCAGCATGTAGTGACGGTGAGAGCCCTTGTTCTGCAGACCTGGTCTTGAACACCGGTCACATTTTGCCCCAGTTACGGGGAGGGGGGGCGGCGCACTATTTCCATCTCCTCTCTGCATTCCAGGGGTCACAAGAAGCCCCAAGGAACCCCTCACTGGGCATGTCTGGACTGTTCTCCCAGCCTGCGGAGTAAGTTGATAGCCACGTGGGGTGTCACAATTGAATTCTGAGTCCCTTGAGCCTATGATGCTCAAGGGAATTGTCCAAGTGGCTTTTATTTAATAAAAACAAAAGATGACTTTTCTGCCATAAAATACAACCTCAAGCCCATTAAGGACCAACAGTGCATTTCCTCAGTGGAAGGCTGGAGTTATTTATAATGAAGCATCGATTGGCAGTCGTGCGAGCTGAGCGTCTGGTTTGGAGCCCATGTGTTGGGATGGGAAAAGCTTGAGTGGTGGAAGGTGTTTGGGTGTCCGGCTATCAGAGCCCCATGTTCAAAGCCCAGCCTGAAATTCAGCAGTTCCCTACGGGGCCCTAACAGAATCACTAATATTTTTTGAGGGTTTATGATGCCCAGCACCGAGCTGATGTGCCCTATTCCCAGTGCCTGCAGTTTTTACATCCGTCCTGCGAAGGAGCGCATGTGCCCATTGCATGGATGAGGAAACAAAGGCTCCAAGAGAGGTCACATAGCCAAAGCCACATGGGTGGCAGGTGGTCGAGGTTGGGTTTGAACCATGCCCGTTGGCACACCTCCAAGACCTCCCAAGCTTGCCAGCTCCCCAGAATCTCAGGGTATTCCTCCTTAGAGTGGGAAAATCCACCCAGCAAAGTTGTTCTGGGAATTGGCCCATGTGCCACTTAAGTCGCCTGGCACATGGCAGGTGCTCGGTGAGTGGATTTGTGGCCATGTCCTCCCCAGACTGCGGCGACACGGGTCTGTGTGTGATCCATGGCCCCCACGGAGCTCAGGGTACGCCGGGAGGAAGGATGCTTCTCTCTCTCTGGGCCTCAGTTTCCCCAGATCTGAAACAAGAGTCCCCATGCCGGCCTCTGAGAGGCCCTGGGAAGACAAAATGAGGGAATTATTCCTTGGCATGTAGTGGGTGTTCAGGGCCATTTGTCCTCTGTCTTCCGGGTAACGGGATGGTGTTTTCTGGGCTGTCCTGGCAGCAGACCTGCGTGGAGCCATGTGCGTACTCTACCCCGTGCCTTCCCCTGCACCCGCCCCCGACTCAGGCCCTCCTCTGTGGATTTGCTGGGTGGGGTGGGGGTGAGGTTGGGATGAAGGGTCCGGCGCTTCATCTGGTTTTGAGGGGCTCAGCCACTCCCCGGCCTCCACGCTTGGGTATCACTCGGCCTTTCTGAGCCTCTGCTTCCTCCTCTGTGCACTGGGAGCAGTGACGACAGAGCCTGTCTCTGGCTCTGAGTCCACCCAGACCCCCACCCCAGACCTGGCTCCAACCCCTGCCTCTCTGTCCTTTTCCTGCAGGTGTTTCTAACTGTGCCCAGGGACTGACTGGCTGAGGACCCCATCGGAGAGCCTTGGACACGCTAACTGAACGGTGAGGGGCTTTTGTGGTTGCAACTAGCGTCTCCAAAGGCCACACCGGTGGGGGACCCTTGAGAAGGGGGGAGCACTTGGAGAATGCCAGCCAGCTGTCTCCTGGGTTTGGGAAACATGGAGGGACCCAAGCTCCCAGCACTGCACTCCCCTCCTACATTGCGCCGAGCATCATCACCATTTTACCATGAGTTGAGGAATCTGATGAATGATTGTCTCCCTCACTAGACTGTAAGCAAAGGGAAGGGTTCTGGAGAGGCAGCAAAACAGGGTGGTCAAGAGGCTCGACTCTGAAGCTGGGTGTGGCTCCCGGCTCTGCCTCTTCTCCGCCGAATAACCTCAGGCAAGGGACTTAGGCTCTCTCTACCTCAGCTTCCCTGTCTGTGAAATGGGGTTTGTAGTTAAGTAAGCCCTTAAGCCATCAAGATACTGAACTGGCCTGGCTCAGAGTCAGGCAGATCCCCGTCGGCCTTGCTGGTGTTGGCCAAGCCCTTGGAGCCAGTCGCCATCACGCTTCCCCACTGACCCCTGTCTCCCCTCACAGAGAATGGGGGATGAGGATTACAACACTTCCCTCGCCTACGATGACTACCCGGACGATTTTGACCCCATCATGGTCCTGGAGGAGTCTTCTACCCTGGAAGGCACGACGGCCAGGATCTTCCTGGTGGTGGTCTACAGCATCATCTGCTTCCTTGGGATCCTGGGCAATGGGCTGGTGATCATCATTGCCACCTTCAAGATGAAGAAGACGGTGAACACGGTCTGGTTCCTCAACCTGGCCGTGGCGGACTTCCTGTTCAACGTCTTCCTCCCGATCCACATCACCTACGCTGCCCTGGACTACCACTGGGTCTTCGGGACGGCCATGTGCAAGATCAGCAACTTCCTCCTCATCCACAACATGTACACCAGCGTCTTCCTGCTGACCGTCATCAGCTTTGACCGCTGCATCTCCGTGCTCCTCCCCGTCTGGTCCCAGAACCACCGCAGCGTGCGGCTGGCCTACGTGGCCTGCATGGTCATCTGGGTCCTGGCTTTCTTTCTGAGCTCTCCCTCCCTGTTCTTCCGGGACACGGCCCATGTGCACGGGAAGATAACATGCTTTAACAACTTCAGCCAGTCGGCGGCCGGCTCTGCCCCGTGGCCCACTCACTCCCGCCTGGACCCCGTGGGCTTCGGCCGACACACAGTGGTGACCGTCACCCGCTTCCTCTGTGGCTTCCTGGTCCCCGTGCTCGTCATCACGGCCTGCTACTTCACCATCGTCTGCAAGCTGCGGCGCAACCGGCTGGCCAAGACCAAGAAGCCCTTCAAGATCATCGTGACCATCGTTACCACCTTCTTCCTCTGCTGGTGCCCCTACCACACCCTCCACCTGCTGGAGCTCCACCACGCTGCCGTGCCCGGCTCCGTCTTTAGCCTGGGTCTGCCCCTGGCCACTGCCATTGCCATTGCCAATAGCTGCATGAACCCCATCCTGTATGTCTTCATGGGCCAGGACTTCAAGAAGTTCAAGGTGGCCTTCTTCTCCCGCCTGGTCAACGCTCTGAGCGAGGACACGGGCCACTCCTCCTACCCAAGCCACAGGAGCTTTACCAAGATGTCATCAATGAACGAGAGAGAGACCAGCATGCTTTGAGGCACATCTGGGAACCCCGATGGACAGACCCTCTGGCCTTGGAGGCCACAAACTCTGCCTTCTCGAGACCATGGCAGAAACCTCCCCAGGACACACCGACACCCCCTGTAGTTTCCACGGTGTTGACTGGCATTTTGAGCTGGGAGTCCAGGGCTTGGAACTCCTTTGTTCGAGTGGCCTGATGGACTGGGCAAGCCATGTCCTCTCAACCTTGGACTCTTTCCATGAGGATCTGGGGTCTGGGGGAGGCAGGGAGGGAGAAGAGCTCAGGCCCTCAAAGGAGGCCGACTGAAGATACTCACCCTTGAATTTTCCAGGGTGATGGTGCTTTGCGGGGCCGTAGCTGTTTGGGAGACGGGATGGTGCCAGCCCCTCGCCCCAGGCCCTGCTCGCACCTTGCCTTTGTTTCCTGGGGGCCGGGTCATGGCAGGCAGCATCATCTGCAGTTTCCACCCCATCCTGGGCCTGCCCTTCCTTCCCTGGTCCTCCGACCCCGGCTGCCGGTGCTCAGAATAAAGCACACCAGGGCGGGGGGGCCAGGGAAGGAGGGCCTGTCCTCCTCCTCAGCGTCCTCCGAGCCTTGCCCAAGTCAGCTTCAGGAAGCAAGCTGGGGGGGTCCTGCAGGTTGAAGAGCGGGTCCAAGGTCTCAGTCACGGAACTCAGCGGAGCCGGCAGCCTGGGTCCTTGTCCTGTGCTGCTGAGAGGCAGGCGGTGGGGCGCGCCCAGGAGCAGCCCTGTTGCCGTTTCTCAATGAGGCCTGACACCTTCCCGTGCTACAGTGTCATTATCCCATTTACAAGTGACAAAGCAGATGTCCCATTTGGGGGTGGGGGTGGGGAGTAATTCACAGTGACACGCAGCTAGCCAGAAGCCAAGTTAAGAGGTGAAGCCAACTCTGTCTGGCTCCAGAACCTCTGTTTTTTTTAATGGAGGGTGTATCTATTGAGAATATTCTAGACTCTCATGATAGCCTACATTTACTTAGCATGCCCTATGCTAGACACTGTCCATGTGTTATCTCATTTACTCCCCTCCGCCCCGGCAGGCCTGAGTTAGGTATGGTTATTACTTCCCTTTTGCATATGATGGATAGCTGCAGCTCAGAGAGGTTAGGTAACTTGCCTAAGGGCGTCCAGTGGGTCTCTGCCAGAACCTAGATTCAAAAACAGGTCTTTCTGGCTCAAAGAAGGCTGCAGAATCAGGGTGTGGAGAGAGGCTTGGGGTTTTGACCGTAAATATCTATTACTTGGCAGATTCATATAAACCTCTTAATAGCGCATAACCCAGGCTTGCAAAAAGTTTTTCAAAATGACCCAACACGGCAAAGAAAGTACACTTGGCCTCCAGTCTCCCGACACCCACCCACACGTGCCCACCGTGGTTCCCATTTGCTGCACCCCAGGCGACCTCCAGGGAAGGTAGGGTGGGGAGAGAGGCTGGGCCGGAGGCGGTCTCCGGTGGGGCCGAGGCCCTCCGGCCTCCGAGTGTCCACATTCTCTTGTCTTCCACGTGCCGCCGTTGTGAAGCCAATTCCCTGACAAGATGCAGTGAACACATGTAATGTCTACACAGCGTTGGGCAAGTCCCCAAGGCCATGGGCTGTTTGGAAATCACACCTCATTAAGAGAGAGACTGTTCCTTCCCTCCTTGGGTCATTGTGCTTATGAGGAGACAGCTCGGAACTGACCCTAAGTCAGGGCGTCCAGTGGCTTCAAGAAATCTAAACTCGGGCCATCTGGGAGCAAAAAAAGGGAGCTTGAAGTCGTGGCCAGTGCCTTTTTTCACCTCCCACCACCGTGGCACAGGTGAAGGAGCTAAGGCACGAGACAGCTTGGGATGTCCGGCTCCAGAGGGACAGTCCTCAGCCACTCAGCCTCTGACCCCCAGGTGCTACTTGCTCAGGCCGGGGCCCTCACTCCTCCTGGGCTGCATGCCATCCGGGCCGGGCCAGGGAGCCAGGAAATCATTTTGTCGTTGGAAAAGCTGATGAGCAGGAGTAAAACTCAAACCAGCTGTTTCCTCCTTAGGGTCAGGCCTCTTTCTGGCTGCCCCACCAGGAGTTTCTCATTAAATACTGAAATGCAACCGTGACCTCCTCCTGCATCTTGTCCCTGCAGCTTCTTCAGAGTGTCTCCCAGGGGACATATACAAAGGTCCTGTGGTTCACAAAGAGTGTGTCCCTGCACTACTCCACAGGTGGCCAACGTGCTTTGTGCCTGAGAGGGCCTGCCCCCGTTCGGGGTCAGGAACCAGACGATGGGGCACCCATGCTGCTTCCTGGGTGGGGTGGGTGGGTGGAGGGCAAGTGGGCACAGGGACAAGAAGTGAAGGTGGGGTTTGACAGGAAGTGGGGAGGGAAGCACAGAGGAAATGCAAAATAGAGACAAAGCAAAGGGGTCTGGCATTCATTAAATAAGTCTTATGTGTCAGGCTCAGTATCTCATCAGATCCTCAAAAGGAGAAGAGGACCATCGGAGCCACATGGGTGATGCAGAATGAGAGGTTCGGCTTGCAGACCCCACCTGCTCAGGGGGAGCTCCCAGCTTCTTCAGCCTATGGGAACAAGGAGTGGGGGCAGGAGGCAGCAGGGGGACCAGAGGGAGGGGCTCAAGAGGGGACAGTGACCCAGATTTGGCACTGGCTGAGGAATGAGGAAGGAGTGGCTTAAGCCTGCCCCCAGAGTCAACTCAGGAGGGCTTAGGGGCCAGGCTGGGCAGGAGAGGATAGAGCCCAACAGTGAGTGCCACAAGGGGCGTTCCCATTTTACAGATGAGGGAGTTGAGAGCTGTTCTTTGCCGCAAATGGAGCTGGTATTTGCTTGGATGGAAGTGATCCGTGATTCCCCAGCCCTTCCCTCTCCCGTTCCTCCCTAGCACGTGGTGCTATGGTGGAGATGGGTGCCCTGGGCCTGTGATTGCCAAACCCTGGATTCAGAAAATTGGTGCTAGGGGTGGTATTCAGGACCAGGAGGATCCAGGAAGCTATTTGTCCAACCAAGAAATAATTCAGGAGGGTGGGGGTTGCTTGCTTTCTCCCTTTGAGGACATAGTTGCTTTTGAATAAAGAAGCGAGAGGTGAGAGCGAGGCTCCGTGCTGGACCTTCCTGCCCACCCCCAAACCCTCTTGCCTTCCTCCTCCACCTCACAGAGCAGCAGTCGAGGCTCAGAGAAGTGCAGCACACTGCTCAAAGTCACACAGCAGTGTTGTGAAATGGCAGCAGAAGGAAGCCAGAAATTTCCTACCATTCCCCAAATTTAGGACTTCAAAGAAACTGTGTTTTAAAAAGCATTCTCTCCACTTTATTTCAATTTCTTAGCAACCAAGGACAGTAGATTGTTAGTAATGACTCAAGATAACCCCACCCATCCATTCCAACATCCATCTATCCACCCAGCTACCCAGCCACCCATCCATTTACACAACCCATTCATCCATTCCATAAAAATCTGTTTAATACCTTCTCTTTGCCAGGCCCTGTGGTAGGCACCGGGAATGCAAGGGTTATCAGGGCATTCACAGTCCCTGTCCTCAGGAGCTCATTCGTCGGTCAGTGGGAGAGATAGCCAATTATTTTTTAAAAACCACACCCTTGATGGAAAACAACCACGCTAAGCGCTACACACCTATTAGAGAGAGATCTGACTCTGTCCAGAGGCGAGGGAAGCCTTGGGGAAGAACGCTTGAGTTGAGATGTGTAGGATGGGTAGGTGCTGATTCGGTGGCGGAGGGGCGGGTGCTGGAGAAGGTGCTCCAGGTGGCGGGAACAGCGCGGGAGGGAAGAGTGATGGCAAGGGACGGAAGGGGGTGGGCGCTGCATCAGAGGGAGGAGAATGAGCCCAGAGCAGACAGGATGGAGAGGAGGGCAGGGGAGGCCATGGACAGGGCAGGACGTGCTCAGATCTGCATCTTGATGCCGGGGGCTGCTCTGGGCGGGACAGGATGTGGAAGAACAGGAGGGGAAGCCGGGAGGCTGCCGCAGCCCCCAGCTGAGGGCGATGGGCGCAGAGGTAGAGCTCAAGAGAAGGGGACTATTCTAGAGATACTTAAAATCTACCCAAGCTTTCTCAGGGGAGCGGTTAGCGGGAAGCCAACGCAGGGCCCATTTCAGCGGCACAGAGGCCTCAGTGCGTTCCTTTATTGATGGAAATTAATTGTAAATATTATTCAAATTTACCTCCCAATGCACAATTACATTTCTCGGGGGAGCCCTTTGAGCACATAATAAAGCCCTATAAATAATACATATATTAACCTAAGAGGAACGGAGGCACATTAATGCTGCACTTGCGGGTGGCGGCTGGGGGAGTTTATGCAGACAAGACGCTAAGTGCTTGGACCGAGGATTTAACTTGGGAGATCACCCGAGCTCTGTCCTGGGGAGCTTCTGGAAGTCTCCCCCCATCCCCAGAGGGGCAGCTAGCTATTGCTCTAGAGGCCCAGTCAACGGCCAGGTGGTCACGGGTGGAGAAAGCACAGGTGTATAGGACCCTTACCTTGTTCCCGAAGCCCCAAGAAAACATTTCCCATAGTCATAATAGTTGGTTCTATTAACTGAGCATGCGCAGGGTTTGGGTCTCCCCCAAGTGCTTTGGTTTCATTATCTCGTTGGATCTTTACAACAACCTTTGTGGCAGCAGCCATTCCTCTCCCCACTTCCCCATGAGGAAATGAAGGTTCAGAGAGGTTCAGTGTCCTGCCCAGCATCAACAGCTAGTAAGTGACAGAGCTAGGCTTTCCAACTCAAGTGTTTAACTTGAAAGCAACTTGCGAACACAAACTGTCCTCTAACGAGACTCCTTCCTGGAGAGAGGAAGGCAAGTGTACGCTCCCTGTCCAGCGTCAGATTTTAAGGAGATGGGAACGGGGGTTGGGGGGTGGATCTGACAGATTGCTTTTTCCTCTTGGAGGAAGGAAATGGTGTCTGGATGGGCTCGTCATTTCCTCACAGCCCTAGGAATCTTAAAAACCACATCCCTTCCCACCCCCTGCCCCCATTTACAGATGGTGAAACTGAGGCTCTTTGCAGATCAGAGGGGAGCCTCCCACCTCCCTGACTGCTGGGACATGAGATGCATGCAGGAAAATGCCCACATGAGCCACTTTTCTGAGCACCACTGTTCTAGAGACCCGAGCATTCACTGAGCCGCTAGTTTGTCGGTAAAGGCTTTGGTGCTGAGCTGCCATGAAGGAGCCCTGCCCAGGATCTGGGGCGGGGGGGGGGGGGGGCGGGATGTCACTGGGGCATTTCCAGCAGAATCCTATAAAGGGAAAGCAGGAGACCTTGGAAACCCTGGTACAGGGCAGAGACAGGCCGTGTTTGGGGCGTAAACATTATCCCTCACGTTTGTCCTGCATATGGGTAACGATGCTCTCTATCCGGATCTTGGTGCTACTTACAGGGCTATCTTCGTCCATCCAACCTCATTTGTCTATACATGCGTGATCACTGCACTTTACTGTAGTAAGTTAGCCCTCAATGAAAGTATTTGGAAAAATAAATTTTAAAATAAAATGTAACATTTATGAACCTATTCATGGGGCCCGCAGGAGTGACACGCCACTTCCTTTGGCACTCTGGACAGAATCAGATTCAAGAGAGCAAGTCAGAGGGAGGTAGTCCCAGCAGGGACCATCCAGGGAGGCAGCATCTCGGGAAGGACTGAGCTCTCCCAGGGGTCACCCCAGCCCTTTCCCCATAGCCTTGGATGGCTATGACACAGGGTTGTGTGGGCTCAGGCTTGAATCCCAGCTCCACCATTGACGTGGGCTATGGTTAAGGCCCTATGACTTGGCCAAGTAGCTCAACCTCTCCAAAGCTTCAATGTTCTCATCTGGAAAATGGGTTTAAGAATCTGCAGCTCACAGGGTTGGCACGAGGATTCAAGGAGATGTCACAGGTACGCACTTAGCAGGTACCGGGCTCGCACATACCACCCACTTTCATCTGGAAGTACGTCAGCCTCCTCCCTGGGCTCTGGCCTGCCAGCCTTGCCCCGCCCCCCGACAACCCACCCTCCACGAAGCAACTGGAGTGAGCTCCCATCACGGAACACAGCAATCCAAACCCCTTACAGGGGCTTACAATGCCCTAGAGGATGGGCACTGCCTCTCCTTCTTCAGCTCATGCTGTTCCCCATCCAGGCGTCCCTCCCTCCCCAGACCACTGATGGCATAACCAGGTCCCCCTCCTCCTGCCGATACCAGCCCCTTCTGAGCGAGGCCCTTCTGGACCCCTCCCTGCAGGTAAAGCAACCCCATCCCTATTCACAGTCTATCAGATCCCCTATTTTCCATCCCTGACACTACTTCCTGCCATCTGGAAGAAGTTTATGTATTTGTGTTTAGTCGCTTTCCGTCTGTCCCTCTGCTGGGTGGAGAGCTCCATCTGTGCGGCAGAGCCCTTGTCTGTCTGGGGCACCTCTGTGTCCCTGGCACCCAGAGCGGTCCTTAGCCCAGGAAACGCGCTCATGATCCTTGGTTGTACAAATGAAGAAATAACCATAAGCTGATGTTCCTTTGATCAAATCATCGCCATTGTTGAGTTTCAGGACGATCGCTATTACAATACACTGTTTCCAAAGTGTTTTCACATTTTTTTCTATTCCGAAGAAACTTGCGGGAGGGGACTATTGCCCATTTCACAGGTATGGATACTGAGCTCCCCCATCCCCCCACTCCTGGCCAGGCTCACTTGGTTCAGAAGTGGAGAAGCCAGCATGGAGTTCTTGTCAGGGTACCAGCAGGAGCTCTTCCAAACCGAGGAGGTTTCCATTCAGGGCTTTTATCTCCCCTGGCCTTTTCCTTTTCCCTTTGTCTGATTAATTGCAGCCTGAAAATAAAGGAACCAGATGCCTCCCCTCCCACCCACAACACCCCCGCCCCTTGCATTGTTTTGTAGTTCTTTTCCGGACCAAGACTCTGTTAAGGATTTGGCTGGTACGACCATGACCACAAACTTCCTGTGTTTATCCTTCCACTTAGAAATCCACTTGATTAAGCAATCGACTGGGTACCAGGTCTGTGGTGGGCACTGTCCAATGCTATGGCAAAAAGTCCAGCTAGACACCTGATGCCTGAGGACCCCTAGAGCCCAGAAGAGAACCTCAGGATTTTCTTTTTCCCTGGTTTCCACCATGCAGGTGTCTGGTACCCATGCAGTAAGTATCTGGATGACTGAATGAGTTTCTGGTTGGCTCCCAGACGTTGGAGCTGTGGGGCAGGGACACACACACAGGGAGGTGGGGAAAGGGGGCTCCCAGTCATGGCTGGTGGGTGGTAATAGCTGGCAAGCCCCTGGTCAATGGCAGGCAGTTTACTGTGATGCTCAGGCCACGGCCAAGACCCTAGTGCTTGACTGGGAAGCCTGACTCCTGATGGCATTTCAGGCACCATGACAAACAGCCAGAGCCAACGCCATATCCATCATTTCGTCTCATCCTCATTAAAAACCAGCTGGGAAAAACCACCTTCACATTGGACATGAAGACGCTGAAGTCCAAAAAGGTCAGGGATGTTTCCCAGAACCACACTGACAGCCACCCGTTGATTTTTGTCTTGAGCACCTACTATGTGCCAGGGACCATGCTGGGTTCTCAGGATACCTCAGCAGCCACCGCCATAACATTCTTGAATCTTACGACATGTTTGTATGTTCAAGAGCTGGGATTTGAACCCACGCCTGGAGAGCTTTGTTGCTTCTTCTCCTCCCCCAGGTACACTGCTTCTTGAGTTACAGAACCCAGGTACAGAGGAATCAGTACAGAATGGAGAGAAAGGCTTTCTGTTGTCATGCCTCAAACTTCTCAGGAGTTAGAGAAATCACATCTTGGCTGGGAACTGATTCTGGGAACCAGGAAGCAGCTGTCAGCAACTGCTCTCCCCTCCCTGACTCCTCAAAATTTGGCAGTGATTGATTCCCCCAGCTCTTTCCCTCCTTTGAAAGACCAGCAGGTAGAGGCACCGCTTAACCCAAAAGAACGGCATGCTCGAGCTGGAACCGCAGGAACTGCAGCAGACCGACAGGACATGAAATTAGGAATGGAGTGGGTTCTACAGTCCCCTCCCAGACTCACTATGGGACCAACAGGGTTTTCATCTGAAATGTCACCTTTTCTAGACCCCGGATTGTAAGCCTCATCCTGATCGTCAGCATCGTCAGCATCGTCAAGGATGCACTAGATCGATGGAAGTGACTTGTTCAATCTTAACATGTCAGATGGCGGGGTCCTTAGGGTCAGTCGAGTCAAACCCCTGCCCAGGGGAGGGAGGTTAGTCCCACAATCCATGGGAGGTGACCCAGGAAGGAACCCAAAGGTCCCCCCCCAATGCCCAGCGATTTTGTTCCCTGCTCTTGTACATAATCATTTGTGCCCTTCGACGGCGTGGGCTTTTGTCACATTCTGGTTCAGACACATCAATCCATGTAAACTTGAGAAGCAGAGAAACAGACAATCAGTGTATCTTCCAAGACTGGGAATATAAATAACACAAATAAAAGTCCTAATAATCCATGCTGTTTGGCATTCATCTCCCCACCAATCGTGTGAAATAAACCAAGTGAAGGACGAAAGAAATAAGATCATAGCAATCAGGATGCATTTGGCTGCAAGTAACAAAACCACAACTCAAAACGTCTGACGCAGTAAGGAAAGCGCATTCCTTCAGGCATTGGGAACACCTGTAGGTTGGTAATTCAGCTGGTGATGACATCAAGGGCACAGAGTCATCTTCAGAGATTAGGATTTGTCCCCAGAATGGCATCTCTCCTGGTTATAAGACAGATTCTATCTATGTGACATCACGCAGAAGGGAGAGAAGGTTTCAGAATGTTGCAAGCACTCCTGGCAAGCTCCCCTGGCATCTCATTGGCCAGAACTGGGTCACACGCTATTGCCGAACCAATCACTGGCAGGTAAAGAAGATGGCTTAGACCAATCAGAATCCACCCAGGAACCATAGGTGAGAAGAGAGGACATTCAAACACAGTGAGGGTACTACCCCGAAGAAGAAAGGGAGGGGATTAGGGACAGCATCCAGTGGTGTCTCCTACAGAGAAGGCAGGAGATGTAAATTGATCAGCTGGAAGATTTGCCTCCTTGTCCTGAGGAACCAGAAATCCTCAGACCTGACCATTTTAAAACTACAGGGGGCCTGCGGAGGGTGGGGGGCAACTCTTAGAAATTAAGAACTTATTTCTTAGAAAATCAGCATGCTTTATTCCTTGAGAGTAATGATTTCTTTCTGTTCTTTATATTAAGTAACGTATAATCTTTGGCAAAAAAACGAAACAAAACAAAACCTTCATGTATTGAACGAGCAAAAAGAAAACAAAAATCAAAGGAAAATCACTTATGATCCCAGAGATCACACAGGTATCATCACTACTAGCATTTTGGTTTATGACCTACAGTGTAGTCTGTTTTTCTTTATCTTCTTACAATACCTATCAGTGTAGCAAAAAAAAGCCTTATTTAGATATTCTCTTCTATAACATTTTAGTCCATTTTTAAAAAATCAGGTCATCCAATGTCCCCAGAGCATTGATGGTTCAAGTGACGGCCAGCAGATCTGGTAGTCCCACAGTTAATTTGGCCAATCTCCTCTTGACGGACATTTAGGTTGTTTCCTTTTCAGAAGTATGATTTTTTTGTTGTTGTTTTTATAATTCCCTGATGGGTTTTCCCAGGAGCAGCTGCTAGAGAGCCCTAGCCCTGGGTGGCCTCCAGATCTAACCTGGGCTTTTTGCCCACCAGCCCAGCCTCTGGGTCCCTGCACTCCCTTCTCCCCTTGGAGTGGAGGGAATAGTTCTTGAGGCTCTAAAACGAGGTCAGCCGTCTCAGGAAAGGCTCTGGCAGGGTGGGCAGTGATCACACACACGCAGGATCTGGAATCGGGCCAGGTTGATCGGGCACATAAGTGTTGCTCTCTAAGCTGGGGTTTACCCATCTGTGAGATCAGGAGTGTAATAGAAAAAGCCTTGTAGGGTTTCAGGAGGGTTCAGTAAAATAATCCACGTAAAGAGCTTATCATGGCCCCTGGAAAATATTATGTGCTTGAAAAGTTGCTAGAGCTCGCTGTTATGTTCTATTCTGTTTTTCCCTCATACCAGGGCTGCAAGACTGCATTTGCTTTGTTATCTCTGGGGGCCATGCTTAATCCAGGCCAATGATTCGGGAGGCTGTGCAAATCTGCCTAAATTATATATTGGGGTTGCACATCGAATGCTTGCTACAATTTGGCTATGTGAAGAAAATGTAATTTCTTTGTAACCCACATGATCTGACTTATGACATCTCTCCCAACCCCTCCCAGCCCTTACCCCACAGTGACAGAGAACAAACCAGAACACAAAAAATTAAGCTTCACCCATGTTATGGCTCGAATTGCACCCCCTAAAATTCCTGTGTTGATGTCCTCACCCCCAGCACCTCAGAATGTGACCTGCTTTGGAGACAGACCCTTTCTAGATGTCATCGAGTTAAAATCAGGTTATCAGGGTGGGGGGCCCTGATCCAGTATGACGGGTGTCCTTAGAAAAAGGGGATGATATGGAGAGAGGCTGGCATGGGAAGGTCATCGACAAGCCAAGGAGAGGAGACTCAGAGGGAGCCAACCCTGCTGGCACCTTGACCTTGGACTCCCAGCCTCCAGAACTGTGAGACCTTACCTTCCTGTTGTTTAAGCCCTCCAGTCTGTGGTGGTTTGTTACAGCAGCCCTACCCAACTAAAATAACCAGTTTTTTTTTTTTTAAGATTTTATTTATTTATTTGAGGGAGAATGAGTGAGAGAGAGCATGAGAGAGGAGAAGGTCAGAGGGAGAAGCAGACTCCCCAAGGAACTGGGATCCCGATGCCGGACTGGATCCCGGAAGTCCAGGATCAAGACCTGAGCCGAAGGCAGTTGCTCAACCAACTGAGCCACCCAGGTGCCCTAAAATAACCAGTTTTAACATTTTAGCTCAAATGTCTGTTTTACAGGTTCCTGAGCTAAGTTTTCCTCAGATAAACATACTCTTTCTCTCCCAGGCGGTGCCCTCCCCTCCCTTTCTCCTGGGCTAGTTGTGGCACATGGTGGGCAGGGTTTGCTCTAATGTCTCTGCAGCCTGGCAGAGCATGGAGGTGCCCTGGGCCCTCTGCCTCCTGGAGCAGAGACGTGTCCTGCTCGTGCAGGTGGAAACCCATGGGAGGAGGATCTGACTCTGGGCGTGGCTGACTTGGTTCCCTTTGGCTCCTCCCCCTGCCCCCCAATGCAAACGCCCCACCCCCCATGTGTGGCCCCCCCCCCCTCCCCGCCCCCGTGCTTGATGCCTCATCCTCCCTGTACCAGGAGCAAAGTGAACATGCCTGGCTGATCCTCTCTCCAGAATCCCTTTCCCCTTCTACAAATCCTGGTTCTGGGAAAGCAGCAGCTTTTCTTCTCTGCCTGCGCTCTGTGTTCCCATCATCGGTGGTCAGGGAAGTTGTTCCCGAGTTGTTCAGGGAAGGCGGTCTGATGCTCACCCGGGGAAGAATCCAGAGCTGGGCTTCTAGGCCCGGCTTTGGTGTGTCAAAAAAGGAAAATAAGGGAAACTGGAAAATCCGCCCTCGAGACAGTGGTCTGACTTGAGTCCATAGCCTTGCGGCTGCCAATCCTTCCATCCCTCATAGACCGCCAGCACAGTGTCCCCTTCCCCCATCCTTCCTCTTCTGTGACAGAGCCTGCCCTCTTCCTGTGCTCACGGGCTCATCAGATCACTAACAAGAACGGCTTCTTCTTAATTTCCAGAAAAGCCACCCATTAGTGTTACTTATCCACGCTTTCTGCTGTTCCCAACAGGCTTTGCGGCTTAAAAGTTGAAATGAGAAAGTCAGAATGATACTATTTTTTTTAAAGATTTTATTTATTTATTTGACAGACAGAGATCACAAGTAGGCAGAGAGGCAGACAGATAGAGAGAGAGGTGGAAGCAGGCTCCCTGCAGAGCAGAGAGCCCGATGTGGGGCTCGATCCCAGGACCCTGGGATCATGACCTGAGCCAAAGGCAGAGGCTTTAAACCCACTGAGCCACCCAGGTGCCCCCAGAATGATACTATTAAGATGATTATTAACAACCCTTCAGTAGTTACTGACGAGGGTTCCACGCTTCGCAGATAGGGAAACAGAGGCTCAAGGAGGTGAGTCACCTGCCCAAGGTGACCTGGCTGGGAGCTGCGGTGGTGACAGGTGTGAAAGCCACCTGTGTCTGACTTCAGACAAACCGGTTTCTCTTTGCACATGGAAGGCTGCACTGTGGCTGCCCAGCGGGCCGCTGGTACAGCTGTGAGCAGGTCCTGTGCACAGCTGCATGTTCTGTCTCTGCTCGTTGATGGGTTGAGCTGCTCACCAGACTTATGAGAAGCTGGAGATGGGCCAGCAACAGGGTTGGAAAAGCTCCATGGGGAGGTGGGGCTTCAGGCGATCCCCTAAGGTTCATAATGTATCTGTAATAGGATTAGGGTTGCCTGGAATCCAGGGCATCTGTTTTCCCTTCCCAAGCAGTCTGTGGCCCCTGGGTCTGAAAGTTGCCAGGAATGAGGAATCCACCCAGGCCTTTGCAGACTATGGGAACAGATGCTCAAGCTGTTCCCCAACTGTCCTGTGTGCAGGGCTGTCAGCCACCTGCTGACCTCACGCTACCTCAGATGTCCACTGGGATGTCCTGGTGAGCCCCGCTTTTGAAGAGGAGGAGCCAGGGGCTCAGGGAGGTCAAGGTATGTGCCCAAGCAACACTAAAGAATGGTGGGTGCTAAGACCAGAGTCCAGGGCACCATGGCTGTGGGGCTTCTGGGCTCAGCACCCAAGTGGGTGACCTTGGCCACTGAGTCCCCACTGCTCTGTGTGCCTCAACTGTCCCAGCTGCAAAATGGAGAGGCAGTTCAGGATCTGAAATGAGATGTCAAATCAGGGATCAGGAGACTAGTGTTTGAGTCTCAGCTCTGTTACAGGGTCTCTGTGTAAACATGCCCTTTCTGAGTCTCAGCCTTCCCCTCTGGAAAGTGGGAGATGGGTTTTGAGAAGAGTGCAGTTACCTGAAGCTAGCATATAACAAGTACCTACCTTGTGCCTAAGGGGCTTAAGACACAGAGCACTTCACAGACCCCTCTCAGCCCTGGGCACCCTGCCAGCATGGTTCTGCACATGTTATGGGTACGGAGACTCAGGTCTGGGTATTTGCAGAGTCTTGCACTTGACAGAACAGCCTCTGAGGACCCCTAAAAGCTCTGGCTTTCCAAGATTCTAGGCAGAGGGTTTGGACAGATCAGGGTTCAAATTCTGCCTCTGCCACTTCCCAGCTGTGTAATGTTCTGGACAAATTGCCTCGCCTCTCTGAGCCTCAGTTCCTTTATCTGCAAAATGGGTCCATCGGGTCCACCTTGCAGAGTTACTGGGATAATTATATGATGTGCTACAAGTCCGCTCTCAGGCTCACGGTTAAGTAGTGGCTCTTTGCCCTTCCCCCACCCACATTTGTGGGGATGCTTAAGATAAAGCATACTAAGCCAGGAGGCCAGAAGAGCCCTTCTCTCCCAGCAAAACCCCGCCCACCCCTCCCTTGTTGCTGTTCTGCTCCGCCACACTCCAGTTCCAGCAGCTGCATTTAATTGGATTTAACTTAATAGTTTTATTGATGCCTTTTGGTTCAGGGGACAAAGAGGCTTCTGGGTAACTCGCACGTTTCTAACAAACCAAATAAAGAGCTGATAAGCATAAACAAGTCCGTTTTAATTGGATTAAGGGAAGCCTTGGCTTGGGGACTGCTAAAGCACAGAGGAGCTGGAGAAAAAAGGACTCAGATTTTCTGCTTCCTTGGACCCCCAAGCACCCTGCACAAGGCGCTGATTTCCTTCTCAGGAGCTGCGTGCTGGTGTGTTTGCATCCGTCCGTGCCTAGGTCCATACATTGCACAGGAAGCTCTCCCCCACCCCTCTACCTCTTGTCCTTCCCCACCTGCGCCCTGTAACAGGGGATTCAACCCTCCAGCTTGGTCTCAGATGCCCTGAAGTTCAAGTCCTGCCTGGCCTGTTTCATGTTCACCTTGAGCAAATCATTGAATCCTGTAAGCCCGGTTTCTTTAGCTGTAAAAGAGGATCATGGTGGTTTCTATCCTCCAGGGTTAGTGTTTGAATTACATGCTGGTGAATTACCTGCTACTGAAGAGGTTCACGGAAACCGCAGCCTCTGATAACCAGAGTCAGGATGAGGGAGGGATCACAGTCCCTGCTCTCCCCAGGATTCCAGCCAAGGAAAGGAGGAGCTGCCGGAGGGTATGATCCTTGCTAAATAGAGGGCCTCCTAACCCAGCCTAGGGTGTCCAGGGGACAGCTTTATGGACTGAGAGAAGAGACAGAGCTGAAGCAAAAAAGCATTTATTGTGGGTCTCAGAATTGCAATTCGGGGAACACAGATTTGGGCACCAACCCAAATGGTGTTTCTCCCCACCCACCTCCAGTACAAAAGTCAAGGTTTTTTAAAGATAAAAGGGAATGCTAGTTTCTGAGTATATTGTTCACAAAAAATTCTGATTGGTGTTCATGGCAGAAAACTCATCTTGGCTGAACACAATCAGTTTCCAAAGCAAAGTCTCTCATTGTAGCAAGTTGCAGGTGTTGCGGTTTGGCATGGTTCACCTTCCCCTGGGTGAGGACTGCATGAGACCCAGCTCCTTATGGCCTCCCGGCTCTGCTTTAAAAGCCTTGGGTACAAGTGACCCCACTTTATTTCACTTTCACAGCTTCCAGGTGGCCATTGAGGAATGAATAGGAGTTGCTTGCAGTCATGCTTCCCAGACTTGATGGCACATGCAAATCCTGGGCATCTTCTTGTTAGAATGTAGATTCTGATTCCATGGGTCGGAGGTGGAGCCTGAGATTGATTTCACATTTCTGTTCGGCTCCCAGGTGATTATAGGAGGCTGTTTGGAGGACCACGCCTTCAATAGCTGGAGGCCAGAGGGTTGATGGGGTCCTGTTCTGAGACCAGTCTGACCTCCAAACCTGCCTTCTCATGAGCCCACCAGGAGTGTACTGAGGGAGGCGTGGCAGATTCCAGAGTCCTCACTACCTATTGGCCATTTTTGACCTTTTTCTTGCTGACTGAACTCTGGTTTTGTTTGGGGCAGCAATAGAACCAGCCCCTGGGATGCTTTCTGACTCTATTAAGCCTCTCTGCCCCTTTCCCTGTACTACATACTTACTTTTTTCAGCCTCCTTTACAGCCTGCAGTGGTTTATCTGAGTCTAGTTGGGCCCATGATGGGATAAGGGGAAGTCCACAGGGTCCGGACAGTGTCATTCTAAGAAAGGTAGTTTGTTTCCTAATTAAAAGGTATAGGCATGAGAGAAGGAAGAGTTGGCTGGTGGCCCCTCTTCACTTTTTTCCTGCCCCAAATGCAGGCATTGATGGTTTGGGCTGTGGCAGCCATCTTGAGACCATGAGGCAACATACATGAGTTCATCCAAAGATGAACACACTAAGAATGGCCAAAAAAAAAAAAAAAAAAGTGGATCCTTGGTGTCATTATTGAGACATTGATTTGGGCTTGGAACACTCTACCTCCAGCCCTCTTGTTAAGTGCAGTAACAGTTATTGTATAAAGTACTACAAATCTGGGCTGTGGAGTCAGGCAGAACAAGGTTGAATTCCATGTACTTCCAAGCTGTGTAATTTTGGGCAAGTCTCCCTCCTCCACCTGGGCATTAGGTTTTTCATTCCCCATCTGTAAAATGGGTAAGAATACTACTTCTCTTGTAGAGCTGCTGTGAGTCACCACATATCTCCGGCATATTGGAAGCGAACTATACAAGAAGTAGGAAAGCTTGGAAGGATTCTATGGTAACTGAGCTAAAGAGAGGAATGACAAATATAGTAAAAGACATCATTACCAATGAGAATCACCAAATTCCTAGAAATAAGTTGGTTGGCAGCTTGAGGCAGTTAGCTCTACAAGATTTTTCTCACCTTTTAAATATATAATATAGATAAGCATATAAAGATATGTATTACTACAAACACACACACACACACACACACACACACACACACACACTGTGAGTTAGATATAGTCTAGTATTTACCGTCCAAAGCATTCCAAACTGATAGGGCAAGGAATTGTTTTGTCATATGAAACACTACACAGGGGCACCTGGGTGGCTCAGTGGTTTGGACCTCTGCCTTCGGCTCAGGTCATGGTCTCAGGGTCCTGGGATCGAGCCCCACATTGGGCTCTCTGCTCAGCAGGGAGCCTGCTACCCCCCTCTCCCTCTGCCTCTCTGCCTACTTGTGATCTCTCTCTCTTTGTTGAATAAGTAAATAAATAATCTTAAAAAAAAAAAAGAAACACTACACAAAACTTCAATACATAAAACAGAGAACTAGTAGTATTCCAGTTAAAATTAAGTTAGGGGTTGGCACCACCCCCTTATACTCACCTCCCTCTGGACACTTCCACAGACCTTTACAACTCTGAGGAACTCTATTTTCAAACCCTTAGAGTGGGTAGTGTATCAGTTACCTACGGCTACCATAATGCTATCTAACAACCCCAAATTTCAATGCCTATAACCATCAGGGCTTGTTGCACTCCCCTCTGAGCTGATCGGCTAGGCAGTTCTGCCAATCTTGGTTGGGCTCACTCAGATATGTGGGGATGGCTGAGGGCTGATTGATCTGGGATGGCCTATACTTGGGCAGTTGGGGGTCACTCAGCTTTGCTCTCATCCTCCAGCAGGGATGGCAGACATGCAAGAAGGAGATCAAGTCTAACCATGCAAGTACATTTCCCAATTCTGGTTATATCATATTTACTAACCTCTCTTTGACCAAAGCCAATTATGTGACCACACTCAGAGTCAGAGTGGGAGGGTGCCTCAAAGTCACATGATGATGGGTATAAGGAAAGGTGAAAAACTAATGGCTTAAAAAATAATATAGGGGTGCCTAGGTGGCTTAGTCAGTTAAGTGTCTAACTCTTGATTTTGGTTTAGGTCATGATCTCTGGGTCCTGGGATCAAGCCCTATGTCAGACTCTGTGCCCAGTGTAGAGACTGCTTGAGATTCTCCCTCTCCTTCTGCCCCTTCCCCTACTTGCAGGCCTGCTCTCTCTCTCTCTCTCTAATAAATGCAAACTTAAAAAAATAATAATATAACACACGTGGTCTCTGAGAATCTTCCTGATTTGAAACACATGATCTTGAGAGCTCCATTGAAAATCTACCTTAAACTCTACCTTAAGAAGGTAGCTTTTACTACTTCACTGGTGGGGCCATGTGGTTTGGGGGGTTATGCCTGAGGGCTTGTGCTGTAAAAATTACAAGCTCTCAGATGCTCAGGCCAGCTAGTTGTTGAGTAGTCCCCCCATTTGTATGACTGCAAATATGACCTATCTTCCATCTATATCTCTAAGTTTAAACATAAGACTAGAAGCATTGCACTGTGGGGGATGGGATCAAAGTGCTTATGATCCCAACTCAATTGTCTGAAGTGGAGAGGGGGCGACTTGTAGTTCAGAAACATAGGAAGCCTATCAAACATCCATGAAATCAGCCATATAAAATCACAGAACTTAAGGCACAGTTCAACTTGTTCTGTGATGCATAATTGTCTCCAAGATGAAAAGGAAAACCCCAAGGATCCTTATATAATGAACTGAGGCTGACACAGCAATTATGCCCTGTTGGTGTGGGGCTTGGTTTACTTTCCTGCCCCTAGGAACTTCTTTGTGTGGCATCCACACAGCTTTGTGCCCCTGAGTACATGTGTTCTCACTCTGCTCCAAATACTTGATTTTTCTAGTCCTGCTCACATGTGGTTTCTTTCCTGGGAGCTGTTACCACTTGAAAGGTTTGTCCAAACAAAAGTCTATCTTCACCTCATCAGTCTTTTAAGGTAACTGTCTGCCTCTGTGCATTTATGCATCTTATTTTTATTCATGTCTTTCATTCTCTCTTCTTTCACCTGGATTAAAATTCCCTGGAGGGTTGGCTTGAAGTTAGGGGTGTTTCAAGAACAACAGTGGCTTCTTTCTTCCTTCCTTCCTTCCTTCCTTCCTTCCTTCCTTCCTTCCTTTCTTTCTTTCTTTCTTTTTTTTAAGATTTTATTTATTTATTTGACAGAGAGAGATCACAAGTAGAGCAGCAAGCAGAGAGAGAGGGGAAGGAGGCTCCCTGCTGAGCAGAGAGACCAATGCGAGGCTTGATCCCAGGACTCTGAGATCATGCCCTGACCTGAAGGCAGAGGCTTAACCCACTGAACCACCCAGGCGCCCAAAACAGTGTTTCCTTAGCCTGAATGATGTTTCAGAACCATGGACAGAGCACCTCCCACTCTGTAGATGTGGTAGCCTACAATGCAGCCTGTGGAGAACATTTAATTTTCCTCTGTGTAGGGCACCATTTCATCAAAAGATGGTTCAGTGGTTAACAGCTTGAGTCCGGGGTTAGAATGCCTGAATGTAATTCTGCCATCCCTCCCATCACTAACTGCCTGCCTCAGCCATGGTTTCTCATCAGTAAAATAGAAATCATTAATAGTGTCTAACTCCTAGAGTTGTCAGGATTACATGGCATGGCATATTGAATTATTGGCCCTGATTCTTCAGCCCTACTGATTATGCATGCTATGAAACTTGACAGTTAATTCTGCAAGAGTCAAAGCCTGCCACTTGACCTCAGGCTTGGCCATATGGCTTGTTCAGCCTATGGGATGTTTGCAGATGTGATGTAAACAGTGACCACAAATATGTTCGGAAATGCTCTCTTGTGCTTCTGTCATTACCATAAGCAAAGCTTCCCCCCAGGCAATTGCTGCCTCTTCAGCTTTGCCCCTGGAATAAACATGGGAACACATTTGAACTCAGCCTTCAGTCTGGAGCTTGACATCCTATCTATCCCTGCCAAGTTGCAGCTCACACCCAAACCCATGAGAATAAATGGTTGTTGTGTTGACTCACTGAGTTTTGGGGCTATTTGTTATGCAGCATTTTTTGAGGCAGTAGCTGACCAATACAAGTAGAACAATGCACATAAAACACTTTAAACAGTGCCTGCGCAAAGTAAGTTCACCATTCCTTTTGGCTCTCAAGGTCCTTGTCAGGAGGAGATGCAAAGATCGGTGGTACATTACTAAGATCTGGCTGTCTGACCCTGGGCAAGTCCTTTAACCTCAGTGGTCCTCTCTTTGCTCATATACAAAGTGAAGCTAGGAATACCCATTCTGAGTATGTCCAAAATCATCAAAGGAGACAGTATTGGAAACTATGGGCTGGTCAGCAATGAAGGCTATGTGATCAGGTGCTTCTACCACCTCCCACATGATAGAAACATTCAGATTCAGTCTGAAGACACCGGAGTACCAATGGGGGCAACAGCCATGAAATCAACAAGCTACCAGCTTTAAACTCATTTGTCAACACTACACTTTCTACTGATTTGATGCTAATTCCCACGTACAGAGTCAGGACCCATCGGAGACCTCATACACGTTGTTTAATTTAGCATCAGGAGGGTGCCTGGGTGGCTCAGTGGGTTAAAGCCTCTGCCTTCGGCTTAGGTCATGATCCCCGAGTCCTGGGATTGAGCCCCATATCAGGCTCTCTGCTTCATGGGGAGCCTGCTTCCTCCTCTCTCTCTCTCTCTCTCTTTCTCTGCCTGCCTCTCTGCCTACTTGTGATCTCTGTCTGTCAAATAAATAAGTAAATCTAAAAAAATTAAAAAAAAACTTAGCATCAGGAGAAGATCCAAGTAGCTCCCACCAGTCTCTCGTGATAGCTGGGGGAAAAATGCTTCCAGGAACACCATTCTCTTGGAGGAAGGCACTTACTTTTGCAGGATCCTTGAAAAGGTGTCTAAGTCACTAAGAACAGAGACACAATGATAGTTATGTGTCTATGAAAGATTAGCAAGCTATCCGCCAACTGGGAAAGGGAATGAGATGAGTGCAGAGGTGTTCTGATGGCGGGCATGGGGTAGGCTGGAGGAACAAAACACAAAGCATGAAATCAGGTCAAGGAGAAGGAATTGGAGAGGGAGGATGGAGGAAACCAACAGTGGTGTTTGTGGAAGGTGGTAGGAATTCAGCCTCGATATGCCTGGGTTCGTAAGTGTATGTGGAATTTACACAAAGATTTCTTCAATAGGATGCAAGAAGTACAAACCGAAACAGAAAACTGATGAGGTGGTCTTTGTTAAAATGAACAATTCTTTCTCTTCAAAGATAATGTTAGGAAAATAAAAAGGAAAGCCACAGACTTGCAGTAAAGCCCTTATACCTAGAATATATAAAGAATGCTTCTAATTCATTGACGTGAAGGCAGCACATTTTTTTTAAGGGCAGAATATTTTTATTTTAAATTCCAGTATAATTGATACACAGCATTGCATTAGTTACAGGTGTACAAGGTAGTGATTCAGCAAGTTCATACAATACTCTGTGCTCATTACGATAAATGTACTCTTAATTCCCTTCACCTATATCAACCATCTCTCCTCCTCCCCTCTGGCAAACACCAGTTTGTTCTCTATAGTTAGGGGTCTGGTTTTTTGTTTCTTAAATTCCACAAGAGTAAAATCATATGGTATTTGTCTTTTTCTGATTTATTTCACTTAGCATTATATCCTCTAGATCCATCCATGTTGTTGGAAATGGCAAGATCTTACTCTTTTTTTATGGGTAATATTCCAATGTGTGTGTGTGTGTGTGTGTGTATACACCACATCTTCTTCATTCACTTATGAATGGGCACTTGGGCTGCTTTCCTATCTTGGTTATTGTAAATAATGCTGCAATAAACACAGGGTGCATATATCTTTTTGAATTCGTGTTTTCATTTTCTCTGGGTAAATACCCAGTAGTGGAATTAATAGATCATAGGGTAATTTACTTTTTTAAAATTATTTTTATTAACATATAATGTATCATTTGCCCCAGGGGTACAGGTCTGTGAATCATCAGACTTACACATTTCACAGCACTCACCATGGCACATATCCTCCCCGATGTCCATAACCCAGTCACCCTCTCCACACCCCCCTCCCCCTTCAACCCTCAGTTTGTTTTGTGAGATTAAGAGTCTTTCATGGTTTGTCTCCCTCCCAATCCCATCTTGTTTCATTTTTTTCTTTCCCTACTCCCCACAACCCTCCACACTGCCTCTCAAATTCCTCATATCAGAGAGATCACATGATAATTGTCTTTCTCTGATTAACTTATTTCACTTAGCATAATACCCTCTAGTTCCATACATGCCGTTGCAAATGGCAAGATTTCATTTCTTTTGATGGCTATATAGTATTCCATTGTATGTAAATACCACATCTTTATCCTTTCATCTGTTGATGGACATCTAGGCTCTTTCCATAGTTTGGCTATTGTGGACATTGCTGCTGTAAACATTTGGGTGCACGTGCCCCTTTGGATCACTACATTTGTATCTTTAGGGTAAATACCCGGTAGTATGATTGCGGGGTCATAGGGTAGCTCTATTTTCAACTTTTTGAGGAACCTCCATGCTGTGTTCCAGAGTGGCTGCACCAGCTTGCATTCCCACCAACAGTGTAGGAGGGTTCCCCTTTCTCCACATCCTCGCCAGCATCTGTCATTTCTAGACTTGTTAATTTTAGCCATTCTGACTGGTGTGAGGTGGTATCTCATTGTGGTTTTGATTTATATTTCCCTGATGCCGAGTGATGTTGAGCACTTTTTCATGTGTCTGTTGGCCATTTGTATGTCTTCTTTGCGGAAATGTCTGTTCATGTCTTCTTGATTGGATTATTTGTTCTTTGGGTGTTGAGTTTGATAAGTTCTTTATAGATTTTGGATACTAGCCTTTTATCTGATACGTCATTTGCAAATATCTTCTCCCATTCTGTCAGCTGACTTTTGATTTTGTTGACTGTTTCCTTTGCTGTGCAAAAGCTTTTGATCTTGAAGAACTCCCAACAGTTCATTTTTTCCCTTGCTTCCCTTGTCTTTGGCGATGCCTCTAGGAAGAAGTTGCTGTGGCTGAGGTCGAAGAGGTTTGCCTGTGTTCTCCCCAAGGATTTTGATGGATTCCTGTCTCGCATTGAGGTCTTTGATCCATTTTGAGTCTATTTTTGTGTGTGGTGTAAGGAAATGGTCTGGTTTCGTTTTTCTGCATGTAGCTGTCCAGTCTTCCCAACACCACTTGTTGAAGAGACTGTCTTTTCTCCATTGGACATTCTTTCCTGCTTTGTCAAAGATTAGTTGACCATAGAGTTGAGGGTCCATTTCTGGGCACTCTCTTCCGTTCCATTGATCTATGTGTGTCTGTTTTTGTGTCAGTACCATACTGTCTTGATGATGACAGCTTTGTAATAGAGGGGTAATTCTATTTTTAATTTTTTGAGGCACCTCTGTACTGTTTTCCACAGTGGCTACACCAGTTTGCATTCCCACCAACAGTGCACCAAGTGTTCTTTTTTCCTCCACATCCTCATCAAAACTTGTAGTTTCTGATGTTTTTTATTTTAGCCATTCTGACACATATGAGATTGTTTCATTGTGGTTTTGATTTCCACTTCCCTGATGATTAGTGGTGTTGGACATCTTTTTGTGTGTCTGCTGGCCATCTGCATGTCCTCCTTGGAGAAGTATCTGTTCTTGTCTTGTGCCCATTTTTAATTGGATTGTTTTTTTTGGTTTTGAGTTATAGAAGTTGTCATATATTTTGCATAATACCCCCTTCTCAGATGTATCATTTGCAAATATCTTCTCTTTAGTAGCTTGTCATTTTATTTCATTGATGGTTTCCCTTGCTGTGCAGAAGGTTTTTACTTTGATGTAGTTTCAATAGTTCATCTTTTATTTTGTTTCCCTTGCCTTAGGAGAAATATCTAGAAAAAATGTTTCTATGGCCAACGTCAGAGAAATTATTGTGTGTTCTCTTCTAGGATTTTTCTAGTTTCAGGTCACACATTTAGGTATTTACTCTGTTTTGAGTTTAGTTTTGTGTAAGAAAGTGGTCCAGTTTTATTCTTTGCATGTGGTTGACAGTTTTCCCAACACCATTGGATGAAGAGGCCGTCCTTTCCCCATTGCATTTTCTCTCCCTTTTTTAAAAAAAGATTTTGTTTATTTATTTGACAGAGATCACAAGTAGGCAGAGAGGCAGGCAGAGAGAGAGGGGGAAGCAGGCTCCCTGCTGAGCAGAGAGCCCAATGTGGGGCTCAATCCCAGGACCTGGGACCACGACCCAAGCCAAAAGCAGAGGCCCTAACCCACTGAGCCACCCAGGTGCCCCAGCCCCATTGCATTTTCTTGCCTCCTCCTCTGTCAAAGATTAATTGACCATATAATCGTGGGTTTATTTCTGGGCTCATTATTCTGTCCCATTGATCTATGTGACTATTTTTGTCCCAGTGCCATACCATTTTGATTACTACAGCTTTGTAGTGTATCTTAATCTGAGAATGTGGTACCTCCAGTTTTGTTCTTTTTTTTTTTTTTTTTCAAGATTGCTTTGGCTATTGGACATCTTTGTGGTTCCATATAAATTCTAGGATTGTTCTAGTTCTGTGAAAAATGCTATTGGTATTTTGATAGGGATTTCATTAAATCTGTAGATTGCTTTGAGTAGTATGGACATTTTAACAATATTTGTTCTCCCAATCCATGAGCATGGAATATCTTTCCATTTTTTGTGTCGTCTTCAATTTCTTTCATCAGTGTTATAGCTTTTTTTTTTTTAAAGATTTTATTTATTTATTTGTCAGAGAGAGAGAGAGAGAGAGCACGAGAGTGAGCACAAGCAGATAGAGTGGCAGGCAGAGGCAGAGGGAGAAGCAGGCTCCCTGCTGAGCAAGGAGCCCGATGCGGGACTCGATCCCAGGACGCTGGGATCATGACCTGAGCCGAAGGCAGCGGCTTAACCCACTGAGCCACCCAGGCGTCCCCAGTGTTATAGTTTTCAGAGTACAAGTCTTCCACCTCCTTGGTTAAGTTTTTTCCTGGGTACTTTATTATTTTTGGTGCAATTGTAAATGGGATTGTTTTCTTAATTTCTTTTCCTTATACTTCATTATTAGTATATAGAAATGTAACAGATTTCTGTGTATTTACTTTGTATCCTGCAACTTTACTGAATTCCTTTCAGTTCCAGTAGTTTTTATTTGGTAGAGTTTTGTATATATAGTAACATGTTATCTACAAATAGTCAAAGTCTTACTTCTTTACCACTTGGATGCCTTTTATTTCTTGTCTGATTGCTGTGGCTGAGAGTTCCAGTACTATGTTGAATAAAAGTGATGAGAGTGGACAACCTTGTCTTTTTCCTTATCTTAGAGCAAAACCTCTCAGTTTTTCACCATTTGGTATCTGGACTTTTTCTCTAAGGCCTTTATTATGTTGAGGTATATTTTCTCTAAATCTGCTTTGTTGAAGGTTTTTAAGGGATGTTGCACCTCACTGAATGCTTTTTCTGCATCTATTAGAATGATCCTATGGTTTTTATCCTTTCTCTTGTTGATGTGATGTATCACATCGATTGATTTGTGAATATTGAACCACTCTTGCATCCCAAGAGTAAATCCCACTTAATTGTGGTGAATGTTTTTTTTTATTTTTATTTTTTAAAGATTTTATTTATTTCTCTGACACACAGAGAGAGAGAGATCACAAGTAGGCAGAGAGGCAGGCATGGGGTGGGGGGGGGGAGCAGGCTCCCCACTGAGCAGAGAGCCCGATGTGGGGCTCTATCCCAGGACCCTGAGATCATTACCTGAGCTGAAGGCAGAAGTTTAACCGACTGAGCCACCCAGGTGCCCCATGAATGATTGTTTTAATGTATTATTGGATTTGGTTTGCTAATATTTTTAAAAAGATTTTATTTATTTATTTGACAGGCAGAGATCACAAGTAGGCAGAGAGGCAGGCAGAGAGAGAGGGGGAAGCAGGCTCCCCACCGAGCAGAAAGCCTGATGTGGGGCTTGATCCCAGGACCCTGGGATCATGACTGGAGCCAAAGGCAAAGGCTTTAACCCACTGAGCCACCCAGGCTCCCCTTGGTTTGCTAATATTTTTTGAGGATTCTTGTATCTCTGTTCATCAGAGATATTGGCCTGTAGTGTTTTTGTTTGTTTTTGTAGTGCATCTGGTTTTTGTATCAGGATAATGCTGATGTCATAGAATGAATTTGGAAGCTTTCCTTCCTTTTCTAGGACTAGTTTGAGAAGAATCGGTATCAAGACTTTAAATGTTTGGTGGAATTCATGTGGGAAGCCATTTGGTCTTAGACTTTCGTTTGGGAGGGTTTTTTTTTTTTTATTACTTATCAATTTCATTGCTGGTAATCATCTATTCAGACTGACTATTAATAATTCATTTTAGGGCCATATGTTTCTCGGAGTTTCTTTCCTCTAGGCTGTCCAACTTGTCAGCATGTAATTTTTCATAATACTATAATCCTCTGTATTTCTCTGGTGTTGATTATTTCTCTGCTTTAATTTCTGATTATGAATCTTTTCTTTTTCAGTCTGGCTAGAGGTTTTTCAATTTTGTTGATCTTTTCAAAGAATAAGCTCTTGGTTTCATTGGTCTGTCCTATTATTCTCTTAGTTTCTATTTGATTTCTTTCTTTTTTTTTAATTAAAAAAATTTTAGATTTTTATTTATTTATTTGAAAGAGAGAGAGAGTGAGAGAGAGCATGAGAGGGGAGAAGGTCAGAGGGAGAAGCAGACTCCCCGTGGAGCTGGGAGCCCAATGTGGGACTCGTTCCTGGGACTTGCTGATCGTGACCTGAGCCAAAGGCAGTTGCTCAACCAACTGAGCCATCCAGGTGCCCTATTTGATTTATTTCTAATTTAATCTTGATTATTTCCTTCTTCTACTGGTTTGGGGGCTTATTCTTCTTTCTCTAGCTCCTTTAGGTATAATGTTAGGTGTTTACTTGAGATGTTTCTAGATTCCTGAGGTAGGCCTGTACGGCTCTTATCTTCCTTCTTAGAACAGCTTTTGCTACATCCCAAAGATTTTGGACCATGGTGTTTTCATTTTCTTTTTTCTCCATGTATTTTTTTTTATTTCCTCCCTGATTTCTTGGTTGACACATTCATTGTTTACTAGCATGCTCTTTATTTAACCTCCATGTATCTGTGTTCTCTCCAGATTTTTTCTTGTGGTTGATTTCCAGTTTCCTAGCATTGTGGTCAGAAAAGATGCACAGTATAATTTTAACCATTTTGAATCTGCTGAAACTTGTTTTGTGGCCTAACAGGTGACCTATTCTAGAGAATGTTCCATATGCCCTTGAAGAGTGCGTATTCCACTGTTTGGGGATGGGATGGTCTGTATATAGATTTGTATTCAGAAATATTCACATTCATATTCAGAATCCTGTTAGATTCATCAGGTCCAGCGTGTCATTCAAAGCTACTGTTTGCTTGTTAATTTTCTGTTTGGATTGTCTATCCATTGATGTAAGTGGGGTGTCAAAGTCCCCTACTATGAGCGTATTCCTATCAATTTCTTTATGTTTGCTAATAACCACATTATGTATTTGGGTACTCCCATGTTGCGGAGTATTTACAAAGTAAATACAAATATTTACAATGGTTATGTCTTCTTGTTGGATTGTTCCCTTTATTGAGCATGTAGCGTCCTTCTTTGTCTCTCATTACAGTCTTTGTCTTAAAGTCTGTTTTCTCTGGGGCACTTGGGTGGCACAGTTGGTTGAACGTCTGACTCTTGATTTTAGCTCTGGTCATGATCATGAGAATGAACCCTGCATCAGGTTCCATGCTTATCACAGAGTCTGCTTAGGACTCCCTCTCCCTCACCTTCTGCCTCTAGCCCCTCTCAAATAAATAAATAAATCTTTTAAAAAATTCTATTATGTCTGATAGAAGTATTGCTCCCCCAGCTTTCTTTTCATTTCTGTTTGTATACTCAACGTTTTTTCATCCCCTCACTTTCAATCTACATGTGTCTTTAGGTCTGAAATGAGTTTCTTGTAGGAAGTATATAAAGGGGTCTTTTTTCCCCCATCCCATCACCCTATGTCTTTTGATTGGAGTGCTTCATCCATTTATATTCAAACTAATCATTGATGGGTTTGCATTTATTGCCATCTTGTTATTGTTTTATGGTTGTTTTTATAGTTCTTTTCTGTTTCTTCTCTTGCTCTCTTGTGGTTTGATGGATTTTTTTAGTAATATGCTTAGATTCCTTTCTCTTTATTTTATGTATATCTATTACAGGTTTTTAATTGGGTTATCATTAGGTTTATATATGATATCCTATGTATATAAGAGTCTATATTAAGTTGATGCTGACTTAAGATTAAACCCATTCTAAAAGCACTAATTTTTTACTCTTCTTCCTCCTGCCCCCACAACACAAATGTTTTAGGTATATGGTGTCCTATTTTACATCCCTGTGTGTGTGTATGTGAATCTCTTAACTGATTTTTATAGATATATTTAATTTTCCTGATCTTTGTGCTTCCTACTTCTTTCTTTTTTTTTTTTAAGATTTTATTCTTATTTATTTGACAGAGAGAGACACAGCAAGAGAGGGAACACAAGCTGGGGGAGTGGGAGAGGGAGAAACAGGCCTCCTGCTGAGCAGGGAGCCTGACATGGGGCTCAATCCCAGGGCTCTGGGACCATGAACCAAGCCGAAGGCAGATGTTCAATGACTGAGCCACCCAGAGGCCCTTGTGTTTCCTACTTTTCTTACTCCTGCTTTTGGTCTTTCCTTTCCACTCAGAGTTCCTCTTTTTTTTTTTTTTAAGATTTTATTTATTTATTTGACAGAGACACAGCAAGAGAGGGAACGCAAGCAGAGGAAGTGGGAGAGGGAGAAGCGGGCTTCCTGTGGAGCAGAGAGCCCAATGCAGGGCTTGATCCCAGGACTCTGGGATTATGACCTGAGCTGAAGGCACATGCTTAATGACTGAGCCACTCAGGTGCCCCCCCCCCTTAACATTTCTTATAAGATTGGTTTAGTCGTGATGAATTCCTTTCACTTTTGTTTGGGGGAAACTCTGTCTCTCCTTCTAATCTGAATGATAAAATAGCTGGATAGAATATTCTTGGTTGTAGGTATTTTTCCTTTTAGCACTTGGAATATATCATGCCACTTTCTTCTGGCCTGCAAAGTTTCTGTTGAAATATTGACTGATACCCTTATGAGGTTTCCCTTTATATGTAACTGTTTTCTTTTCTCTTGCTGCTTTAAAAATTATCTATCACTATTTTTTGTCATTTTAATTATTATGTCTTGGAATGGACCTCCTTGGGTTGATTTTATTGGGGGATCTTTGTACCTCCTTGATCTAGATGTCTGTTTCCTTCCCCAACTTGGGAAGTTTTCAGCTACTTTTTATTCCAATAAATTCTCTGCCCCCTTTTCTCTTTCTTCTCCTTCTGGGATCTCTATAATGAGAATGTTATTAGATTTAATGGTGTCACTGAGTTCCCTTAACCTATTTTCATTTTTAATCCCTTTTTCACTTTCCTTTTCAGCTTGCTTATTTGCCATTACTGTCTTCCAGCTCACTAATCTGTTCTTCTGCTTCTTCTACTCTATTTATTCCCTCTTGTGTATTTTTAATTTCAGTTACTAAGTTAATCTGATTCTTTTTATATTTTCTGTCTTTTTGTTGAGGGTCTCCCTGAGATCCTCCACTCTTAAGTTCAGTGAGTATCTTTAGGACGATTACTTTATATCCTCTATCAGGCATATTGCTTATCTCTGTTTGATTTAGCTCTATTGATGTGATTTTTGTCCTGTTTTGCCATTTGGCAGAACTTATCACCTCTGTCTCCTCATTTTGTCCAACTGTCAGTGTCTGTTTCTATGTTTTAGGCAAGTCAGCTTTGTCTTCTGCTCCTGAAAATAATGAGAAAGAGGTCCTGTAACAAAAAAGGCACAGTATTTGAATAGACACTTAAAAGGAAATATAGAGCTAGTAAGTACATGAAAAGATGTGCAACACCATTCACTATTAGAATCACAGTGAGATACCACTAACATGTACTAGAATATCTAAAAACAAACAGATGGGCATTACCAAAGTTTGGTGAGGATGTGAGCAATTGAACTCTTGTACACTGTGGGTAGAAATACAAAATGGGACAGTCTTTCTGGAAAACAGTATGGCGGGGTTTTTTTTTTGTTTGTCTGTTTGTTTTTTTAATAAAGTTAAACATACACTTGTGACCCAGCAGCAATTCCGCTCTTAGGTATTTACTCAAGAAAATGAAAACTTAAGTCAGCACAAAAATCTGTATGCCAACATTTATAGCAGCTTTGCTGATAATAACCCCAAACTGGAAAGAAGCCAAATTTGCTATCACTTGGTGAATGGGTTTAGAAAAGATATGGTATGTCCATACAATGGAATACTACTCAGCAATGGAAGGAATGAACTACTTATACTGATCATGCAACAATTTAGATAAATTGCAAAAGCATTAAGATAGCTAGAAGAAGAGAGTCTTGTATGACTTCATTTATATGAAATTGTGGAAAACTATAATGCTAGCAAAGCAAACCAGTGGTAGCCAGGGGCCAAGAGGGAGAGCACAGCAGAAGGAGGGAATTAACTGCAAAGGGCATGAAAGAATTTTTTGAAGAAAGTTCTATAGCATTATAGGGATGGTAGTCATATGATTATATCATGAATACTAAAATTAACTAGCTCATATACCTGAAATTGGCAAATTCTGTCATATAAAAATATATTTCAATAAAGTTGACCCAAAAGCAAAAGAAAACATTGAGCTCATGGTAAAAAAAAATACTAATATTGACAACAATAATTAAGTCATTTCAATGGGTCAGATACTCTGCATGTATTTGCCTCCTTTTCTAGAGTAGGAAGTAGATGCTCAAAGAAATGAAGCAACATTCCTAATGCCACACATCTGGGACGTAGCAGGGCTGGGACTTGAACTTGCAAAGGTAAAGTCACAGCCTGTATGCTTTCTGCAGAAGTCCACATCTGGGCTCTGATACTAACTAGCCTGCCATCCTGTGGCTTGGAAATTGGATGACTTGCTGGGGAAAGACGCAGCCCTCACACCTGAGGGGTTCCTGGTTTCTGCTTGGGAATTAGCTAACAATTACCAAATCCATGCATTTAATGAGGTGGAAAGTGGCCTATGATAATAATAATTAGCCTCAAACATTGTTCTTTCACATTAGCTTGCTTTAAAGGCATGTTTATTAATTAAATACTTTGCACAGCCTTAGGAGACAAGAGAAGGATGGGGTGGCTGGCTTTCCAGAAAAGTCAGATGAAGCAAGGAAGTGGGTTTGGTATGTCCCAGGTCAGGGTCCTGTCAGCCTCCCATCAGGAAACAGTGGCCTCAGTAGTTCATTCAACCCATCAACATGCAGAGCAAGGACACATAATGGGTGGAAACTCTCTGACTTGTACCTTTGACATCAGGAAAGTAGGTGTGAAATACTGTGTGCCTTTGGGCAAAGCCCTTCCCCTCTCTGGGCCTTATTCCCCTGGTGGGTCAGTGTGTGTGATTCCAAGTTGTCCATATGCCCCCAGCCTTCTCAATCCAGGGGTGACTGAATTCTTAGGGGCTTGCCCAGTTCAGCAACACTGGTTTTGCAGAGGGGAAACCAAGACCTGGAGAGGGTAGAGCCTTGTTTTGGTGGTTTTTCTGAAGCAACATTTAGCTCCATGATGAGGGAGGGCAGAATGAATGGATTTGAAAGGAACAAGGAATCACTGAAAGTGCCCCTCTGTGGTTCAGTCTTTGTAGGATAGCCTGGATCTGCGGGAGGGCTGGATTCCTGTGGAGTGTGTTGGATAAGTAGAACTTACCAGGGAGTGAGTAAGGGTGTGGTAATGAGTTGATGGTGAACCAATCATTTCGTGAATAAGCATATAATGAATTGATGGAAGAGGGGCCATACTTTCCTGTTTCTTCGCATGCCTTGTAATTTTTTGTGGATAGCATTTTGAGTATTATAACGTGGTAACTCTGGAAATCAGGTTCCCCCCCACCCCCTTCTCTAAGGTTTGTACTTGTGGATGGTTGGGGCCTGCAATCATCTGTTTCGTGACTTTTCCAGCCATCTCTGTCTGCCTCCGCCCTGCAAAGATGGTATTACTTGTCCTGTGTGGTCACTGAAGTGTCCACTCTGTTATCTCCATGGTCAGTCCGAGGTCTGAGTCCTGTCACTTACTTAAAATGCAGAAATTCAGTCCTTACATTGTTTTCTTCACGAAGAATGCCCTGGTTTCTGGAAGTCTTGGATTAGGTTTCAAATGCAGAGGAATGTTCCTCTTATCCGGAGTTGATTTTTGTTGGTCTTTGCAAGTCAATGGTTGTTTCGGTGAGGGGTCTGATTCTTTGAGTAGCGTACTCCACAATCTGGGATGCCAATGTGCTATAGAATTCCCACCTCATCACAGTTCCCAGCCCTCCCTATTGCCTCCCCCACCACCATTGCCAAGTTGACTGCACTAGTGTATTTTTCTTACAGTAGAGAATGAGTTCTCTGGATGTGTCTTTAGTAAAGGTGTGAAAATTAAGGATACGAGAGCCCGATGTTTCAAGAAAATGGGGAGGGTCTATTTCTTTACAGAAAAGAGGAATATTCCTCTGTGTTCAGTGTATGGGCTTACTGCACACTTACCTCCTTTATGGCGCTGGACTGGTTCCCCCAGGTATTCAAACTTGAGAGCTTTTACTAAAGCTGGTCTCGTGGTTTTTTTACTTGGAAGGGTGGAAAAAGGAAGATTTTTGAGCATTCTAGCTGAGCCAGTGTCAGGTGGAACCTGTTCCAGAAGTGAACTGCAGATAGGGACGGGGGCATGTCAGATAAGCTCCTCCCTGAAGACCATTATAGTGGCATTCACCCACAAAGAGCCTCCTGATGACTCCCTCCCTCCCTCCCCTGCCAACCTGCCCTCCATTTCACCCTTTGTCTCAGAGTCCCTCAGAGGCATCCAGTTTTGCTTCCTAGGAGTTCCCTCTGTGGGATAAATCATGTCAGGTTCACGAAAGCGAGGCAGATTGCAGAGCTGAGAAAAACCGCTTTCAGGTCAGCGCAGCTGCACTGGCAGAAAGGTGACCACTCCTGTTTGCTGGGCACCTACTGTATGCTTTAAGAGGGTAAGCTCAGCCCCTCCTCCCAGCAGCTCTGTGAGAGAGGTGTCATTATGCCTACCTTATGGAAGGAAACACTGAGACTCCGAGAGTTTCATCATCAGTGGGGGTGAGGCTTGAACCCAGAAAAGCAATTGTGTGTCTGTGGTGCCACACCCTTGTTTGCTCACTCTGGCTTTCAGTCGTGGCTGGTGTGGACCATTCTTTGCGGGGGTGGGGGATGGGGCTTCCCATTCTCATTCCTGTCTTGTCTCAAGTGTGGGCTACACACCTTGCTTTTGGTCCTGGGTCTCTCTAGTGCCATCAACTCCTGCTGCATCCCACACAGGCCATACAAGGAAGTTCAAGGCTTCACTGATGACCCCTGACCTGTGGAGGTGGAGAGCTGATGGGCAGATGTTCCCAGCTCCATTCTGTGCATGGTCTGGGATACAACCTGTATACTCTTCAAGGGGTCCTTGTGGCATAGCCCCTTCCCTTCCCTGCCATGGTCTCCACCTGAGACCTTCATAAGGTACCTAACGTTATCCGTTTCTTGTGTCATCTTTCCTGCTCCCAGGGGTTGTCTCTTGATTAAATGGCCTGGACATAAATCCTTGCCCCAGACTCTGCTTTTAGGAAACTCCCCTCTGTCACAAGCAAAGGCAGGCAACATAGATTTCTTAAATCAATAGTCATCCCAAAGATGGATGCTGGGGTTCTAACTGGTGAATGTAGGAAGTGTGGGTATGCAATTATAAGGCGTGTTTTCTATGAACTGCTAGACCAGACATGCCCACAAGGGGGTTGTCTGTCTGCTTCAAGGCAGTCCTTGTGACAAGTGTCCCAGTTGACATTGATGAGAGACATTCATCTACTTTGGGGCTAGTTTATAAGCTGCACAGGGAGAAACAGTCCTGTGATCACGCTGCTGTGGTACGTTTTCAGTTCGACAAGACACCTCTCACCTTAATCATGTCCATGGAGGTGGCTGTAACAGATCATCACGGACTGGGGGACTTAAACAAGACATTTATTTATTGTGGTTCTGAAGGCTGGGAAGGACCCTCTTCTTGCCTTCTTGCTGGGTCCTTACACAGTGGAGGGAGGGAGAGTGGTAGAGGGACCTCAGTCTCGTGTCCTTGTCTCCTGTTATATGGGCATTAATACCATCATGACTTCATTGAATCCTGGTTCCCTCCAAAGGCCCCACATCCTGCTACCATCACCCCGGGCCTTAGGAGGATACATTTTGGGAAGACACATTCAGTCCCTAGCTGTCCTGGGTCCCTTGGGCTAGCCAGGGAGAGATGCTTCTCCGAGTTATTACAAATGGAATCCTTCATTTGTGAAATCTCCCACACCATCATTAATAATGTCATGAGAGCAAAAAGTACAGCACCCTTGTTCTTTGCTTCCCCTGTGCATAGGGTCCTGTGGCCAGCATAGCAAGCTCCTATGGTTATAGTTCACAATAACCTCTTTTTAGAAATGAAGACATTAGGGAGCTCCATACCTCCACTCCTCACCCACTTCGCTGAATCAATGAATGAAAGCATGGATGGATGGATGGATGGATGGATAGAGGGATGGATGAATAATTCCCCTTTTTTGATCTCACACCAGGGTTTGTCAACCTTAGTGCCACTCACCTGTTTGGGCAGATCCTTGTGTCATGGAGGGAGCTGCTTGTGCTCTGTGGGATACTGAGCAGCACCCCTGAATTTTACCCAGTAGATGCCAATAACCCTTCTCTCTCCCCCAGTTGGGACAACCCACAATATCTCCAGACACTGCTAAATATCCCCCCGGCTGCAAGATCACCCCTGATGAGAACCCCCACTACTAGAGGCATCACATTTGGTTTTGATTAAAGATAGGATTCCGTTGCCCTAATTGGGAAACCGCTACATTAGATGATTTTTTAATTTCCTACTTTAGGTCCCAAGGGATCTACACAGTCCCCGAAACCACACAAAATTCTGTAAGTGTAGGTGCAGGTGGGTGCTCACGTTCTTCTAGGGAGGTAATGCATGGTTTGTGTGAGATTTTTATGGTGGTCTGAAAACCGCCTTCTGCAGGCCCTTCCCAGTCTGATGATTGGACCTTTGGGGTTTTAAGCCCCCCTCTCTCTTTTCTTCTGCCCCCACCCCACTCCCATATCCCTTTTCTATTGTCATAATAAAAGAGTCTTGGCTCATCTTATCCAGCACAGCTTCTCCTGGGGAAGAGGCTGTCACCTTGCCTCTGTGGGCTGGGGGGAGTGGCCGTGAAGGGAGGAGGAAAGAATTTCTAGAGAATCACTGAGCTGTGGAGTAAGAGATTATCGCTTAGCAGTTGCCATGGGGATCTATGAATCAGCCTCGCTGCTTAGAACCCAGTGACGTCTGGCACACCGCTTCCCTGCCTGCCTCCCCACCCCACCCTGAGGGTCCTCAGCTCCAGAAAGGCCAACCCTTCCCAGGGTTTATTTTCCTTTCTCATCTCCTGTGCTCTGGTCGGTCTTCTCCCAGTTGCCTTGCCAGAGCAGCGCCTTCCTTCTTGGCTTGGCACTCCTTTTCCGCTGAGGATGCAGCGTAGTGGTTAAATGCAAGGACTCTGAAGCTAGACTTCCCAAGTTCGAAGTCCAGTTCCCAGAGTCTGGCTGTGGGTCGTTGGGCAAATTACTTACCTACTCTGAGCCGCCGTTCTCTGGTGATAAAATGGGGATACTGAGTCTCTGCCTCCCAGAGGGCACTGATGATTCCGTACATTCCCCATGTGAAGCTCTTACCTTAGTATATATATAACTTGCACTCCAACGTATAATTTGTCCTCAATAAATATCAGTTACTCTCATACGTAGTTTCTCATTTCCCTTATTGGCCCTTGTCTGGGCAGCTGGATCCTTCTATCCTTTCATTGCAATGTTTGTGAACACTGAGGTTGGGAGCTGGTGTTAAATAGGATCTTTCATTCTTTCATCGGCTAAATATTTGCTTATTACCTAGTCTGTGTTGGGGGCCATGGAAATGGACATTCAGAGGTAAAGATATGGTTTCTGTCCTAATAGAGCTCAGGTCCTGGTGAGAAGAGAGAGAGAGAGAGATCCCAAATTATTCAAGTGATCACAACAATGGTCATGTCCAAATCTATGATCAAGGTTAGAGGAAGAGCTGAATTTGGTCTTTGTAGTCTGGGGAGGCTGCCTGGAAGAGAAAGAGCCTGAGCCAGTTCCTAAGGAGGTGACGATATTAACCAGATAAAGGCTTTCCCGGAAGAGGGGACGGTCTGAATGAAGGACAAGCCCTGGCACGGTGTGTGTCTGTGTGTTGTGGGCAGTGGTGTGCTTGTAAGTACTTAACAAATGACTGGCCCTACCCCTCACTGCCCCACCAAAAGACAACTCTGCCTGATTTGCAACATTTGCCAATTTCCATGGTGTAAATACTCTCCCCACAGCCAATTTCCAGCTACCAGCACTTCACTGAACGTGAATTTGAGAAGAGATGTGCACAGACGTTTCTCAGGATTGTGTGGAGCCATTGGCTTTGGGGATTCAAGCAGGGGGTCTGTCATTAATTCGGTATTACTGCAGATAAAACTCAGGGCAGCTAAGGGAATAATAACTCAGGTCTGCTTCGGAGATGACCTGTGGCTTTTCTCTGAATATCCTTTAGTATTCCTTAATTCACTTACTTAGAAAACCCCACACACATTTCCTTAGCACTTACTGTATGCCGAGTACAAGCTAGTTCCGAGGCATACAGAGCTCTCAATGCATGAAAAGCCGGGAATGCCTGCATGATAGCAATGGTCCTTTGTACGCTTTGGCTGTGGTGATGCCCAGACTGGGGCCAGTGGTCATCAGTAAGACCCCCATAAGCATACATTTGCCTCTGGCCCCCACTCCTGGGCTCCATCTTTGGGAAAACCTGACTCAAAGTCTGACCTCAGACCAAAAAGCCTGGTGGACTTCTGAGCTTTGAAAGCCCAGGTAACGGATTACAGGTTAGGTGTTAACTCGGGTCCCAGAGGAGAATTTGGCCTCGTGCTTGCCTTCCACTTGCTCTTGTCCCGTCCCCACTGTCCTGGACACACAAGAGTCTGGTCACCTCTGGTCCCCTCAGAGATGGACCCTCTCCATTCTGGTTGACTGGTCCTTCCCTGTAATTGTTGAGCAAATGACTCCAGAACACACAAAAATCCTCTCATTTCCTTGCATTCCATTCCATAAGGACTGTTCATTTCTTTCTTTCTTTTTTTTTTTAAGATTTTATTTATTTATTTGACAGAGAGATCACAAGTAGGCAGAGAGGCCGGCAGAGAGAGAGGAGGAAGCAGGCTCCCTACTGAGCAGAGAGCCCGATGCGGGGCTCGATCCCAGGACCCTGTGTTCATTACCTGAGCCGAAGGCAGAGGCTTTAACCCACTGACCCAGGCGCCCAAGGACTGTTCATTTCAATTAGCCATCAAAGGCCGGAAACAGAGATGCATGGTCTGCTCTGGTCCATCCCCACCTTTGTTTCATGTTGGATTTGGGGCAGCCGGTGAGTGGGGGTGGGGGATAGAGTGAGGGGGATAAATATTTTATCATTGTTTCTTCCACGATGTTCTGCCAGTTCTCATTTCCATGTTTCTCCCCCTGCACGCTGGCAGATTGCAGACTGTAAATTCGAGGGGAAATAGTAAACGTGCAAACATGATAAATAAACATGTTGCTTTTGCGAGGTTGGATATTATCATCCAGATTTATGGCTTGCCTCGCCTGCACGTTTTATTGCATTTTGGGAAAAGCTGAGCGAGGTTTCTGTGTTACATTGATCAACTTTCTGCCCTTCGCCCCTGTCACCCCCTCACCCTCACTGAGTCACTGAAATATCAACCTGGACCAGGGACATAATTTGTCTCCCAGGAAGGGAATGCATCTTGACAGGTGTTTTCTTTGGGGACAACTATTTATAGCTGTAATAACGATCGTACTGCTGCGCACGGTTGTCTATCCCCTCCCCTCCCTCAGTTCTCAAAAATGAACATATTTGTGTTGTCCTGGTGGGAAAAAGTGCCAAATCAGTGATTTAAGTCTCTGCTCTGTTCCTCTGTCTCTCTCTCTGCCTCTCTTTCCGTCGTCCACCCTCTCCGTCTTCCGCCTTCTGGTGGACAGGCTCTGGATCATGCCCTGGTTCGAATCCAAGCATTGCCACTAATTTCTGTGTCACCCGAGCAAATTACTGACCCTCTCTTACAAGGAGAATTGCAGGAGGCATTTCTGTGCCTGTCTTCACCTTCCCTCCCCCGGTCTCACCCCAACTAGATGGTGAAGGCTTGCCGTCTTTTTTCCCTGCCCTCACCTGCTCCTGGGCCCCACGTTCTCCGTCTGTCACGGGACCCCCACCTGGGAGCTGCCTAGTAGAACCTTGGTGACCCCACTGCCTTCTTTGTCACTGCCCCCTCCCCACATCCAGCCGGTCACCTGGTCCTGTGGATTCCTCTGCATGCCTCTCTCTGCCACACCTCACCCCTCCTATTTTTGAGTGTCCTCAGAGTGCCAGGCACTGAGCTGGTCTCTGAGCACTGTCCCTTCTCAGGGTCACGACAGTGATCTTTCCGGGGACTCCTGTCTCCTGGCCTGACGCTGCCTTCCCCCTCTCGGTACTTACTGTAACCGCTAAGGGACCGGGCAGTGGCACGCGTGCCTGCATTTCTGTTGCTAAGGAAACCACTTCCTTGGTTACCAGCCCGGGTAGCATTTGTCTCACTGTGTCTGCCTCCTGCAGAGTCGCCCCCCACTCTCCAGGAAGATGAGGAAGAGGAGGAGGAGGAGGCAGGAGAGGACAAAAGGGGTGGGGGTGAGCAAGGGACAGGTAGGGAGACAGAGATCAAGAGGTAGAGAGATGCTGGCACAGACAGCGCAGAAATCAAGGAAGAGATAAGGATGAAGGGGGGGGATGGAGGGAGAGGGGGTTGGTGAGGACAAGACAGAAGAGGTTTAATGAGCAGCTGGAGAAAATAAAAGCAGAAAGAGGGAAATGGAGCCCAGGAGGCATGCGAAGGAAAATGGAGAGAAACCAATGGTGGGGGAGGGGTCTGGGCCTCTGGGATGAGATGGGCCCTTGTGGGATGGGCCCCCAACAGCCCTCTGCCTCCTCATCTTTCTCCCCCTCCCACACTGTCCACCGAATGTTTGCAGTGGCCTCCTGGTTACTATGCAAATAGGGAGGAAATCCCGGCTATCAGCAGACCCCAGGTGCTGCCTGTTCTCTTCTAGAGGTGACCACAGGATGAGCCAATTGTCCTGACGTCTGAGCCAGGCACCCCCCCCCAACTGGGTGACCCCGGAATCCCCAGGGGTCACTGTTCCTCTGTGCATGTGGAAGGACTTTCTGGAGAAGGCCCAGTTCTGCTGTGACCTCTGTGGGGCTCAGGCCAGTTCCAGCCAGTCTCAGGCATCGGTGTGCATCACTCCCATCCGTTAGGGTCATCAGTAACCTCCCGGGGGTCGGCCAGGACCCGCATAGGGTCATTGCCTTCTCGGCCCCGCGATCACATCCTCAAAAGCTTTCTGCCACTTACAGGTGTCTGCTTGGGACTTGGTAAAATGTAAGCTTGGCAGGAGCGGGGATTTTTTTTGTGTTTTGTTCCTCTTTAAGTCTCTAGACGCTAGAGCAGGGCTGGGCACACAGGAGATGCCCAGTAAATATCTGTTGAATGAAAGAGTCAATGCTACCTTGGTTCCTTTTGGGTCTGGAGTACAGATTTGTTTCAAGAGGGTTGCAGAAGTGCGGTAAAGACGGGCAGAGACCAGCCAGAGAAGTGCTCAACTGTCCATCTCACCAGCCCCCTGCCCCGCTGTCCTCCTTGGTGGGAAGGACACGGCACAGGATCTGTGAGATCTGGGGAGGAGTGTCTAGGGGAGCGTGGGGCTAGATAATCGCTTCTGGTCGGGGAGGAAGAGATCATAGACAAGGTCAAAGAAATTGGCATAGGGCTTCAGCGCTCTATTTGGTACCAGAGTCAAGTTTCCACCTGTGGTTGGGTGAGGGCCCAAGGGAACCAAGAGAAAGATTCCTCCAGGGCCAGGAGCGGAGCTCAGTCTCTAGCCAGAATCAGTTGTGGTGGATTCAGGCTCAGTCCAGACACACTCTCGGCCCAGGCTTGGGGGCAAGTCAGGGTTTAGCCTGTGACCCAGGTTGGAGTGCCGCCAATGACCTGGGTCAGGACTCAGTATGGAAAGGGCCAATGTTTGATGTGTGGCTGGAAGTGGGCATCAGTATGAGACTGGGATCGTCGATCAGTAGATGTTCAGAATTGGGACTCAGTGGTCACCCGGGATCAAGACTCTAGGATTGGGGCTCAGTCTGTGAACAGGTCAGAGTTGGCTGATGGGTGTAGCCTGGGGCTGGTGAGTCCCTGGAGAAGGCTTTCTGAAGCCCCAGAAGAGAAAGACCCTGCCCTTGGTCCTGGAGCAGCCTCACACTTTCCCCCTCCCTGAGCTCTTCCCCTGCCCTATTTCAGAGAACCCAGGGCTGGGGGGAAAAGGCCTCCTCCCCACTCCTCCTGAGCACTCCCCCATGCGGGGCGGGGGGGAGTCTCTCCCTGCTCCTCCTCTGCCTGCCTCAGCTCTGCTTCCGACCTCCCTCCCCATCTCCATCCACAAGGCTGTATGTAAACCCTCGTCCCTCCCAGAAGCCGCCTGCTCCGCCCCCTTGTGTGCTCACGGGTTCCCTCTACACGCACAGGGGCACAGCACCACACACTCAGGACACACTGTCGTTCGCACACAGAACGGACATCCCTCCCAGATAACCTCTTCTGGACCCATGCACCGCCCCCCCCCGACATATGCACACTTCCCAAGGATCAAGGGCAGAGGCCGAACACACCCCCCGCTTCTCTGGCAGGGGGCTCAGGTACTCCGGCCCGCTCCTGTCTACACCTGGGAGCTGACACAAACGCCTTAGAAGTGGGATGGTTAAAAAAAGTTGTCATGTGAACATGGGGGACACAGTCTCTTCACTCAGAAGGGCAGGTGAACACAATTTTACACACACACACACACCGCACACCCCCCAACTTCCCAAGCACAGACACAACTACCTGCCCCAGAACCAAAAAAAGAGAAAAACCCGTTTGCGAACTCCCCTTACACAACACTCTACCACGTGGTAGAACCAGCAACAAAACTCGCTTTTAATGACGGTGTTGACCTGAGGAATCTTCAGACAGAGGCCTGCGGCCTGAGGCGACCGCCAGCAGAACGGGCCCAGGTCTCAGACCCCATGGCTCCCAGAGAGAGCGGATGTCCCCGTGGGAGGGGAGGCCATGCCGTCTACTGCTTCTCAGAAGACTAGAAACTAGCCTGGGGTGGGGGGGGGGGGGGGGAGAAACATGGTACAAAATACATTCCGGGCTCCCTGGCTGGGCCCTGAGCCTGGGCTGGGGGCAAATCTCACAGAGGAGGGTGTCAGGGAAGAGAACCACAGGCCCAGTCCCTAAGCCCTGCTTCTCTTTGCGTGGCCAGGTGCAAAGGGGCAGAACGTAGTAGTTATATTCCTCTTAAAAAAATAGATCTCTTTACAGTCACCTTCTCCATAGTCTCTTGGGTATTTGGGAAAGAGCATTTACCTGCACCCCAAGCCTTCAGAGGGGCTGACTGGGGGGCTGCTCCAGACAGAAGAGCAAAGCTCTGGGACCTATGGCTTTTGCGTCTATGTTGTAGGGGACGGTGCAGGTGTGGGCAGGACGTGAAGCCACTGGGATCCGAAATGGGACAGATGGGGTCCTGAATCAGTGCTTTCTGAGACTGATGGTTAGCGACCCAGGTCCTGGAGAATCCTTTGGTTTGATGTCTTACCACCAAGGGAGGTGTGTTTCTATGGAAACGAAAGAACCATCCTCTTCCTTAAAGAATCATTTCCATGGAAGCTGGCCCCACGGGACTAGGACCAAGGGGTGGTTGGTGATCTGGGAAGGTAGTGGGGGATCTGTGTGGGTCAAGGTCCCCACCTGATGTGGAGCACTCCAGGCTCTCTCACCTGGATAGCAAAGGACCCCCCGCTAGGGGTCAGAGGGCAGTATAGGGTCGCTGTGTTTGGCTCCACTGTGGTAGAGCTGCCCCTGGGCGCTGTCAGTCTTACTCAAGCTTCTGCTTGTGGCATGTGACCATCCTGGGGTTAATTGCTGGCGCCTGAGGACCCCTGGGAGTGGGATCAAAGATGCCAAGGTCCCCTCCTGGGTATGGATGGGGGGGAGTGGGGAAGGGCAGCATTCTGGCAACCAGATTGTTTCTCGGAGCCATGGGACCTGGGGTGGGCTCCTCGTGCCGGCCCCCCACATGGCAGTGCCCGTTAACCTCCTGGGGGTACCACTGCCTCCATAGCCCCCACCGACTGTCAGAGACCCTTCTTCCAGCAGAAGCGGCCTGGGTCCATGTTGGAGTCCCTGCTTCCCTGGGGCATGGAGGAGAGAAGGGGAGGCCGTGAACGCTCAGCCCGGAAGGAAAGAGCACCCGGGGCCACTTTCTCCCTTGACCATCCCTTTAGCTCTCGAATCAACATCTTTGATTTCTGCAGTGGGAAACCTGCTTCTTGGGGCACTGTGAGCCCTCGCTCCCCACAGGCAGGATCCTGAGTGATGGGGGCTGGGGCACCGGAGACAGGCAAGGGTCCATGGGGCTCGAGTGCCCCAAACCAGCAGCCCCCTCCAACTCCAAGGGGGGCAGGGAGTTGGGTGGTGAGTGCCCCCACGGTCTCTTCCCTTGAGCTTCCTTCGTCATGCAGGAAACTCCACTGAGGGCCAACAGCCACCATGGGGATTGTCCCCAAACCAGAAAGAGAGGACAGGTTGGGGGGAGGTTCCCCAAGGGAGGAGAATCTCGAGACCCCAGCTGGGTGAGGACTCCCAACCCCCTCGTCCCCAGCCCAGGCATCATCTGGGGTAGTAGTCATCGGGGACGCCCGTGAGGTTCCTCCCCTTAAGGGCCGCATCCACCATCTTGATGTAGGCCGAGATGACCTTCTGCATGTCGGCCGTGTAGGGGTCATACTCGAGCTTGCGGAGGCCCGAGCGCTTGAAGTTGCCGTCCTTCTGGCTCTCTACGCACAGTAGCCGGTCCTCCCTGACGGCCATGCCCAGCAGGCTCACCATGCGGCCCAGCTGGACAAAGAGGTCCTGCTTCAGGTCCTCAAAGTGCACCACCAGCACCTTCTTGCCAAACTTGAGCCAGTCCAGCGTGTGAGTGGCCCACCACGGGGCGTAGTTCCTCACGAACTCCGGCCACTCTGGGGAGAGGAGGCAGGGCAGGGTCAGAGAAGGGGAGGGGCGCCCAGAGGACCAGTGTCAGGATCAAGGCAGTTACGGCAATGCCCTTCGCTCCTTCAGATCCCACACTGGCCCGGTCCCTCCCACCTCCATGCTGTTGCTGCTACCTGCAATGTTCTCAACCTTTCCTTGTCTTTGGAGAGAACCATAACCCCTCTTAGGTGCTTCCTGCATGGCTGCCCCAGCCTTCTCCATAAATGCATGTTATTGTGTTTTTATATACGTTTGTATTAGTGTAGCTAGTAATTTGCTTATTCCTCACGGCAACCGTTCTCTTCCTTGAACCCAAAAGTGAGGCACAGAGAGGTCAAGTAACTTGCTGAAGGTCACACAGCCATGCAATGGCAGAGCCAGGATTTGAAACCCAACAGTCTGGTTTCAAAGTCTGGGCTTTGAACGATCAAATTGTCCTGTTTAGTAATGTTATATACTCACAGGAGGATAGTAGGACCTTTGAATAGAGAAGTGGATAAAAGCATATGACGTTTGGCCAGGGGGATGGGGTAACTGGGTGATGGGCATTAAGGAAGGCACCTGACAGAATCAGTACTGGGTATTATATGCAACGAATTGCTCCTAAATTCTACCCGAAATTAATAATCTATACTATGTGTTAACTAACTTGAATTTAAAACAACAAAAAAGTGACTGCCCATAAACAAACAAAACAGCCTCTGAGGGTTTTAGCACCGGTACCCAGTAGGTGCTCAGTAAATGCTGCCTGTTTCTCTTCCTGTCATTGTTCTGAGCTAGGACCTTGCCTCCCCGGACTCCCCAGGCCCAGGCTAGTGCCGCCTCTGGGCTTCACTGCCCCCTCCACAACCCCCACGTGTATTGTGTCTCTCTCCAGTAGACCAGGCTGGGAGTATAGTTTAAGTCAGATTATCTATCTCGTCATCTTTGCCTTACTGTTCTACTTTTCATCATGGTTTTGTTTTTTTTGTTTTTGTTTTCAGTTTATTACCTTACTGCGGTAATCTGGCAGCAGGGGGACTGTCACGAACAGGGAATGGTGTGTTGGGGTGGTCTGGCTTGAAGACAGGCTACACCAGAATGTGGCTGATTGCTTGGGGAGCCCCAGAGAGGATCTCAAAGAGCTGCAAGCCAGCCCCGGGGCTGCAGAAATGGACAGAATGAGAAGTCCCTGCAGAGGAGGGGGGGTCACAGAGAACACTGGGAAGGGAGAAAGGGATTCTGAGCCCCCGATGGACAGTCACAGGCAGGTGCTCTGAAACCCGGAAGCCAGAACCCCTGCTGCTCACAGAGGCAACGCCACCCTGCACCCCCCAGAGGGATCTGCTTTTTTAAATTTTTTAAATTTATTTTAAAAGATTTTATTTATTTGACAGACAGAGATCACAAGTAGGCAGAGAGGCAGGCAGAGAGAGAGAGAGGAAGCAGGCTCCCCGCTGAGCAGAGAGCCCGATTCGGGACTCCATCCCAGGACTCTGAGATCATGACCCTCATGACCCGAGCCAAAGGCAGAGGCTTTAACCTGAGCCACCCAGGCACCCCGAGGGATCTGCTTTTTGAACAAGGGTTTATCAGTCTCCCAAGCTGGGCTGGGGGAGCCCAGTTGCTTCTTGACAACTAAATCCTCCTACTTTGCTGGGTGATGGGTACTTACAATTTCATTTAATCCTAAAGTGTACCCTGAAGGGAAAGGGCTACTGCTGACTTGTATCACCAGTGAGGAGACAGGAGGCTCAGAGAAGGGAAGCGACAGGCCCAAGGTCACACAGCCAGGCCCCAGGTCCTAATCTTTCCCAGGCACCAGCAGCCTCACCCCACTCCCTCCCACTGCCTTACCCCCAGCAGGGGCTCAACGAATGGCTGTTGAACTAAATTGGAATTCCCCACCGCCAAACTGTGACATGATAAAGGGTTCCTCTTTCTTTGCAAAACCCATCAGACCCGTGGTGAGCCTCCTGCTCCCCCAGCACCCAGAACACTGCTGCTGCTAGGGAAACATGAATGCTGGGGACAAGGATATTTTTTATCTTTACGATAGATGATTTACAAGGTGTCTGGCTAATTGGGCCCAGACTGTTGTAATGGGTTAAGACCAGATGTATCTGAGTGATTAGAGGAACGTAGAGCATGTACATAGTCTGCTGTAATTTTTTTTTTTTTTTTTTTTTTTTTGGAGTCTGCCCCCTCCTGAGTCCTCCACCCACCCCCGCACACATCCCGGTGGGGTCTGGACACGTGCTGCTCTTACCGTAGAAGCCCAGCAGGATGAAGGTGGGACTCAGTTGCCCAGGAGCGAGCGGATCAGATTTCTAGGCTGGGCTACTTCTGACCAACCATCTCAGGTATTTGCTGGGGGGTTGCTGCACAAGCTCCCCCCAAAAAGGAGAGGGAAGACCCATCTGCAGGGTGGTCAGGGCCTGCAGAGGGCGGTCCCAGCCTTGGGTGCTTCTTTGGGGGTCGTTTAAGGCTCAGGGTCTGGGCACAGACCATTTTGGAGGCAGACGGCAGTGTTCACAACCCCCTTCCTCTCTCTGTTAGCTGTGGCAGCGTGGGGACCTCGGTTGGTCTCCTCGAGACTCGGTTTACCCATCAGTGAAAGAACTGTGCTAAGACCTGCATCCTGGATGTGAGAGGGAACGGAAGCAGAGGGGCAAGGACCCCAGCCCTGGGCCCCAGTAGCAGCTCCTTCAATGTCAGCTGCTGGTACGAGGATTCTGGAGGTAAGCGCCCTGGCGTCACCAAGACGCACCCCCCTTATGTCCCATCAGCTGGGTCAGCGCTTCCCGCCAACAAGGCTTGAGCACCGCCCCCAGGCTGCTTCAGCAATAGCTGCTCACCTACCCCCCCAGATTCCTTCCTGGGAGCTCCTGAGCTACTTCACTAAAAAGAATAAAAATTACAAACCAAAGTCCTGATGAGCACAGGATCCCCGTCCCAGTGGGTCATAAAGGCACCCTGAGCCCCAGACCATGGGTCCTGGCACCGGTTCCGCCAAAACAGTCACCCCTGGAGCTCCCGCCTCTTGCCAGGGGGAGGAACCGGGGCCTGATTAATAGCTTAACTGCACTTAATTCCCTGCGGAATCATTAAACACAGTCTGTTTCATTAAACGGATCTAGGACAATTCACCTTGTGTAATCATATCACATAAAACTTTGCTTTGGACCCACTCCAGGGAGACTGTAAAATTAACATTATGGAACCAAAAATGGGGGGCGCGGGGAGGGTTGCAAGAGCCTTGCTCCAGCTCTACATGGAAAAGCGGGCACTGGCAGGGAGGGGTAGACCTGCTCCCCAACGGGGACCTCTGCTTTTGGGGCGGCAGGGAGGGGTGGACCTGCTCCCCAACGGGGACCTCTGCTTTTGGGGGAGGTGGGGAACCCTCCCACACTAGGCAGTGATGCCCAAACATTCAAGTGCACTGGAAGCTTCAGGTGGGGGGGTGTGTGTGGCAGGGATCTTTTTCAAGTGCAGATTCCCATTCAGGGATCCTGAGGGCTGAGCTGGGCTTTTCTAAACCCTCTTCCAGGTGGGGTCAACGCACTGCTACAGAGACCCCACTGGGAGCAGCAAGGGTTTAAGGTGGTAATTCTTAAATTGGAGTGTGTATCAGAAACGTCTGGAGGGATTGGGAAAACACAGATTGCCAGGCCCCCTCTGAGTTTCTGATGCAGCAGGTTGTGGGGTTGGAAGGTGTGGGGCTGGAGGATATGCGCTTCTAACCCATTCCCCCAGGCTACGTGTTCAGGCATGGCTGGCATGGGCACTCTAAAGCCAGGGTCTCAACTCAAGTGCCTGCGGGGGCCAAATTGGAAAGCTAAGAGCAAAGAAAGGGATTCTTTGGAGGAAGGCTCCCAGAGCCCTGAAGACCTGGGTCAGGCCCGGGAGGGGATGCAGGGAGAAGGCTCCCCATCCCAGGCTACTGTGGGGACCCCAGGCACCCTGCCAGGAGATGCGTGTGCTGGAACCTTCTCTCTCCCTTGCCCTGCAGTCTCGTGCTTCAGCATGTCCTGACTCCTCCCTAACCTTCGGTTTGCAAGCTCCCAGCTGCCCTGAGGGAGGAAAGAGAGGCCAGGCGGCTCCTGGGAACTGGAACTGCCTGAACCTGAGACCAGTTGCCAAGCCAGGCAAGCTGTGAACTCATCACAAAGCCAGGGTCACCCCTAGGGAAGAGACAGCTTGGGAGCCAATGCCTGGGGTCAAGCTCGCTCAGCACCGTGATTGCTCCCTTCCTGGGCTGGTTTTCTCACCTGTGCAATGGAATGCTGCAGTGACCAGTAGCCTTTCTTACCTCGTCTGGGAATCAGGTTTAAATGACCTAATGAATGCAAAGAACTTAGCGCTGGGAGCTGCCCCATGGAGTCCCCTCTCTTCCCCCTGGGGGTAGCAGGAAGCCTGGGAGGCAGACAGCTGGATTTTACTCCTGTCCCTGGGTGCCCGAATGACCTTGGCAGGTCCCTGCCTCTCTCTGGGCCTCAGTTTCCCTGTTAATCAATAGAGGGTCAACCGAGATTTGGGGTCCTACCTGAACTCTAGAAGCAGCGAGAGCTTAAAAAAAAAACACCGGAGCCCAGGTTGCATTCCAGCAACGGTCCCAGTGTGGTCGGGGCACTGGGCTTTGTCCCCACTCCTCCAGGGAGGTGTGGCTGCTGTGTGGCAGGGGCTGAGGACCCCTGGGCTTGGTCGCTCCCAGGTCCTTTCCAGCTGGGCTGGCAAAGTCTCTGCTCAGCCAGGCCTCTGCCAAGAGCACCTGCAGACTTCTCAGCCTGGCCTTGAGTGTTCATTTCCAACCGTTCCACAAATGAATCAGAAACCTCTTCTGGGAACAGTGGAACAAATGTCACCACCTAAGCTTCCACCCTCTGAGAGGGGGAATGAAGCAAGGGGAGGGACAGAGGACCCCCTGGACTGAACTGGGAAGCCAGGGCCCCGCTGGCCAGACAGGCCCAGGGGTTTTAAGGAAGGACGCCATTAACCACAGGATGGCCGCATTAACACCTCTGGGGGGGGGCAGTGTGTGGGGGTGCTTTGGAGCAGCTTTAGGAGGGGTGAAGCGGAGAGCACCCCTTCAAGGCTGAGGCTGAAGCAGCCTGGTTCCTGGAGGCTATGGTGGAGGGAGCTCCCCTTTACGGAGCACCAACTGGACTGACTGACCCCACTGTTCCATCAACATTTTATCCCATCCATCATCATAGCTCAGTGGTTAAGGGCTTGGGTTCAGGAGCAAGACTGTGTGGGGTCAAACCCCAGGTTCACTACCTCCAGGGAAAGCCTCTTCACCTCTCTGAACTTGGTTCATCCCATCTCTAAAACGGGGTTAATTATGGGGTTTCAAGACTCTCCTTACAGTGATGGAGATGCGGGTGATAATGGATATGGGATTTTTTTTTTTATAAAGCTTTTATTTGACAGAGAGAGAGAGAGACAGTGGAAGAGGGAACACAAGTAGGGAGAGTAGGAGAGGGAGAAGCAGGCCTCCCTCGGAGCAGGGAGCCCAATGCGGGGCTCGATCCCAGGACCCTGGGATCATGACCCGAGCCGAAAACAGACGCTCAACGACTGAGCCACCCAGATGCCCTGGATATGGGATTTTAAGAGCCAGAGGGCTTAAAGATTTTCAAGATGCTCAAAGTTGGGTCTGACTTCAACGCTCTCACCACGATCGTGGGCCACCGGCTCTGGACTGAGATCTTTATCCACAGGGCTGTCATCTACTAAGTGCCAGAAGTGAATCTCAAACCCCGATCATATTAAGATTCACGGCTGTGGGGCCAATATCGTCACTCCTCAGCTGTGTGACCTGGCACAAGTCACTTACTCCTCAGCTGTGTGACCTGGCACAAGTCACTTACCCTCTCTGAGCCTCACAACCCAGAGCTGCTGGAGGTGGTTCATTGAAATGACGCTCTGTGAGTTCTTAGGGAGGCTCTTGAGTGACCTCCTGGCCATCAGCCACTGACCATGGGCTGGATTCTGACCATGGGCTGGATTCTGACCATGGGCTGGATTCTGGTCTCCCGACTCCCAGGAAAGGGCTCTTGAAACTGCTTCCAGCCATCCCATATCAATTACATGAGGATCTCCATCTCCATAATTACTGAGTGTTTTTAAAGGGTTAAACTCTTAGAGCCCCACTATTATTAACCCCATTGTATAGGCGGGACAAGCCGAAGTGCCGGGAGATGGTGGAGCTGGGGTATGAACCCAGGGAGTCTCGCTCTTGAGCCCATGCCCTTGACGGCTGCCTGTGACCCCATTGGGCTCCCAGCAGGTGCAGCTCATGGGCTGGAGGTCACAGGGAACCCTTCTGGATCCCTGGCAGCACCCAGCACCAGCTGTACCACCCATCCCCACACGGCAGCCTGCCCCTCACCCCCATCCCTGCAGTACCTTTGCCCTTCCAGTGGGCGTGTGCAGCAAAGCCGATGTGGCCGCCGTACTTGCGGTTGAACTCGGCCATGAGCGCCTTGTAGGGGTTACGAATGAGCAGGATGGCGGCATCGAAGGCCTCAATCTCCTTCTGGCCACTTTCGTGCGTCTTGATGCAGATGGTCCTGCCACTGCGCCAGTGGTCCCGCTCGCCTTTGAACCCTGCTCCAGTCAAAGGAGGGAGATACAGAGCAGTGAGCCCAGGGACAGGAGTCCTGCCCAGTCCCACAGGCTAACTCAGGAAGCCTGCTGCATTCACTTGTTTCTTCCCATGTTTACTGAGTACCTGTGTGCCAGGCACTGTGCTGGCAGGTAGGAATAAAATCTGCAAAAATCTTCATGGGTCTTGCCGTCTTTGGGAGTCAGGTAATGCAGATCATGACCTCTTTGACCACAATGAGCCACCGTGCCACAGAAGTGGCTGGCATTTTGTGCCCAGGTGTCCCAAGAAGCACCGGAGAGGGATGCACTGGGGGAGTCCTCTTTGGGTGGAGTGTATGTCCCCAGGCATGGCCCTATGACTCTCTTTGGCCAGGGCAATGAGGACAGAAGTGGTTTTCTAGCATAGCTCCCAGGCGCATCACATGTTCCTTTAGTCTTATGTGCTCTGCCGTTACTGTGAGAAGGACGTGCACTACAAGGCTGCTGGTCCCAGATGGTGAGAGACTCGTGAAACAGACATGGGTGCAACCTGGAGGGAAAGGGGTGTAAACTGACATGGAAAGGATGAGAAGGAATGACTAGCCCAAGAGAGGAAGGGAAAGGTGTGGGGGAATAGCAGATACAAAGGTCCTGGGGTGCGTCAGAAGAAATGTGTCACATGGATGACTTCTGAGGGGGAAAAGAGGGGAATGTAAAGTCAGATCGGATTGTAGCAGTCATGATGGAGAGTTCAGCACTAAAACCACAAAGATTGGGAAGCCCTGAAAAAGGATTTAAGCAAAAGACAGCAGGACAAGATCAGATTTTCCTTTCAAAAGCCGAGGACCTGACAGAAGTTGTGGGTTGCAGGAGAATGTTTCTCTGGCGCCAATGGTATGCTGGACACTGGTCTGAGCCTTTCATGTAATTGGGCAATTCCATGCTTGCATTGATCCTAGGAGAGATTTTTATGGATAAGGACAACTGGGCCACCGGGAGATCAAAGAATTTGCCCAAGCTCTAGAGCAAGGGAGGGAGACGTGAAGCCAAGATTCAAACACAAGCCATCTAGGCGCCAGAGATTGAGTTCTTGGGCCTCCTGCTCTCCCAGGAGCAAGGGCACTTGGATGGCATCTTGAAAGCCAAGCAGAAATGTTCTCAGACGACGCCTTCAAGATACCTGCTGTGTTTCCAACTCCATGTTATTTCTTTGGGCCTCCGTTTCCTCATCTATAAAATGGAACCACGCTGCTTCTCCTTCACAGGGCTGTTTGAGAAAATCAATGAGGCCCAGAGGAGGAGTTCAATCAATGGCAGCTCAATGACAACAAGTCTTGCGGGGGGACACGATGGGCTGAGAAGCCACCCTTCCTCCCCTTTTCTCTCCTTGTCCCATGCACAAAGGTTTCTGAGGCTTTTAAGGTGGATTAAAATGAGGCCAGCCTGGTACCTATTCCTGTTCCTGGAGATCAGGTTTCAGAAAAGGTAAAACTCCAGTTTCAGAAAGGTACAACAACCCACCCCCTGACTCCCCACTGGGGTCACAAGAAATGGAATATCATCTCCTGAGCTAGAGTCCATCCTGGGACTTGCCAAGTGAAACCGCAGGAATTATCTTAGCCTTGCAAATTAGCACTGGCCCCTGCCCACAAGGAAATATTCGCCCACAGTCTTGGAGGCCCACGGACTGCCCCATGTCATGGGACAATGAGGAGTGGGGTCTGGGAGCTGGAGAGCAGAGCCTGGGACACAGATGTTGACCCACGAGTTGGGTCTAATTTCAAGGCATGCAGTCCTGCATTCCATCAGTAAAGTGCCCCATGACACAGACAACGAACTTCCCATCTAGGATGGCATTTTATCTTTGCCAAAATGCATGAGCACAGCAAGAGAAAAACACATGCGGGGGTTACACAAGGACACATACAGGTTCTCAGAGAAGAAAGAGAACTAGAAACTTGGCAGAGGGGTTACAGTAGTTTAAATCAGCTCTTGCCATCAACAGACGAATGGATAAAGAAGATGTGTATATATACACTCTGGAATACTATGCAGCCAACAAAACCCCAAAATCTTGCCATTTGCAACAACATGGATGGAACTAGAGGGTATTATGCTTAGCATAATAAGTTAATCAGAGAAAAACAATTATCATATGATCTCTCTGATATGAAGAATTTGAGAGGCAGAGTAGGGGGTTACAGGGGATAGGGAGGAAAAAAATGAAACAAGACAGGATCAGGAAGGAGACAAACCATAAGAGATTCTTAATCTCAGAAACCAAACTGAGTGTTGCTGGGGGGGTGGGAGGGGAGGGATAGGGTGGCTGGGTGATGGACACTGGGGAGGGTATGTGCTATGTTGAGTGCTGTGAATTGTGCAAGACTGATGATTCACAGACCTGTACCCCTGGGGCAAACAATACATTATAGGTTAATAAAAAAAAAAAATCAGCTTTGGTGCATTGTGAGACCTAGAGTCCACTTCTCTGTTACGTGGTGGAGTCAACCCAGCACCATGTTTGTCAAGATACAAAGATTATGCACATCGGAAAAGACCTGGTCTAGACTCCAGATGTAGGTCTCCTAAAAAGTTAGTCTGTAAGGTGCACTGCAAAAGTAGGTAGGTGGAGAAAATTCCATTTAGCACAATGCCTCCCAGAGAGAGGAGTTCTGTGTCTAGAAAGGAGCCTTTAAGAATCCGCATGGGATCTGCCTGAGGAACTAGAGATGGTTGCTCCAGCAGCCTCCAGGGAGGACCTTCTAGGTGATTACAATCAGGGATGCAAGCTGGGGGCCAGGGCGGAATTGCTGAACTCCACCACCAGGGGGCCCCCTCTCCACTCCTCTGTGACACAGGACCCAGCTCCATTGCATCTGTGTGGAGCATTTCAATCCTGTTCCTTTGAGGGTTCACCATAATAGCAGCTCATCTGGGGCACGCATGGGACCTTCAGAGACTCTGAGGAGCCAGACAATGATCGAGGCTTTGGAGAATAAGCTATTTATTCTCCTCTCCGCCCCACCGCCCACTATGACATGTGCTTGTGCACTCTGCAGTTAAAGAAGCCGTCAGGGAGGGGCGCCTGGGTGGCTCAGTGGGTTAAGCCGCTGCCTTCGGCTCAGGTCATGATCTCAGGGTCCTGGGATCGAGCCCCGCATCGGGCTCTCTGCTCAGCAGGGAGCCTGCTTCCTCCTCTCTCTCTGTCTGCCTCTCTGCCTGCTTGTGATCTCTCTCTGTCAAATAAATAAATAAAATCTTTAAAAAAAAAAAAAAAAAGAAGCCGTCAGGGAGAGGGGCAGGAGGCAGGGCTCCACATTTCTGCATGCCCTGCTGTTTGCTGGGGAGGGAAAGGCCCCCAAAAGCCTGCCTCATCCACGCCCCGCCACATCTGTGTGGCCCCCAGGAGCGGAGAAAGGCCCTGCCGAACTCTGGGCAGTCATCCCAGCCCCTCCTGCCTCGGGGTTCACTCAGCCCAGAGAGCTGGAGCCTGCACTCTGGGCACTGGGGTCCCTGAGATGGGGAGGAGGACAGAGAGGGGAGAGGGGGCCTAAGGAGAGGGAGGGAGAAGGGGAGAAGCAGACACAGACACAAAAGAAGAAGAGAGACACAAAAAAGGAGAAAGGGAGACAGAGACAGATGGACACAGACACAGAGAAAATCATGTTTTGCAGATGGCCAGCCTCTCTGGGTAAGGGCAAGAGGGGGCAAAATGCAAGAGGTACACACACTTGGATTCTGGGAGAATGTACTCCCCCTGCACCCCTCCTTCACTCAGCAGCCCCTCAGGGGGGCAGTCTGTTGCCAGGAGGAGAGAAGAGGAGGTTGCAGAGAAAGTGCCAAGCAGCCTGTTAGACCTAGGAGGGCCCTGGGGGTCACCCACCGAACACAAGCTTGTTACACAGGAGGAGATGGAGGTTTCAAGCCGGGGGGGGTGGTGATGGTGTCCTCCTTTATCCAGCTAGTTAGCTGCAGGGATGAGGGAGGAAACTCTGAAATATCACAAAGCCAGAGTCCCTGGAGCATCAGCTCATCCTACAGAAACCAACCCCCTCCAGGGCCATCCCTGAGGCCCCTCACTTCCAATCAATGGGCTCCTACTGTCCTTCCCACTGTTCCCTGTCCCCACTACTGTCCCTGCAGCTGGACATCCTCTCCCAAGTTCTGTGGCCAGAGGTGTATTTTCACACACACAAATCCCAGCACACCACTCCTCGGCCTGAGATCCCTCCATACCCCACTCTGCAGTGGGCCAGGGGCCCCAGCATAATATGCTTTCAAGGGCTTCGCCCACCCAGTCCTGGCTGTCCCTCCTGCGTCGCACCCCCAGCCCTCACCCCTGCCACCGTCCAATGCCACCGAATGGTCATTGACCAATCACACAGTCTCCTGCTCCTCACACCACTGCCCCCATCCACAGCCTCTCCCTGGGGATCCTCCCCCACCGCGGGGAGTCCTGTATACTTTTGCACACCCCTGCCCCAGACTAAATCACAAAATATGGAAAGCACCCACCCCAGAGCTGGGCCCATCGCAGACATTCCATAAACACCCACAACACTTAGTATCACTAAGGGCGACATGACATATTGTAACGACAGGGACCGTGATGAAAGAGGGCTCTGGGAACAAGGAAGATGGGGCAGGAGGACGCGGGAGTCTGCCAGAGGTGCTGGAAGGGGGTTGTGATCTCGGCTTGGGGAGAGCAGGTTTCCAGGCAGAAGAGCTAGGATGGGGTGGGGGTGCGGACTGATGATCCAGGGAGAGGACAGTCGTGGGCATGTGGCTGGCATGTTTTCGAACTATGAAGACCACATCCTACCTGGAGCCTGACACTCGAAGGGGGCAGCAGACCAACCAGCCAGTGGGCCGCAAACCCCCTCCCCATGCAAACCCCTTAAGGAAATGAGGATTTCCTTAAGCTGCAGAGGTCATGTGGGGAGGGACTTGGGGTTAGCGGGACTGACCAATGGTATTTTAACACCAGAGCCTCATACACATTGTCTTATATCTTTTTTCAAAACCAGTGTGCATTTGCTGTTGGCATCCCCATATTATAAATGAGGAAACGGAACCTCGGAGAAATAATGAAATCTTGCCCAAGGCCCCACACCTGATAACTACCAGTGTTCAGTCTGAAGAGTCAATGCCCTGACTCTGTCTTAAGACAGTTTCCCTTTGAAGCTAGGAGGCTGAGTTAGATCAGAGGTGGTCCTATCAGGCACATAGCCCACCATTCCCCCTTCTACACCCTCAACAGGCATCACTACTAGATTAAGGCACTTAAAGAGAACCTCAGAATCCTTCTTAACACATCAACCTAAAACAGGGATTCATCGGAATGAACACAGGAGATGAAACCACTTTGAATCCCTGGACTGATGATCCTGAAAGACCCTTATATTTGTAAATTCTACAATTCCATAAATAGGGTTCCTGCCCCAGCCCAAGGGCCAGCCATGGGATGCTTCCTGAGTCTGCTTCTCCTTGCCACTCTCCAGGACAAGCCAGAGATATTCCAGACTCTGCCTGGGTTCCTCCAACAACCCTCATAAAGGTAGCACGACAAAGTGTTTGTTAAAAGCACAGATATAATGTTGACAGCTGGGCCTGGGTTCAGATCCTGATATAAGCATGAAAAACCCTCCCCTTGGAGCCTCGAACACATTTCATGCTCAATAAATGATCGCATAAGCCAAAACTAAAAAATCAGTCATACCGAACGTCGGGATCCTAAGACAGACCTTACTGCTTGTTAACTCCGTCCTTCAACCCGTCCCTTTTCATCCTTCTTGACCTTCTTCCTTCCCGCTTCCCACCCTCAGACAGAGGTCCCCTGGCTCTCCCAGTGCCTGGTCCCCAGACCGTAGTGTTCACAGCCTACACTGATGGCACGCTCACTCTGCGCTAAGCCTGTTACATGGAGCAACTTCTTAACTCTCACAATGACCTCTCCAGAGACATACCGTGATCTCTGATTCGTGCATGATGACGCAGGATCAGAGAGGTGCAGAAACTTGCTCAAAGTCACAGAGCCAGTAAGCGGGTCTTCATCTGGTTTGCAGACACAAAGACCCAGAGCCACAGGCTGCCCCACATAAAGACAAAACCTCTCACAAATAGAGCTGCTTCCCTGATGCCCCTGCCAGAGCTGGGAGGGGGCCTCACATCCAATGGGGCTTTCACCCAAGGTTTTCAATTTCCCAGTAAGAACCCCCAGGGTCTTCTTGCCCAGATGATGGGAATAGTAAGAATGCAGGCTTTGAAACTGGGACGTCCTAGGCTGTAATCCCTCACCAGCCTGTTGAAAACAATCTGCGTGACTTGGAGTAAGTTACCTTTTCTCTCCAAGCCTCAGTTTTTTGCATCTGGGAAATGGTACCACATCCTATGTCCTAGGGCTATTATGCCGGGCTAAAAATGGAGCACCTGGCATGGCTCTTGGCAGCCAAAGAAGTCTGTCCGTGGCCATCTAAACCTACACAAAGCACACGGCACACAGTCGGCACCCCATAAATGCCTGCCAGGAGACCACACTTAGGAAGTGCCTCTGGAGCCCAGCAACGCTCAGTGAACATCTGTGAGCAGAAGGAAAATAAAGCACCCACACAACAGATACCACTGGCTTCAGGGTACGTAGGACACTTGGTACATAGTAGGTGCTCAGTAAATGTCTCCCAAAATGAGCCTCATTCTGTCCTTCTGTATATAGCACAGAGATGCTGGTCCATCAACATTGGTGGGGAGGGACCTGCCTAGAGTTGGCGCTCCAGGCAAGTTGCAGTGCCCTAGCCAGAGAGAGAAGATAGCACGCACATAGTAGGTGCTTGATAAATGTCCCTTTTTGAATAGATGCTGCTCAGGCAAAGTTTGTGGGGCATACAAGGAGGCAGGGTACCGAGTGCACAGTAGGTCTTAGCAACCATGCCCAGGTGAGCCAAGTGGCACACAGTAGGGATGCAGGAAGTGTTTTCCCTTGCCCTCCCCCCAGGTGGGTCCGCTCCGGCCTCCTCACCTTTGTTGTAGAGGGAACCGTCGAAGTAATAGCTCCCAGTGTAGAAGCCGGTGGCCAGCTCGATGAGGTGGCGAGCCCACGTGTTGCCGGCACCGGGGAAGCTGGCCAGAGCGATGAGCTGCTTGGACTTGGCTGGGAGGAACTTTCGGTCCATGCAGCGGTTGTCTGCAAAGGGCAGGACACGGTCAGGGGCAGGCAGATGGAGCTGGACAGGAAGGGAGCAGGGCGTGAGTCCCACCCCGACCCCTTCCCAGCCCTGCGGCCCAGGTCGTGTGCTGGGACTCCCCCCGGGCCCCCTCCCTTCCCATGGCTAAAAGGAGAAAAATGGTTCCTCGTCACTGGGTTGACACGAGGGTTGAAGGAGACCATGGATGAGGAGGGATGATCCCGTAGCAGGAATTCAATGAACATCGGCTAGTTCTGATCTCCTGCCTCAGTTTTCCCCCCCAGCACGGAGACTCACTCTCACACCACCCCCACCATCCTTTGCTCAAGAAGACAACCCTCCAAAGTCATCTGCCTACATGGGGTCCTGTCCAGGGTTCTGACCTTGGCCTCCAAGACAGGCTCATGTTTCCTTCCAGGCTCATCCCTCCCACCCACCTGCCGGCCTCCAGGGTCCCTCCACTTCCTGTCTGTGCTCTGCTCCTTCCTGACCCAGCAGCACCCCCAGGGACAGTTAGAGACTTTGCTGCCCTCACCACCCCTGCTTTTGCCAGGCCGATGTTTTATTTCCCTGTCCTCTGCCGAATCAGCACCACCTGGCTTCCCTCCTCCCCAGGCTAGCCTTCCCGAATGGGGTCCTTCCCCTCCTTGTCGCTCATCTCCATTGTTACTCCATTGTTACTCGAAGGATGATTTGTTGATAATGCTCTTTGCTGATTCTCTAGCACTTTCTATATCCTCTGGCACAGAGTAGGGATAATAAAAGCGTCTTGGGTGGATGGATGGACGACAGATGTGTAGGTAGGTGGATGGGTGGAAGGATGGATGGTGAGTGAGTGGGTAGACGGGGAATAATAGTATTTACTTTATAGGAATCTTGTAAGGACTGACATAATACATATAAATACATTAATACGATAAAGTGCTCAAAGGGGAGATTTTTTCCTTTCTCTCTCTCCTTTTTTTCTTTTTAGTTTTTATCCTCCTCATGTGTATGTCTAGATTCTCTGGCTTTATAGAGTCCTGAGGGTGCTCCTGTTGTCAGAGCCCCAACACCTCCCACTGCAGCACAGAAGGCACCGTGCTGATTTATTTTGACCCCTAGAGATAAAAGGGAAGTGGAGGGAAGGCCCAGCATAGGGGACTCTGCAGCAGGGGAAGGAGAGGAGAAAATCCTAGATTGGGGTTCTAGCCCTGCCTCCTCACTCGAGACCAACGAGCTCGATCCTTAGTTACCACAAAGGGACAGCAGACAGCCCTGTACCCCTGGCACGTTTCGCCTGCCCCTGAACCCACCAGACCCCTTGCCCGCCCCACACGCTCCTCCTTCCCTCCCACTCCCAAGGGAGAAGGGCTATCACCACTCCTGTGCCTGGGTCCCCATCTCCTCCCTCCTCCCCTTCTCTCTCATCCAGCTGGCTCCATCACATCCACATTCACACATGAACAAATCATGCCATCATTACAAAAATCTCTTTAAAGGAACACCTCTCTGTCCTCACCCCATTCCCATCCCACCTCTGGCTGAGCTGTCCACACTCGCCATTCTACCCTCTTTCTGCTCCTCCTTGCTCCCAGGAGCTCCCCTCTGAGCTCTGCCCTGCTCATGCACAGACACAGACCCTCTAGAGTTCCTGGTGACCGCCTGGAGCTCTGTGCAGCACCTGACACCATGCCCCGTCCTGCCCTTCACAGAATTCCTCCCAGGGTCGTCTTTCCTGTCCTGCAGGACCTGCCCTTACCAAGATCTTGCTGGGAGCCACACTGATGTCTTATAACAGCCCATCAAGGAAACGTCTGAGTTCCTAAACTGAAATTCCAATTCTGCCACCTGTTTGCTGGGTGCCCTGGGAAAAATGACGGGTCTGAGCCTCACTTTCCTCACCTATAAAATGGGACTACTGACAACAGTGGTGCCCTTCAGAGGGTCACAGGAGGGAAGGTGTATGAACACGGGTCTCCCACATTAGAGCTCTGATCAACCACACCTCTTCATGCTGTGGCTTCCAGTTGGGGGGCCCCAGTTCTCCATCCCCCCACCACCCCAGGTTCAGTATGTTCAGAGCAGACTTCAGAAAAAATAAATCCAGTTTCGGTCTTTGTTAATGTCAAGTGGGTGTCTGGGGACAGTTTTCCTGGAAACACTGCAGAAAAAGACTAGGTGTGTAAAATTCTTGGTTAGGTCTTATATTTTGATACGGGTACGGATTATCCTGTTGACTTTGAATGGTCCCTTAAAATCTTACATGCTATGTAAATGTTACTTCAAAAAATCAATAGTGGGAAGCCTGGGTGGCTCAGCCAGTCAAGCCTCTGCCTTTGGCTCAGGTCATGATCCCAGGATCCTGGGATAGAGCCCTGCATCGGGCTCCCTGCTCAGAGGGAGCCTGCTTCTCTCTCTGCCTGTTGGTTGCCCCCTGCTTGTGTGCGTGCTTGCACCCTCTCTGTCAGATAAAATCTTAAAAAAAAAAAAATTAGCCAAATTCAAAAAATTTTTTTAAAAAGCCAAAAATAGCAAATATTGAATTATAATTAAAGATATGTAAATGGACATGTAATAATGCAACTTAGAGTTGACCTTCAAAAGACCTGGGTTTGAACTGTGCAGGTCTGCTACACACAGAATTTTTTTTTTAATAAATCCAGTACACGACCATAAATGTGTTTTCCTTAATATTAATAGTATATAATTTTATAACATATAATAAATAATATAATTATAATATATATAATATATAATACATATAATACATATAATAATAATAAATGTATTTTCTTAATAATATTCTCTTTTCTCTAGCTTATTTATTTGGATACAGTGTATAACAAAAGTAACATACAAAATATAGGTTAACTGAATGCTGGTGTTACCGATATGGCTTCTAACCAACAGCAGGCTGTGAGCTAAGTTTTTGGGGAGTCCAAAGTTAAATGTGGGGGTGCCTGGCTAGCTCAGTTGGAAGAGCAATGCAACTCTTAATCTCCAGCTTGTGAGTTCAAGCTTCACTCTGAGCACAGAGATTACTCAAAAATAAATAAAACTTAAAAAAAAAAAGTTAAATGTGTGGGGCGCTTGGGTGGCTCAGTGGGTTAAGCCTCTGCCTTCTGCTCGGGTCATGATCTCAGGGTCCTGGGATCGAGCCCTGCATTGGGCTCTCTGCTCAGCAGGGAGCCTGCTTCCCTCTGTCTCTCTCTGCCTGCCTCTCTGCCTACTTGGGATCTCTGTCAAATAAATAAATAAAATCTTAAAAAAAAAAAAAAAAAAGTTAAATGTGGATTTCTCAACCACACCGGGAGGTCATCACCACCCCTGACCCCCATGTCGTTCAAGGGTTAAGGGTGTTTTGAAACGCACGAAAAAAATAAGAAGGATTGAAGGATAGCAAAATGGAGAGATGGAAGGTTGAGTCTGTATAATAAAAAGTCTATGGGATGCATCGTGGGCGTTCACGGTGTGATTCCAGTTATTTTCTGGAGGTTTGACATTTTTTTTCCCCATCATAAAATGTTGGGAGGGAGGAAAATCAAAAACAGAAAACAAAACCCTGGCCCCTCAATTTCTCCAGAAAACGGCATTCTCCATTCAAATGCTGCTTGGGAGGTCAAGACCCATTCTGAGGTAAAGGCTGTTGTGTTCAGCCTGCAAAATAAAGTTTATTTGTTTATTCCAGCCCTGAAAAAGACAGCTCCAAAAGTCCAAGCAGGTGCTAGAGCTTTGGAATCAGAGCTCGTCTTACGCCAAGGCTGTCATGGCCAAAGCATGAACAAGGCTTTTCCCTCTCAGAGCCCATTTCTTCCTGGAAAATGGGGCTCATCTCCTTACAGGATGAAATGGAGAATACGTGGGAAGCATTTTCAATGGATACTGAGAAGCTGCGGTTGCCCAGGATTCAGACCCCACCTGGGTCTGCATCCCACCTCTGCCCCGTCCTAGCTGGGCCACTCAGGCCCAGCTACCCAACCTCTGCGCCAAGTTGGAAGACAGTCATTTTAGAACTTTTGTATATTTCAGAATATTTCTAAGTATTTAGAATTTTTGAACAGTTGTGGACCAGTAATAATACGGGCACCTAGGTCCTTGCGAGGACTGAATGAGTTAATTCAGTCTCAAGGGCTTGGACAGCACCTGGCACACAGTAGGTGTTGGAGAACCCCATTCCCAGCAGGAACGTCAGGGTTTAGCATGCAGCAAATGCAGAATAAATGGCAATCATGATGGACCAGACTCTTGGCAACCTAATAAACCACGGGTCTCTCGAACCTTGCCAGTGTGAGGGACTGCAAGCCTGTCATGGAAAAACTGGAGAGCAGTAATGGCCTGGGGACATGGCCCAGGAGATGAGCAAAGCCATCCATCAGGGCCTCTTTATCTGCTATTGAAAAGACTCCACTGTCTGCTCCGTCCACATCAAAGCCATTCACAGTCACGGAATAATTAATCTGTGCATGACTCTGCCTTAGGCCAGGGCCACACGGTTCTGCAGAGAGTCACCCACACTTCCTAAATGCTAACACATGTTCATCCCTCCTCGCTGTGCTATAAACAAAGCCAAGAGCTGCACTTACTAGATTCTTGCTCACTGGGCTCTTAGCACAACTTTAAGTACCACAGAAGGAGCTCCAGGAGGCTACTACTAGTATCCCCATCGGACCAAACGGGACAAGCTCTTACTGGAGCTGCCACTAGCTCTTTAGACACCTTTGTGCCCATTAGAAAAAGACACCCTCCCCTTCTTCTGGGTAGAGGTGCTGCTACCCAGAGTGCAGAGCATGGCCTGGCTTTTGGGCACCATTTATCTTACAAGTTGTGACTGTGCAGTGCTCAACCTGCCTAACCGTACATGGAAGCCCAGTTCCTGGCAGATGAAAAGGAGGTCTAGCCCAATCATGTTTCATTGTATCTCTAGGCTTCAGGGGGTATGAGGAGTGTTCTTTGCTCTGTGGGCAGAGTTTTCTAGCAAGGGCTTTGGAGTCTGAGACATGAAAACAAAGCACTCTCATAGAGTGCAATTGTGGCCGGTTCCCAACCTCGGAGTCCTGCTTCTCCCACCTGGAAAACAGCAATGACGTCGTCCTGATTGTAGGCTTACTATGGGCTTTACCTCAGGGAGCTGAGGTGGGGCAAGGGACCCGTGCTTAGTAGGTGGTCAGCATATTCAGATATTCAGATGCTGGGGTAACTCTGCAAGGGTTTCCTTTGGCCTGAGTGCCCCAGCACCCTGTGTGCCACCCACCCTTCATGATGCCTCAGTCTGGGGAAATGGCTTTCAGCTAGAAATTGTATAAGCAGCGTGACCTTGGGCAAGGCCCTTAATGGTTCTGTGTCAGTTTCCCTGCCTGTTAAAGCAGCCATATTGACTATTCCCACCTCCCGGGAGAGCCGAGGGGATCCAGCGAGAAAGCATGAACTAAGAACTCAACACAGACTCGGGCACCAGGAGACCCTCAGCACTGCCACCATTATGGGCCAGCAGCCCCAAGAGTCGGGAGGGGAGCCAGGCAAGAAGCCGAGGTCCTTCCAGCAAAGAGAAGATGACAGAAGATGAAGAAAGAGAAGATTTTATAAATAAATGGACAGACTCTTGGAATTGAAAGGGCTCCTGGAGATCAACCATCTAGAGCTGCATTTTGCAGATGGGGAAACTGAAGCCCGGAAAGGGGACGTGACTTGCCCAGGATCCTGTTGCAGGTCTGGGTTGGTCACCCGCATCCCCCACTCCCAGCCCCAGTGACATCACCCTCAATCTCACAGCCTCTACCACGGGAGACGAGCCACCCAGGTGGGGGCTCAGTAGGAGGGACAGAGATGAGGGTCTCTGGAACCTCCACATCCCTTGCCTAGGGCCCTTGCCTCTGCTGTCAATTGGGATCACTGAGCCAGGCCAAGTTCTCCAGCCCTGTCCTTGCCTCTGCACTCCGGCCTACACAGTCGGAGCGGGATAGGCTGGGATGGGCTGGCTGGGAGCCCTCTGCGGTGTGTGGGGGGACGTCCGTGGGGAGAACCCTGGCTTACCTTGGACTTGTGTCTGGTACACGATGAAGTAACTGGGAGTCCCGCAGCTCTCAAATTCTTCTGCACTACACTTCTGGGCACAGAGCTGCTCGTCCTCCCTCTCGTGGAGGGGGAATCGCGTTGTGGGGAACCCGCAGTGGCAGGCATTGCCAGCGAGGGCGGCCAGCGGGTACTCCTGGACAGGGGAGATGGGAAGGAAGAGTGTCACTAAATCCCCGGACGGCCCAGACTCCCCATGCAGACCAGGCCTGGTGTTCCAATCGTCCCCAGCCTGAAAGGTCCCCAAACTTCACTTGGATGAGTTTGCCCCCCTTCGCGTCCCTCCCATGCTAGCATTTCTTTCCAGCTTAATTAAGGTATAACTGACAAATAAAACCAGGCACTTCGGTACATTTTGCAAATACTATAGAAAGAAACAATATAATTACTTTCCAAGGAGGCACTCTGCCTGCCAAGACTCTGAGCCCCCATGGGCTCTGCTTTTCCTGCAAAGGGGAGATTAGTGGAGGGTTGAAAGGCGTTAGAGACACCTGAGCATGGAGACGGAGCTTTCTCCTGGAGGACTGGAAAGAAAACTACAAAGAAACTACTTTTCTTACCGTCCTGTGCCCTGCCACCGGAAAGCCTCGGCTCTCAGAGGGACCCAAAGCCCATGCTTTGGGAAAAGCTGTCTGAGCCCATTCTTTTAAGCCAAAGAGGACACGGATCCCCACGTCAGCTATGCTCTTCTTGGGGACAGCTGCTCCTAACTGCTTAATTTGTTCTGCGGAACACCTGAGCCGGAGCGAGGTGGGGCTCAGGTTCGCTGTCCTTTGTCCGACCCGCAGCCCTGAATCCTCCCCGACAGGAATAACCTAGTAATACACCAAGGTCGCATCTCTGTGGCCAATCCTGCAAACTTTGCATAATAGGTTCGGCTTCTTCCTAACACATACTGAATAGGAACTTTACCTCTCCACTGAAGGGCAGAGGCAGAAAGAGAGGGACAGCCAGACGCTGGTACGCAGGTGGGGCTGCGTGGGGCGTGACTGATGGCGTTTCTAACAGGTGATACACATCGAGCCTCGGCCGATTGCCTAAATCCCCTACCCTCCACCCCACGGCACAGGTAGTTCTGTACCACTGCCCACAGGATCCCCTCAATTTTTCTCTTGTGACCCCTAAGGAGATCAGAGGAAACTGGAAGAGGGAGCTCTGCAGAGGGGCCTTCCTGTCCATCCACACACGCTCGCTCCCCTCCAGTCCTGCGTACAGTCTGACTTGTCGTTGCGCTGCTTCCCCTGGGGCCTCACTGTCTCACCTGTCTGTGTCCCACCTGCAGCTGACCGGTGGCTTGAACTTGCCTGGCTGCCCTCAAATGGTTCTGGAAGCCTCTCTAGGGTAGCTCAGAAATTCGGAGTGTAGATGCGGAGTAAGGCTCAGGTGTCATCCCTACTTGCTTGTGCTATGAGCTCAGGCAAGTGACTTCACCTGTCTGGCACTGGCTTTGTCATCTGTGAAATAGGCTTGAAAATCCTCAACTCCAAGTCTCCGTGTGAGAGGTAAACTGAGACCCACGGTGCAGAGGGCTACACAGTGGGTGTGCTCAGGAGACAGCAGCCTCTTGGCATTCCGACGAGGGGCTTCGTGGATCGGGAGGCTCGGAGGGGTGAGGCAAGGAGGGGACGTGGGGCGTTGGAGAGTTGGGGTGCCGGCTTGGGCACCCAGCAGGAGCCAACAGGCAGGCCCCCAGCAAGTGCCAGCATCTCTGAGGACAAACACAGCATCTGGTTGTGCCCGCATCCCCAGCACTGAGCACGGGGTTCTGGCACAAAGCAGTTTCTTGGTAGATATCAGCACATGAATGAAAGGGGCAGCCACTTTTTGTGGTGTAGAAAGGGTGGTTTTTTGGCCCCTCATGGAATGCGCTCATCTTGAAAGAAGAATGAAGCTCCTCAGACATCACTGCCTAGCCCAGCTCTGGGTGCTGGGAGGGCACCAACGTTCGAGGCACAGCCCCTACTCTTGTGGAGTTCACGGTCTAGTTAGGGAGGAAGGATCTCAGGATCTCGGGCTAAGACAGGACCCACAAATCATCTAGTTCAACTTCAATCCAACGCCCGAAGCCATTGGATTCAGCTGGACACGACACCTACCCTGACTCTACTTGCATGTCTCCAGTGACGGGGATCTCACTCTGTCTCAAGGTGGGGCTGCCCTTGCCTTTCCCTGACAATCTCATGCTTGTGGGCCCAAGTTAGAATGTTACCCTCATTCCTGAGCATTCCTGAGATTAGAACAAACTCACTTCCTCAGTGGGAAACAGACAGACCCCAAGTAACTTCTACCCCTTAGATTCACGTGAAACTGTTGTGTCCCTCGCCTGTGTCACAGATCACAGAAATGACCCCCTCATCCTGGCTGGGCCGCTACCTCTCCAGCCAAGCCCCTGCTTCCTGTAGCTGTTCCATACCGCCTCTTCCCGTAATTCTCTGAGAAGGACCCCCGGCTCACCTTCTCGGTGCAGAGGTCCACACACTTATCCACGGACATGTTTGGCATGGCAGCCGTCACGGGCAAGGCCAGGGAGAGGTTGTCAGGCCTGCGGAAGCAGCCTCGGAAGACTGCGCTTCCATCTGGAGAACCGGGGGAGGGGAAAGCAGGAGTCAGATTTCAGCTGGAGAGCCACCTTCCGAAGAAAGTGCCTTTAATTTCTTATTTAAGATTTTTAAAATTTATTTGAGAGAGAGCACCAGCGGGGAGGAGGGGTAGAGGGAGAGGGAGAAGCAGACTCCCCGCTGAGCAAGGACTGCTCCCCTGCCAATGCGGGGCTCGATCCCAGGACCCTGAGATCATGATCTGAGCCGAAGGCAGAGGCTTAACCCACTGAGCCACCCAGGAACCCTATGATGGTTGTTTTAGGTCAACATGGCTAGGCCATGGCGCCCTGTTGTTTGATCAAACATACATCTAGGTGTGGCTATGAAGGTATTTTGTAGATGTAACTAACATTTATACGTACTGGACGTCAAGGAGACTTACAGGACATTACCCTGGAGCACATGGGTGGGCCTCACCCAATTAGTTGAAGGCCTCCAGAGCAAAACCTGAGGTTCCCCAGAGAAGAAGGAATTCTGCCTTAAGGCTGCAGCATTAACTGCTATCCGAGTTCCCAGCCGGCTGGTCTACCCTACAAATTTCAGGCTTGCCAGCTTCCATAACTGCACAAGCCAATTCCTTAAATAAATCTCCTAATGTGTGTGTACGTGTGTGTGTATGTAACTCCTACAAATTCTGTTTCTCTGGAGAACGCTGACTAATAGAGTAGCATCATAGGCAATTTTTATTCCGATCTTTTAAAAACTGTTTCTAGCTTTCTGTACAATATGTATTTTTAAAGTAATTAAGACAAATTTAAAAAATGTTTAGGGGCACCTGGGCGGCTCTGTCAGTTGAGCATCAGACTCTTGATTTCATCTCCGGTCGTGGTCTCAAGGTCGTGAGATCGAGCCCCGCATCAGGCCCCAAGATCAGCGAAGTCTGCTTGAGATTCTCTCTCTCTCTCTCCCTCTGAACCCCCACAACATGCTCACACTCTCTCTCTCGCTCTCTGAAATAAATAAATCTTAAAAAATTTTTTTACTGCCCCTGTCAAATCTATCGAAAGGCTCATGATGCCCATTTAAAATTGAGGTCAGCTGTTCTCAAATTGGAGTTGTGTGAACCTTTCCAGAACACAGCTGCCAGGTAAAACCAAGGACACTGTCCAGACAGCGCACCAAAACCAGAAGCCCAGACATTGGTGTCGTTTACTGAGTGCCTGCCACATGTGATCTCTCTGCTGGGAACTTTACTGACATCCTCTCACTGCCCCTTCTGGAAAACTCTGCAAGGTCTGGAGTAAGCTCTCATTGTGCCCCTGAGGGCAGCAGGGCTCAAGCCGTGAGGTTACGGGACAAACCAAAGGACCCACTGTTGGCAAAAACTTGCTGGGAATCATCTCCCCAACCAAATAAAGCAAGCTGCAAAAACCGTGCACCTCCATCCCTGTCTGTCTCCCGGTCTTTCTGGAGCATGAAACCTCCCGGTTGGCACACATGCATATGTTAGGTTTGCGTGCAGGGAAAGGATACAGAATTGTCCCCCGGGCAGCCGGATGGTGGAGGAGCAGGAGGGAGGGAATTTGGGAGTGATCGTTTTAAAGGTCAGCTGTCATCCTGGGGATTATCTCTAGCACTTGGCACCCAGGAGCCCGAAGTCTTTCCTGGCAGAGGCAAATCTAGCAAACTGACAAGACATCTGGAATTTGGGTAAATGGTGACTTTCCAGAGCTAATTTCCAGCCTGGCACCATCCTGTCCTGTCTCCCTCACTGTCCTCCGCAATTGCTCCAGGCTGGTGAGGGACTGGCAGTGGCTGTGGTGGCTAGAAGTGGTCAGTGTGCTGTGGACCCACCCTGAGGTCCTCTGGGCCTCAGTTTCCCCACATACAAATGGCAGGGAGGCGGACAGACCACACAGATTCTCTTCCGTACAGGGCGGCACTCCATCCTCCCTCAAGTAAGGCACTGTCACACCCCAAATATCACTAGTGTCCCATCCCGTAGCCCAGGATGCTCACAGAGGAGTCCCAGAAATCAGTCACCTCTAGGAAGATTTGATGATGCTCAGAGAATGTGCCATCCAAGGTGAGGCCTGGGAGAGGAGTCAGGCATTGGAGCTAAAGACTCACAGCTACGAGGTGGGACACCGAACACAGGTGTGTGGACCCTCATTAACCAGAAAACTCCGTCTGGAAGCCCACTCCGGTCCCATGCCAGAGAGACACTGCCTGGTTTCCAGAAAGAGGGGAGCTTGCCTTCTCTCTTCAACTCTCCCTCCGGCTGCTTGACCCCCAACCCCCATGCTGGGTGCCTGGCCTCTCTTCACGGCAGCCCCTGGGGTAGATGCTGGGGCTCCCCCCACTTATAGATGCGGAGCCGGAAACTCAAGGACTCTCTGCCTTCCAGCATCACCAAGTGGTCCAATGACAGAGTGATATGAAGCCGGGTTGCTCTGTCTTCCAAGTCCCAGCTTCTTCCAATAAGAATGATGCAGTTATGATGATTGGGGGCTTCAAGGAATATCGGGGTATGGCTGGGATCACCGTGGTTCCCGCGTACCGGCCACATGGCTGTCTGGGGGAAGCAGGCTTAGCTGCTCCCACGCATGGACTTGGTGAACACGCCCATCACTCTAGTGGCGTAAGCTTTCCCCTTCGTACGGATGTAGGAACAAGGCTCAGAGGGCTGAAACCACTTGATGCAAGTCAGTCAACATCGAAGAGGCAGAGCGGATTCTGGAATCGAAGTGAGACACCTTGTCCTGGCTGGGTGTCAGCCACTGGGTAAATACCTCTTCCCTACAAGAAATGTCTCATTCTCCCCATTATATAGAAGGGGAAACGGAGGCTCAGAGAAGGAGAGTGACTTGCCCAAGGTCACACAGCTGACAAGGAGTGGCTTCTGGATTCTGAACCCAGAAATGTCTAAGCTCCAAGGCCTCACACTCTGGGCTGTCCCTCTTTAAGAAGCCACCTCTGAGCCTCATTTTATTAGCCTTTGCAAAACACTGTGACACTCGTTTTGCCTCTCCTGCCCTTTGCACTCACTCCACCTTGACTATGAATCCTTCACAAAGTCAAGGCCATCGCTCTGAGGTATTTGACACTGGAGTCAGATTTTCTTTAAGTACCAAGAAAAATTCTTGACCCTGAGTTTCCAAAACCATATTCGAATTGTTAACCTTGGGGCGCCTGGGTGGCTCAGTGGATTAAGGCCTCAGCCTTCAGCTCAGGTCATGATCCCAGGGTCCTGGGATCGAGCCTCACATCAGGCTCTCTGCTCAGCAGGGAGCCTGCTTCCCCCTCCCCCCGCCCCCGCCGCCTGCCTCTCTGCCTACTTGGGATCTCTGTCTTTCAAATAAATAAATAAAATCCTCAAGTTGTTAACCTTCCTCTTTCCCACGGGATTCTATTCAAGAGACCATCCTATAGCCGCCTGGGTCATGGTTGAGGCTGGGAGGGCTGCTCTGGGAGATCATTCCGGGGCTGAGGCTCAGGGAGGCCCCTTCGGGATGGGGGGTAGGCCGGGGTGTACTGTAAAGTTCTGAAGCCCAGCACCTCTTCCCCTCTAGGAGCTTCCATCCTAAGTGCCCCTGCCACTCCCTTGAGACCGTATGGGGGAAGACAGAGTGTGTTAGAAGGTGTCAAGGATGTTGGGGCACCTGTGGGGTGAGAACATGTCTCTGCATCAGTGAGGCAAGAGGGGCCAGCCATGAAGCTAGCTGTGGCCTGGCTGTAGTGAAGTGTGTGGGAGGTGGGACAGGTGTGCATACTGTGTGTGACAAGGAGGAAGTGTGTGCACCTGATTGTGGCAAAGTGAGTACAGATCGACCTGTTCAGGTGTGTGGACGCTAAGCACTGAGACTGCGAACCTGGCCATGAGGGTCTGTCTATGTGGGCATCTGTACATGGCTGTGGCTGGGCGTGGCACCCCCACCGTGGGGTGTAGACATAACCCTAGGTGATCTCTCTGGGCTGCCCGGCAACCATGTACCCAAGAAGAGGGCTCCCTGTCTCCTAGCAGAGGGCCAGGTGGAGCCTCAGTCAGCCTCCCACCAGACAGGCTCAATGCCACCAGGGGTTGGGCATTTCTCAAAAATCCCTGAAGAGCCAGCACCTAGGTTCCAGCCGATATGGGTTTCCGCAGTGCACCATGCAAGAGAGAGATCAGGACGGGGCAGGTCCCTCTACTGAGCCCAGCCTGAGTGGTGTCTCTCCCCAGGATGCTGCGAGTATGGCACTATCCCCACTGGAGCTCACAGCTGGGCACTACTGGTATCTGTCTGGGTCCTGTGTATCACGGGACCTGATGTATAAATCTCTGGACAGCAGCGTGGGTCTGCCCGTGGGCATGTGTGTGCTGGTATCCACCCATAGCGGTCTCTGGGGTCGCCCTGCTAGGAGTCACCCCTGCATCCTCTTGCAGACGTGACTTGGAGTAACTGAGGTCATGGGGCCATGAGCCCACACACACATCAGGAGCCCCCCAGGGCCAAACGCTCGGCCCTCCATCACCCCAAGCCCGATACCTGCGTCTGGGGGTCCAACTGCTGATGGGCCCACACCAGCATGTATCTGCAGGGGCCTCGAGGTGCTCGGCTCTGACCCAGGGTCTGTCCAGTCTGTCCCCACCCCTGGAAGCCGCAGTTCCTCCCTGGAACCGACAGGCTGGGGACGAGCTGCCTGGCCTGGGAGTGGAAACCCAGTGGTCAGCACACATGAGCTCTGGTGCTCACTTTGCTTCTCTCCCTGGAACTTGGGAGTCTCTACCTGCCACACAGGCAGCTCCGCCCTTCCACGATGTTTGCCCCTGGGCAGTTTTGGAGCCTTTACATTCTCATCTATAAAATGGAGGCACAGACGCTGGGCGGAGGACACAGAGACAGCGATGCAGAAGTCTGGTGAGCGGGAAGTAGAGTGGAAGGGGCAGGGGAAGGTGTGGGGACCCGTCTCCTTGTCGCCTGGCCTTAGGCTTAAACGGAAAAGCAGGTGGAGAAGTAGTTCAATCTCTTCCCCACCATCTCTCCGTGTGACTTCTTCCCGCTGGCCTGGACACTGTCTTCAGGCAGGCAGACTCCGAGGGCGGGAAGGGGTGGGAAGATTGTCAGCCCAGCTCCACGCAGGTTGTCTCCCTTTGACATTTAAGCATCTGCTAATGAGTCCCTGACCCTCCCAGCTTCAGAGGACGGCTGAGCTGAATTCTCTGAATGACAAATGTGGCAAGGTTTTCTAAGGATGAACGAGCCAGGATGGAATCAGGAGGGCACTGTTCTGAGTCTCTCTTTGGGCAAGGTGTGCACTAGGGTTGGGGAAGGACGGGACCAGGGGTGGGAAGGCGGGTCCAGGCACAGCTGACCTGTGGGATGTGGGGTCTTCCTCCAGTCCTGCCTGGTAACTGGGGGCTTCCTGATGTCCGGCAGAAAGGCAGGGCTCCCGGGGATCTGGGAAGCATGCCTTGGAGGCCACTTCTCTCGGCCGCTTGCTCTCCTTCGTGGTTTGGTGATGGGAACGTGAATACACATAGTGGCCAAGACCTTTAACTCTCCTGCTACTCTCATCTTCTCCGTCTATAAAACGGGCCGCCTGGTTCTCCCCATCAGTGGTGAGTGGCCCTCTCACTACTTACGTCTGCAAATGAAGAAGGGGCCAAACCCGGGTCCCTTGACCTTCCTGACACTCTTCTTTGATAGAAAGAATTTTGCATTTCCACGGCAGTCGGGAGAAGCCTTCCTGTTTGCAAAAATCCCTGGTGCCCGCAGAAAGGGAAATGATTTACAGTTCAGGTAGACCTGGGCCAGATATTGACTAAGCTGTGTGTCCTTGGGCAGGGGACTTCCCCTCGTGAGCCTCGGTTTCCCAAGGAAATAAACAGGGATCCTATTAGCGCCGCACAGTGAAGGTGGAAGTCCGTGTGATCGTATTTACGACGCCTGAGACTTAACCAGGACTCCCTGCTCCTTTCTCCTTCGCTCATCCATGATATGGGAAGGGTGTCCGGATCCTACAAAGGAGCCACTCTCTGTGCCCCATTAACGAGCCCCTGGCACTCCCTATCCTGAGACAGATGGATAATGACCGACAACAAACACCCAGGACTGGGTCTTTGAACCAGTGAGGAATGGGCTGGACCTACCAAGGAGTTCCTCTCCCTAGGAGCCCCCCTCAGCCCATGATGGGGGAATGTGGGAGGGTAAACACCGCAGCTGCCTGTCCCTCTGGTGGGACACCTCTGAAGCTTGTTTACCCCCATCTCCCAAAGCTCCCCAGTGGGATTAAGGTTCAGCTGTCCTCAGTGGTGAGATCTGCTTTGTAAAAAACCTTGTAAGGGCTCCCTCCCTTCTTTGTCTCACCTCTTCGTCCCTCTACAAGTGCACCTGCAGCTGGCTTCCCCAACAAACCAAGGGTCACATCCTGGCCTCTGGGGGAACCCAACTTGAAATGGCTTTGGATCTTGAAGCATTTTTAATCCATAGGGGAAGTCCCACATGGAGTTCAGGGCCACTGCTCTCCCCAGGCCACAGTGTGTGGGAATGGTGCTCGGGGAGTTGAGCCATACCCAGCCTCTGGACAATGGCAGTGACCCTGGGTAGGGTCTTCCTCCTGACTGACACTAAAGCCAATGGAACATCAGCTGCTGGCTCTACGTCACCAGTGTTGCGTGTTACACATACCGCACCTATGATGTCGGCCAGACTGTTATCCGGTTTCACAGGTGGGGACCCTGAGACGTAATGAGAATTCAGTGGCTTTTCCAGGTCACACAGCTAGCTGGGAACAGAGCTGGGATGTGCCCCCCATCCTGCTTGACATCTCCTCTTGGTTTTCTAACCCTCTGCCATTCTGCGGGAGGCCTGCCCTATTCGCACATGGCTGGGGGCTCCAGACACCCCACACCAGCCCCCCGAATTTCCCAGAAACCCTCTCAGGCCCCACAGCAGGGGTCCAGGAATCACAAAAGCCCATGGCCCACATTCTGATAATGTCAGCTCTTCATTGCCGGGCCAGCTGGGATGGTGCCTGACCTCGGCAGCTTGAGGCTTTTACTAGCAAGAGGTGAGCAGAGCAACTGTTTGGCATCTCCCTTTGCTGGGGGCAGATGAAGAACAGCCCAGAACCAGCTGCAAGTGTCTCTGAAGTCCTATCATCTCTTTGTTCTGGGGCTTCACAAAAATGAGGTAAATGTCACCAGGCGTCGGCTTAAAGGCAGGTGTGGAAGAGTTCCCCTCAGTTTGAAAGAGGCCACCACCCCCTGGGTAATTAGGCCAGGCTCTACTGCATTAAAGATGCCAGCGAGGAGGGAAGGCAGTGAGCTGGGAGCTGTTAACGGCTACCTATAATCAGAGAGAGATTGAATTACACAAAGAGCCTAACTGTCCGAGAATTCAAACCAGCTATTTTTAGCCATCACCAAAGGCTCCCGGGCTGTTGCAAATTCAGAGAGCGTGAATTGGGTGCTGCTTAGAGTACATTGAGAAGTTTTCATTTCAGGAAGAAAGGGGCATCACAACTGCTCAAGAACACTGAGCTAGGTGCTTGCTTGACTTTATCTCCCTTGGTGGTCACAGCCATCTTTAAAGGCTGGAATTGTCCCCATTTTACCGATGGGGCACTCAAGGCTCAGAGAGTCAGCAGCCTGGTCAAAGGCAACACGCCAGTTAAGTGAGAGACCTGGAAAAGAAACCATGTCCACCTGAGTTCAAGACCTACAATGTCTCTATCATAGTTTTTGTGGACTTTCTGAGGGGATAAGAGCAAACCAAGTATTCCCCAACATGTTGCAGAAGAAAATTTTTCTAGCTATCATTTTTTAAAAAGATGTTTATTTATTTGTCAGAGAGAGACAGAGAGAGAACACAAGCACAGGGAAAGGCAAGCAGAGAAGGAAGCAGGCTCCCCGCCGAGCAAGGAGCCCAATGTGGGACTCGATCCCAGGATCCTGGGATCATGACCTGAGCCGAAGGCAGATGCTGAACCGACTGAGCCACCCAGGCATCCCTAGCTATCATTTCCTTGACCCTACACAGCAGAACTCCTGAAGGCCCATATAAATTATAAAATTCAGGGGTCCTGGGAACATATCAAAGGGGAGAGAGCTCCAGAACTGGCAAAGGAGGAGCTAGGGATGGTTCCTCCAGCCACTGGGACTTTCCACGATCATCTGTGGCTCTACTTGGCAGAAGTGGCTGGAATGGAGTTATCAGTGAGCATAACACAAGCACAGACAAAAAACTCTCCTTCTAACTTTCAAAGACAACAAATTGCCAAAACTCACAGTGCACAAAATACACTATGTAAACTGTGAACCCTAAGTCAAGGATCTATTTTTTTTCCACGATCATGTAATACCTCCACTATAGTAATAACTTCATAATACTTCCACCAAGACAGAAAACAAACAAACAAACAAAAAAACAAGAGGAAAATGTGCTGAGTCCTGGGAGAAGCTAGTCTGTTGGCTTTCCTGGGGGTTTCAGGTAGAACGAATGGGAGGTCAGCACCACGGACAGCCACCCAATGGGTCCTGTATGTACTGAACAGGTCCAATATAGTTCTAAGAATCCATGTAACACGTATATTGGCAAGAATCTTCCAGGTAAATGAAATTTCTTGCAACATCCCATAAAGCCTTAATGCTCTCAAACCACCAGCAGGTCTGCCCCTGGGAGGAGAGCTATGCTTGCTGACACATTTAGCAAACTTCTGTGAAAAATGTAATCCAACCAAGAAGGAAGTCCATTTCTCGCTTCTTTTGTAACAAGAGCAAAGATTCCATGTGCCTGAGAGTCTGTGCTAAGGAAGAATAGCAGGGTGCCTGCAGACATTTGCTCTGCCAACCTCTTAATGCTCTTGCTACTAAAGGAGCATTCCATCACCCAGGAACACATAGGCTGCCATCCTACGCAAGGCGTATGTCCCATCAGAGTGGAGCTTGAAGAGAACAAGCCTCCTTTAGATCTTTCCAATCATTAAGAATTCTGTGCCACTGCTCAGGGAAACACAATTAGGATACAGTGTTAATATGAACTAATGACTATACAAATGGAGTCTGGTTTCTACCATACCTGTTTCCTGGTGCATTTTCTCATTTCCCTGCCTAGTGTTGTGAGCCAGTAACTTGGAAGGCCTCCCATTCTGATTCATTTGTACACAAATGTATAAATCAGAACCAGAAATGGGGAGCCAAAGGTACACTGGGTTAGAGCAAAGACACTGTCAATTCTTGGAGTTTTGCTTGGAGTCAGCAAAGGGGGCAGAAAGATCAGAAGTCAGGGAAAGTAGGAGGTAATATGTTTTACCAAGAGTTATAAATCCAAGGAATTCTCCCAAAAGAGAGAAGCTGAGGTCCAGAATCCAATACAAGAGGTTAAGGGACCCATAGCACCCAAACTAGGAGTCAGAGGGGTGGGTTCCCGCCCATGTGCAGTTCCTAGGAAGCACCGTGGCCTTTGGAAAATCATGCTTGCTCACCATTTCCTGAAGCTACCTTCAGACATTTGCACACTAATTTCTTCTGCCTACATTTCTCTCCCACCCCTTTGCAACTTGAATCTGGATATCCCCCTCTCCTACACCAGGCAAAATCCTATGCATCTTTTCAGGCCCTAATCAAATAGCTCCCTTCTGTGAAGCCTCCCTCTATAGCCATTCAACTCAGCCACTTATGCTCTCCAGCCTTCAGTCCCTAAAGCTATAAAAGGGGACATAAGCAAGGAAGGTGCTTCCAACAGGGTACTAAACATAGGACCTTTGCTGACCCTGCACCTTTTGCTCGTGGTTGGAATACAGGGCTCTCCCTTTCATTCAGAAATCTCCTTGGAATGAGATTCAGTTCAAATGTTGCTCCCTTGGTTCCCACCGACAGAGCCCCTGCGATCCCCCAACATATACCACCCCTGGGGCTGCGTCTGTTTTTCCACTGGACGGTGAGCTCTCCAAGGACAGGGACTGTGCTTCATTCTCCACTCATCTTCCCCATGCCTAATCCACGTGCATGCCCCTCAAACATTCTGCCTCAATGAATGGTCCCCATACTCTCTCCAGACACCCTGTTGCCAACTAGGAGCCCTCCAGGAATCTCAATCTGACATATCATCAACCATCCATCCCCTTATCCAAGCCACTTCCATTCTTGTGTCAGTCTTGAGGTTAATAAGGCTTCGGTTTTCTTCTGGAGGCTTCCACTGAAGGTACCCAAGCTGCAGACCTTGTACACTGATGTTTCGGAACAACATGTTGGACTGAGAGACTCCAGGACGCCATCCTTTGTAGACACGACTTATGTTCCCTTCTTGGACATCAACCCCAAAGACTCCTTTCTCAGATGGAATAAAACGCCATCCCGGGGAATTTTGCTGCTGCAGGAGGCAGGTAAGCAGAGGGGAGGCAGAGGCATCCCTGCCAGCCCCTGGGGGCTGACTCCAGCAACCACCCAGCCCTCCTGCTGCTACAAGGGCAAGACACACCCTGTCATACAGAGTCGAGTGTCTTTGCATGCTGCGGCTTGTGTATTTCAGCTGACTGAAAAATCTTTGATGGCCTGTGATACTGTTCTTCCTATCAGGTGGTCACAGTAGTTGTGTATGTGTGTGTGTGTAACAGAGAGAGAGAGAGAGAGAATGTCAGGAGTCGGGGGGGAGGGGCAGAATATGTCCAGATTATCCAGCCAATCTGAACATTAACCAAAAGGAGGTCTGGCTGCTGTCTGGCTAACGACCGACATGGCCTGATTCGGTGACCCAGCTCTTCCTCATGCACTAGGATGCTGTAATGGCAACAGCTTTCTCGCCAAACACCCGCGACTCTAATGCCACCTCGCCAGATAGTCAAAGTCGCCATCAAAATAACATAAATATTGGCATAAAGGGATCTGCTTGAGGACGGTAAATCTGCCATCAAATTAAAACCTCATTACACTAATGGCCAAACCAGAGCCTTGCCGTGTGGACATTCTCCAGCCTGGATGTCACACACTGCCTGTGACCGCTGCCAGCCAGGACTTCAACCCCAGGTGACCTGGGGCAACTCTGGGGCGGCAGACGGTGCCACTATTTGCAGCAGTCAGCACCCTTGGAAACTGGCAGCACCCTCGACTGTCCTGTAGTGCGAAGCTCGAGCAGGGGCTTCAAGAGCATGGGATTTGGGAGACAGAATGCATTATCAGGCAAACCAACAATGAGTTTTTATAAACAACAGCACTGGCCCTGTGGAAGACAGGCAAACCTGCCCACGTGGGCAGGCCCCCCCGTTCTGGGCAGGGCAAGTCCCCTGCTGAGGTCTGAGGCCTTATTATTCAAAGTGTGGTCCCTGGCCCAGCAGCCTAGCATCAGCTGGGAGCCTCCTCAGAAATGCAAAATCTCACCCTGACCTGCTGAAACAGAATCTGCATGGTAACATCTCCATAGGGTTCACAGGCGCATTCAGATTTGGGAAGCGCTGGTCCAAGGGTCAGAGCTGCGGTTGTGGGTTTCTGTCCCTGCCTGGGGACCGCATCAGAAGGGTAACGGGGAGAAACGCAGCCCCTCCATCTTTTGTATAGGCCCTTAGCCATTTTCGCAAGTTTGTGGGTCACCTTTAAATAGCCTGGGTGACCTTGGCAGGTTTACTTAAACTCGGCGAGCCTCAGTTTCCCCACTGTAAAATGGGAATTAACACTGGTAACTGCCTGGAGAAGCTATAGGGAAGGGATAAGAAATCGGGTCTGCAGCAGGCTTGGCATAGCGCCTGGCACACGGCAGATTCTTGCTAAACAGACATTAACTGTTAGGAAGCACCCAGAGCAGGGGACAATGCGACGATGTCTGCAGAAGACAGGCCAGCGCCCATGCTCTCTTGCTCGTCTCCCTTCCTCCCTCCCTCCACGTGGAAAGGGAGGGTTTTTCCAACAAGACTGAAGCATCGATGTGCAAGAAATTCTCTCAATGGGAGCATTAAAGACACAGCCTGAGGAGTTGGTTTAAATCCTCTGCGGCTTAGGTGACACGACCCTCGGTTTCCTGGTCGTCAGATGAGAGTCAGAGAACAGTGCCTACTTGCAGGGTCACTGTGAGGATGGGCTACTCCGCATAAGGCACTTAAAAAGGACCAAATGTCCGCTCTTGCCATGGTCATAGTCATCTCCCTCGCCCGCATCATCAATACAGACAATAGGCTCTCAGGAAATCAGGAAGGCTCACTTTGTCAAGGAGGAAGACAGGGGAGAAAGGGGGACACGGCTGGCACAGGGAATAGCTCGGTGTGGGAGGGAGAGGACACGGACAGGGGGGAAACATTTGGAGAAGCTGGAGCAGAGGACTCTGCAAGGACTGTGGTGGAAGCTGGGGCAGGGCAGGCCCGTGGGGGTGCTGGGGAGCCACGGAAGGCGCAGGGCAGGGAGCAGCACAGCCACGGAGAGGGGCAGGGCCGACTCACGTACACCTGCGAGCAGACTCCTGGGCCAGCTGCAGCCGGTAGACGGAGAGGCGGTTGGCGCCACCGCACATGCTGCCACGCTCGCCCTTACATCCCATGTCACACTCGGCCTCGCTCACGTTTGTCGCCTGGATCTTGTGGCCGCAGTAGCACTCGGCTCCAAACTCCAGCCCGGCATACAGGTAACCCCTGGGGAAGGCTGCAGTCAGGCTACCGTGCGGACCCCAGGGGCCGGGAGACTCAGGGGGATGGGAGGTCTCCGGGGCCCAGAACCCCCAGGACCACCCCCCTGCCTTCATCCCCATACACCTACCCACGTGGCCACAAGTGTCCTCCTGACTTTATACATGTCTCTCACACACACACACACACACACACACACACACACACGCCTCCAAGCCTGGGGTCCATCCATCCCAACCCACCCTCTTGCTCCTCCCGTCTAGTGCCAGGGGCTAATTCTATCTCCAGAGTCCAGCCCCTTTATTCCAGGAAATGTCCCCCAAGAATGATGCCTCCAGGTCCCTTGAGAAGAGCTGGAATGAAAGGAGGAGGCAGGGACTCTTGTATCCCCTTGGAAGATGGCAAAACCAAGGTCACATAGCCAGCCAAGGAAAAATTCCTTCCCCTAAAAAAAAAACAAAAAATCCAGGCACTGCAAGGTTTTCAACTTTTTTTTTTTCCTTAGCCATCAGATTGTTTCCTAAAAAGGACTCTCAGTGGACACCCATTCTGTAAACAGACAGAAAGGCATGGCCTGCTCTGGCTGCAGGGGGTGGGGACAGAGGGAGAGGGTTGGGACAAGTCCTGCTCAGCTCCCTTGCCAGTGAGGTGTTCTCCAGAACCAGGAAGGCTTAGCCTGCAGGGCCCCTGGCCATGCATGGCAGCCCTGAGGGGAGCGGTCAGCTCACGTCTTCAACCTGGATGCCCGTGGGCAGCCAGACAGATGGACCCACGCAGACTCAAGCCTCCACACACCCCCACTACCCGTGTGGCATGTGCTAGCCTCTGCTCCACACGTTCACCTGGACAGGTGCAGCCAATGGGCACCTTGGTGCCTACCCCCAGCATCCTGGGGCTGGGCCAGCCTGCCTTGCGCCTGTCTTTCTCAGAACTGCTGTCCTTCTGAAGCCCTGGTTCTGGGGTGCCCTGAGCCCCTCTCGTATAACTAGATCCACTGATGGAAGGAACCCAAGGCGGGGGAGAACCACTTCTAGGGGGTGTCAAAATTCTAGAACGAGCAGTAGCTTCCTCCTAGCCCTCTCCCTCGGATGGCTCACAGCAGGGAGGGCGGGGGACAGCTGCCCTGGGAGGATACAGCCACTGGCTGGGAACTCCTGTCTCAGAAGGGGATTTTCAAGTCCCGTCCGTGCCCTCAGACGGCTGCAGTTGCTGCCCCTCTTGACCACAAGGTCATAGAGACACTGAGGCAGAAGCACCTGGCTAACCCCACTCCCAGATTATAGTTCCTGGCACCCAGATACTCTGGGAGATGATAATGTTTGTTGGCTTAAGACGCTAAGTTTGGGGATAATTTATGGCCCAGTGAAGGGTAACTAATACAGGAAGGGAAATGGAGTCGGCCTTGCTATCCTTAGGGTCCCTGGGAGGATCTCAGACAGTTAATCTTGATGTGCCCACTGCGGCCTTCGACAGAAAGATCTTTCCAGAATTCAAACAGATCACACCTCTCTACTGCCCCACTGCCCCCTTCCCTGCCCCACCCCCAGCTTCCACTGCAGGCAGATAAGCTTCCAGATGGCTTTGCTCAGCCTACAAACCCTATCAGTGGTTCTTTAACATGGACAGCCATTAGGATCACCTGGGGAACATTTTTTAAACGCCACACCTGGCTCCTGCTTCCAGAGAGTCTAATTTAATTGGCCCTGTAATTCTAACATGCCGCTTTGTGTGAAATTCAGAGGAGTGGTGCACCAGCTGTGGGCCCGGGACCCACAGAATCCATATGATCTCTGTCTCGGAACTCAGGAAAAATGCAAATTCTGGTCGCCTTCCGCCCCCTCTCCCCCACCCCGGCCCAAACCTACCGAACCAGAAAGTGGGAATGGAGTCCAGCCGTCTATATTTACAAGAGCCCGGGTGATGGAGATATTCACTCCAGGCCGAGGACCCCAGTCCTAGATGATCTGCTCCCCCCCAACCTGTCTTCCCCCGCAAACTACCCCTTCATTCTCAACACCTGGTGTATGCTAAGTGTTTAACAAATATTTGTGGAATGAATGTACATCAATCCCCCGATTAACAGCCTCCAGCAGCTCCCTCTTGCCAGTGGCTAATCCAGATGCTTCAGATGGCATTAAGGCCACACGTCAGCAGGTGTCAGCCAGCCCTACAGCTTCCCCTCCCTCCTGACAGGTCCCCATTGGGACTCCCTGTGCATCCCCATCCTGCCTACCTGAGGAGGCTTGGTGTTGAGGATGTTTCAGGAGTCCTGGTCTTTGAGTATGCTGCTTTCTATCCTACTGGAACTCCCTAGAAAACTCCTATTCATCCTTCAAAACCTGGTTCAAGATCTCACTTTTGTAACTCTTCCTGAGCTCCCCATTCCCTCAGCCTTTGCAAACCTGCTGTCGTCTGGCTAGCGCACGCCGCCCAGCACCCCTCATGCTTGATGTCCCCACAGCCTGGTTTCCTCATCAGCCTCTTAGGGATTTTGTGGGAGGGGAAGGAGTTTAAGAGTTAATATTTGCAAAGTGCTGAGAACCGTGTCTGGCACGGAACAAATGCCCAGCACAGATAAGATGCTGCTCTTCTATTCCCCAAGCCTGTGCCTGCCTCCGTCTTCCCAACCAGCTGGGGAGCCCCCAGAGGGCAGGGCTGCGGCTGACGCACTGTGGCTCCAGCACCCGGACACACACACAGGCAGCAATAAATATCTGCTGAACTCAAACGGATTTCCTGAGTTCGTCTGACTCACTCTGAAGCTCACCTTGGCGGTCACCTCCTCTGAAGTCTTTCCTGACGGCTGAGGCAGGCTGGGGGCTCTTCTGCATTTCCACGGTCTGCAGTTCATGCCATCTGACTCCTCATCCCGCTACAAGGCCCTTCTCAGTGTACCTGCCTATCTTCCCGTCAAGGCTGGGACTCCATGGGGGCCATGAACTCTGCAGAATTCACCTCTGTCTCCCCACAGTTTGGTACATCCTAAAGGGCTCCGCATCTTTCCCAAGATGGAGAGGGTCCTGGGCTCAGGGAGCTGATTATAAAGGGACATCCTCATCAAGCACAAAGGGAGGAGTCCCTCGGCCACCCTCATGCTCATTTCTAGGACAGCCACGCAGCTGAGGTCCATCAGAATTTGTGACCTCAGAGCTAGCCAGAGAGAGTCTGAAGGTAGACAAGCTAGCAGCCCCTTCACAAGCCACCCCCAGGCTAAGGTGGCAATGCCAGGGCCCAGGCACAAGCTGAGGCCCCCGTTCCCACTTGCCAGTCCTGTGGGACCTCCTCCACCTTTGGGAAGTCCACTGTCTCCCCCAGTATATGTCCCCATCAAAAACATCACTTACTGCAACTGGAAATCACTGTAGGTACAGGTGCGTGTTTCTACGTGTGAGATGTCCCATGGGTGTCCTACAAGCCTCCCGCTCACCGAGTCACGCCCATGAGCTTTTCCCGCACACGGGCACAGGTTTGGAGCCTTGCACACAGTTTCACGAAATCTCCAGCGCTCACAACCACCATTACTTAAAGATCATGGTGCATGCGCGTGAGGCTTCCGAACCAAGGCCGCTGAACCCGCACGCTGCATGCACAAACTCACACCGAGGCACAGGGTCAAACTACGCGACCAGAAACTCCCACAAACCAACGGTCCAGCTCATTTGCATACACGCAGGCGCACAGCATGCACACACCCCCACCCTCCGGCGTCATACGTCCCTCGTGACCACGTGCTCATCCGCCACCGTGCCCTTCCGCGGAAGAGGAAAGAACGCCGCCAAAGGAAGGAGTCTGGAACGAATGGAGGGCGGGACATCAGGGCCCTACCGTTCTGCGCAGTTGTCCTGGCAACGGAAGATGGTCATCTTCTTGTAGTCGAAAAAGGACACGCCTCGCAGGGCCCGGCTCTGGGTGTCATCCAGGTAGCAGCCGATGTACTTGGCTTTGGGGAGAAGAGAAAAGTCAGATCTGGCTGGGGACAAAGCAGAAAAGGATTTGCAAACGAGTGACAACCGGGGTCCCTCTGGGTACGTGGTCGGTTCCTCCCTCCCATCAGAAAAGCAGAAACAAGAGACTGAAAGTCACGTGGGCTGGCAGACCGTGACCCTGAAGGGCACTGGAGGCCAAAACAGGAAGAAGGGACTCTTCTGCAGCCAGGGTAATGAGCAAGCCCTTGGACTCCACTGTTGACAACCAGTAGACGCCCAGAGAGCCAAGCCAGGGTCATTCTCCAGTGACCAAGCAGAGACCCATATGGAGACAGCTCAGAAGAGTCTGACACACCTGATAGCGTGTTCTCATTTCTACAAGCTGCCTTGAGATACTTACTTTTCCTTGCACATGTGGGCTGGGAAAGCTCAAAGGATAGCCTCAAAGGCTTCCCAGTTTGGTTACTTCCGGGCACTGACCTAGTGAGTCTGGGCCAGGGTCCCTCCCTAAGGTCTAGTGTTCTTCACTGTGGGGATGAAAACACCACCAGTGAGGTCAAAACAGAATGATCTGCATAAATGTTTCTACCATAGTGTCTTGAGTGTAACAGGAGCGAAGGTAAAATGAGTGCAACACGATCAGCCATTCGCAGCGCCGTGCAGGTACTTCACAGTGTGCCCACAGGCGGGCCAGGGTGAGTGCTCTCATCCAAAGAAAAATCTTAAATGATGTATAAAAACCAATGTGCTCTTGTACTTCACGGTAAATAGTCATTCTCGCACATCAAGACCACACTTCACAGTTTATAAAACGGTCTTTCCCTGATGTTCTTAGGAGTGGGACGTGTGCTTTGCTAAGTGGTTTACATAGACTGTCTCGCTGAAACCTTACGATGATCTTCCAAGTGCTAATATTCCCACGCTATACAGAAGAGGAAATGGAGGCCCAGAGGGGTGAAGCACTTGCCCAAGGAAACACAGCTGGTACTTGTGGAGCCAGGGAGGGCCCGGGTGCATGTCCTGAATCCCTGCTTATTTCTATAATCCAGAGAACCTTGCAAGGACCCAGGTGAAGTGGGGAGTGCTGGCAGGTTCATGCTCTCTGATGACTCAGCAGAGGTGCGGAAAGGTCCAACGGCTGGCCTAAAATTTGAGGCTCAGTGGTGGCAGGACAAAGATTTCAGTCCAGATCTATGGGAGCCCCAGACCATGGTTCTTTCCACTAGTCCATTTGCAAGTAACTGGAGGATGCTGCCAGCCCTCGCCGAGGATGACTGAGGACAAGATGACGTGCCGCTGGGTCACTTTCCCTGGCAGGCCTGCTGTCTCTTTCAGCTGTGGGCTGACACCCCCCTCGCTTATGGTGGAGAACGGGCTTGAGTAGAGGGTACCGGCTCCTGCTGAGCAGTTGAGCCCCTTGGGGCCAGCCTGCTAAGTGCAGAATTTGTCAGCGCTGCTGGAAACGGGCCTCGTCCTCATCACTCTGAATTTCTTTTCTTTTCTTTTTAAGATTTTATTTAGTAATTTATTTGACAGAGATCACAGGTAGGCAGAAAGGCAGGCAGAGAGAGGAGGGGAAGCAGGCTCCCAGCTGAGCAGAGAGCCTGATGCGGGGCTCGATTCCAGGACCCTGAGATCATGACCTGACCCGAAGGCAGAGGCTTTAACCCACTGAGCCACCCAGGCGCCCCTGAATTTCTTTTCTAAGACAGCGGTGATGTGGTTGGCTAAGAAGAGTCCAGCTCGAACAGAAAGATTGCTTCCCTGGAGCAGGCCCATCACATGGGGACAGTTGTGGAGAAGCCCCCTCCTATCCCCATGTTTGCTCTATGGTGTGTGTCTTTCCTGTCCTGGCCTGGGGTGCTGTTCGCACCTGAGCTGGGAGGAAGAGCTTCAGCTCAATAGTTCAGTAAAGGACATAGTGTTCTGGGAAGGATTGTAGAAGGAATAGGACAGGCGTAGTGGGGGACAATTGGGGAGTAGGAAGAGGGAGAGAGGAAGTGGGGAAAGGTTATTTTGACAGCGTGAGTTCTTTGTTATCAGATCAAAAGACTGTGTGTGGGGCCATGGATTGAGCACCTACCACATGCTGTCTACTATGGACCATTCCTTTTAATTTTTAAAAATTTTTAAGATTTTGGGGCGCCTGGGTGGCTCAGTCAGTTAAGCATCTAGCTTTGGCTCCAGTTATGATCCCAGGGTCCTGCGATCGAGCCCCACGTTCCTTCTCCCTCTGTCTACTGCTCCCCCTGCTTGTACACTCTCTATCTCTCTCTCTGACAAATAAAATCTAAAAAAAAGAATGTTTAAAATTTTTTTAAGTTTTCATTCCAGTAAGTTAGCGTATAGTGTTATATTAGTTTTAGGCGCACTATACAGCGATTCGATAACTCGATATAATTCGATAACGTTACTCATCCTGGAAAGTGTCCTCTTCCTCCCATCCCCTATTTCCCCCCTTCCCCCACCCACGTCCCTTCTGGTCACCATCAGTTTGTTCTCTAGAGTTAGGAGTTGGGTTTCTTATTTTTCTCCCTCTCCTTCTCCCCTCCCTTCGCTCCTCTGTTTCGTTTCAGGAAGTCCGGATAGGAGTGAAATCATATGGAATGTCTTTCTCTGGCTCATTTTGCTTAGCATTATTTTTCTTTTACATTCACAGCCTCCCATGCTTATTAACCCATTTTACAGATGAGGAAGCTGATCCTAATGACAATGACACCTGCCTGCCTTAGAAGCGAGTCTGCGTTTTGGCGTACTGTGTCTGTTCTGACCCGCCACCACGCGACTTGTTTCTCCTCTTTTCTAAACAGAATTAGAAGTTACGGCATTTACCTCAAGTTCCTACACCCTGTAAGCATCTCACTTAAAACTTAAGCCCGAGTCTGTCCTCCAAATGTTTTATTTGTGGGGAGGATCTGCTTCCATTGGTCCAGGGTCACCAAGAGCCACATAGACCTGATGGGGAAAATTGCAAACGCTCCCGGATCTGCTGGGCTTGAAATGAGATGTGCTGTGGCTTCGGGTGGTCTCACCTAAGCGTGGAGGTAGGGGCATCTTGCTCTGTGCGGGACAGTGGATCGATCTGTGCTCGATGCAATTTTGATCATCAGAGTAACAACAGTCAGAGTACATGTGTGTATACACGTGTCCACTTTGGAGTGAACGGGGGTGGGGGGCTGTCATGATATCGTTCACACCTTCAAAGCAATACCTCTTCTGTTCTTTTCTCCTAATAGACCTTACCCGCCCCTGACCTTGGCAGGGCCAATTATGTTGCCCCTCCCACCAGCCAGTGATTGCCTGATTGCTCCAGGGAAGGGCACACGGTCTACTCTCTGGATTCTTGCAGATCTAAGCTAGAAGAAAGAAATCTGTTTCCCTTGGGTTAAGGACATTGGCAAGTCTGTAAGCCTAGAGCGACCAAGAGCCATGATCCCTGGGACCAAAGTCAGCCTGTTTGGGAGGATGAAACCCATGGAGGCAAGCAGAGAGGAGAGCCACAGAGAGATAGAGGGCGCACATCACTCCTTTGAAAACTCCAGTCCCTTCTGCAGTTGGTGACAAGACACAATGCATTTTCCTCTTTAGCTTAAGCTGGTTCAAGGTGGGTTTTTGTTCCTTGCCCCCAAAATGACACTGATTTACGTGTTAATACTCAAGCCAAAGGGCCTGAATCCACCCAGCTCTGAGGGTCCAGACTCAACCCATGCTCAGGCCTGTCTGTTCCATGCCCCTGGATGTGTACCATGGTGAGTCTCAGCCTGGGAGGAAGACATCTCTGTCCCCAACAGAGAGACCTCCCTGGGGATGCTGGGAGAGAGAGGACCCCTTAGAAGAGAGCTGGGATTTGAACTTACATCCATCTGTCCCAAAACCTGGGCTTTTAAGTGCTGTGCTACCTCCTCTCCGTCCCTCCCATCAGGCCAGACATCAGGCTGCAAGGTCTCACACAACGGGCGCTCTAACGGGGTGGGGGTGGGGTGGAGGGGAGATACATGGTCCCTCATGAATGCCCTGGAGAAATATGGGTGTGTTACACACTCTGACCTGATGAAACGGCTGAACTCTGTGGGTCAGGAAGCAAATTCTGAATGTTTCCTCCCTGGCCTGGGCGAGTGCTAGAGCGTCTTTCCCCGCAGACCCCGGTCAGCACAGCCGTCATCCGGCCCCCGGCGTCAGCTACCTGCTGACCTCATCACTGCGGTTCCCCCGCCAACCCGCCTCAGCGGTTTCCCCAGCGCCCTGCCTTCAAATCTTGCTGTGGTGGCACGATGTGTCCAAGACGAGGGGGACGCCAGGTATGTAAAACTCAGGCAAAATCACAGGCCACTTGAGGGGGGATAAATGGCCGAGTTCATACCATCTATCAGCTCATCTCTGCAGCTATTCAAATATTGCTGAAATGGCAGAGTCGCCCCGGCTGGACTATTTATCTCCGGCACGGGCACCACGGAGCGGGAAGCCCAGGAGAACGCAGGCAGCTGGAACAGAGCCCTCTCCACTGTGGGTTCCCCTCCCCCCTTTCTTTTGCTTTTTTCCTTTTGCTTCAATTAATCTTCCTTTTCAAGAAACGTTGCTCTCTTCAATAAAGGTAATTTGTTAAAAGGATAACTAAACACGAACAGATCTGTATTCCTTTTCTTTACTATCCGTGAGTAGATTCCACAAACCAGGAGGGATTACGGAGTGTGGGAAGAAAACCAGCTGTGGGGTCAACCAGATTTGGGTTTCAGTCTGAGCTCCTGGATATATCATTACCCTGCCTGGAAAGTGGGAATAAGAAAGTGGGGGAGGGGATGGGTTGAATTGTGTTCCGCTTCTCCCGCCCACCCCCCAAAAAAGATAGGCTGAGGTCCTACACTCAGAACTTAAGGATGTGACCTTATTTGGAAACAGGGTCATTGCAAATGTGATTCATTGAGGTATGAGCGCATATCAAAGTGATGGCACGGCAGTCGATAGGACTGGTGTCCTTATAAAAAGATGGCCGTCTGAGGACACAGAGCCACAAGGCAAAGGCATGTGAAAAGAGGCAGAGGCAGGAGTTTTACAGATGCAAGCCAAGGACCGTCAACGGTTGCTGGCGATGCCAGAAGCCAGGAGAAAGGCATGGAACGTGTTCTCCCTTGGTGTCTTAAAGAGTGCACGCCCCTGCTGACAACTTGATTTTGAACTTCTGGCCTCCTGAACTGCAAGAGAATACATTTCTGTTGCTTTAAACCACCTAATTCCTGCTGCTCTGTTATAGCCGTGCTAGAATAGGAATACAAAGGGGTATTGTTAAAGTAAGTAGGATTAATCTATACACTGAGCCTTGGCACCAGGCTTGGCACAGAGCAGAGGCTCAGGAGTTATTTTCTCTGCCATCCTGAATTCTCCATCCTTCAAGATGACCACTCCTGCGCTGTCTGAGTTTCCTAGTGCAGAGAATAAAATTTTCTGCTCATACCCAGGCTTCCGTGGGGCACAGGAGATGCATCTTTCACTTTGGCCAAAAGACTACAGATCCCACAGACTCAGCTCAATAATCTCTTCCTCCAGGAAGGCAGCCATGATACACTCCGATGGCTGAACGGGATCCCTCCCTTGGGATGCCAGATCCCCTGGCCCCCACCATTCCCTAACGCTGTTCTAAACAATTCTCCAGACAATGTCCATTCCTTTTTCAAACCAGAAATGATTTAGGCTCATCTCAGAAGAATTCTGACCACAAAAAAAAAAGGTGTTAGCATGGGGGAAAGCAAGACACGATGCTGTCTAAATACAAGATGTGCTTTGTCAATACACGCGGGAAGGAAAGAGACAGGCAAGACACCCAGGGTAGACGGTGGTTGCAGGCAGATGATCTGTATTTTCTTTTTTTTTTATCTGTATTTTCTTCTCTCTTTCTACACATTTTAAGTTTTCCACAATGAGCACATGTGATTTTGATAATCAGGACCAAGTTATTTTTTGAACATACAAATTTTTCGTTTTACTTGCCTGTCTGCCTCCCCAGGGACTGTGACTGTTCCTCAGAGGGAAAACTGCTCTTGAATCATTCCTGTGTCTCCACCAAACAGCACTGGGCAGGGAACATAGGGGGCGTGTGATAACTATGAGATGGACTGATGGATGGAGTGAGGTGGGGATTGTACAGCTCAGTGGTTAAGAATAAGAGCTTTAGGCTCAGACTCGGGTTGGAGTCACCTCTTGACAGCTGTGTGACATTGTTTTTTTTTTTTTTTATTTGACAGAGAGAGAGATCACAAGCAGAGAGAGAGAGAGAGAGAGAGAGGAGGAAGCAGGCTCCCTGCCTAGCAGAGAGCCTGACAGGGAGCCTGATGTGGGACTCGATCCCAGAACCCTGAGATCAGGACCTGAGCTGAAGGCAGAGGCTTAACCCACTGAGCCACCCAGGCAGCCCCCGACATTGTTTAAGTCACTTAACCTCTCTGAGTTTCAGTTTCTTTGTCCATGAAAGGGGCTCCAGTTGCTACCTCGTGGGAAGCTGAGGGTATGGATACACCGTCCCTGACATATACCAGACCCTCAACAGCCCACAAAGATTGTATCTTCAACTGGAGAAGATGGGGAATGGGTGCCCCGCTGCTCTTTCCAAAATTGCAGATCGATTCTCCCTACTGTCCTTCTTCATGCCTGGGCTTCAAAATCAAATTGGATTTGGTTTCTGCACAGGCTCTGCCTGTGACTAGCTGTGTCACCTTAGGCAAGTCCCATCATCTCTATGCTTCTCTGTTTTCTCCTGTGGGATTATAATATTGATAATAAAAGCTGCCATGCCTTAAGTGCTTGCTATGTGCCAGTCTCTGGGCTGAGCACTTCCTGTATATCGAGAAGTGAGGCGCTACGATGGTCAAGGTTCAGAGGTAAGACTCAACACAGCAGGGTTCACATCACTAGTTTACTCCCTCCTCCTGCTGGACAACCTTGGGCAACTGCCTTAACCTCTCTGTACCTGTGATTCCTCCCTGTGAGATGGGGTTAACAACAGTGTGCACCTCGCTGTGTTGCTATGAAGATTGTGGGATGGAATAGGTACAAGGTGCTTGGAAGCACGCCTGGCACTTAGCCCACAATCGATTCGTCTTAGGTAATCTGCAGGATAGCCCGCTGCTGTTAGGTACTTCTTAGCCGCAAAAGGAAACGGAGGCTCAGAGAGGTGGAGAGACCTGCCCAAAGCTGCACAGTCAGCAAGCTGCAGAACTGGCAGGAGGACCCTGATTTGGCGGCTCAGAGCACAGGCTCTCCCAGGGCTGGGGGAGGTTAAAGGAGCCGGCAAGTTGCGCGTGGTACATCCAAAGTGCCAGCCCCACCCCGGAAGGGAGACACCCCCCCCCCCCCAGCCCAGCCCTGGAGTGGCTCTTCCCTCCCCTCCCAGCCCGGGATGGGCTCTGAATCCTTGACAGCCCAAGTCCCGCATCACTGCATCAAGTAGAGCCCTTGGCAGCTTCAGAGAAAAACCAAATGTGTTCCGCGTCAGGTCAGAGAAGCGTCTTGTTTTTATTAGTGTTAATCTAATATGTTGTCTTTCCTCGCTGAACTCTGAATAAGTTAATCAAGGACAGGCTGGATTTGTGTTTTCTTAATAACGCCGCCTGATTCTGAAGACTGCCTGCTGTGAGCTCTAGGCTCCGGCTCCTTGCTTAGTTTCTCTTCTTCTCTCTTTACATTTTATAAAATATCTACAATGTCCAGGGGCAGAGGGGTTAGCGTGGTATAGAAAAAGGCTCGAGAGCTTTGGAATGAAATGAACCTTGTTTCAAATCTCAGTTCCTCACGTCTACCCATGTGACCTGGGTTTCTGAGTTTCAGATTTTCCCATGTGTGAAACAGAATAACAGTGGTTTCTAACTTTCTGAGTTGTTGTGATAATTAAGTAAGGCAATGAAGCACTTACAACATGGTCTAGACCACAACGATCACTCAAGAGGTGGTAGTTATTATTTCTACTATAGACAGTAACAACACCGGTTAAGTGACCTATTATTATGAACTAGGAGAGGTGATAAGCATCTTACATATAACATTCCATTCAAATATTATGTGAAAAACAGGACACCTGGGTGGCTCCTTCATTTAAGTGTTTGCCTTTGGCTTGGGGTTCTGATCCTGGGGTCCTGAGATCAAGCCCTGCGTCGGGCTCCCTGCTCAGCAGGGAGTCTGCTTCTCCCTCTCACTCTGCCCCTCCCCCAACTCTTGCACTCTCTCTTTCTCTAATACATAAAATTTTAAAAAATCTTTAACATACGGAAAACAAACCGGACAGTGGCTGGCATGATGCAGGTGTTCAAGAACTGATAATAACTGCTAGTAGTAGTGGCAGTGAGTTCATTCTCACAACTGGGAGGTGTTGTGAGTGTTGTTTGTATCAACTGCACCACAAGGAATTCATATTCTATCTGGAACCTTGACAAGCACAGGTGATTATCATTCGCCTAAGGGCCCTGACAAAGACCAGAGAGGAAGGAGGAGAATTTGATCAAGTCTGGCAGGGGATCACAGACAATTTCCTGGAGGTGAGCGAAGATGAGAGCTGGAGGAAGAGTGGAGGTGACCCTCAGAGGCACTCCAGACAGAAGGGTAATTATTCATTCACAGGTCCATCTGATCTTTTATTCATTCAACAAGTAGGTACTGAGCACTATGCCTGTGTTGGGTGCTGTCTCAGGTGCTGAATGAACAGAAACACCCACCCGCGGTAGGGAGGAATGGTGGGAATAGGATTGGCAACATCTCCGCCCTCATGGAGCTAACAGTCTAGTAGGGGAGGCAGACTACAGACAAGGAAGCAAAGACATCAAGAGGATGCTTTTGGGTGATGGTAAGTTGGTAGTGCTGTCACAAAAATAACCGGGGAGTATGTTGTGACCAGGTACAAAGTGGGGCTATTTTCCTGAGGAAGGCTTCTACCAGAAGGTGAGGTTTGACTGGGGACCTAAAGGAAGGGAGGAATGGGGCCATGGAAAGATACAGAGGAAGAGCATCCCACATAGAAGGAATTGGCCATGTAAAGACCCTGTGTTAGGAATGGGCTTGGTGCATTCAGAGAAAGGGAAGAAGGACGGTGGGGTGTGGTGGTAAGAGGGACAGAAGTAGTGCTACAAGATGAGATCCGAGAGATGGCCACAGTAGGAGACTCTGGACTTTATCCTAAGTGGAATAACAGTATAGCCTAAGGTGTGGGCTTGTGACAAACTTTGGGGCTTGCAAACTACCAGAAGGAGTTGGGAGTGGCTGGGGAGAGATACAGCCAAGTGGGTGGAGAAGGAAAGAGTAGCCACTTCCTGATTTCTCCATCAGTGCAGCACCTCACACCTCTCCCGTGCCTACAGGATGGGGTCTCTTCCCCCAGGCAGATCCACGAGAGTTTCCTGGCCACCTTTAAGAACCCACTATGTGCCAAGTGCTTTTACAACCACTGTCTCAGTGAGCTCTCAGGAAAAGCCCAGGCGGGTGGGGTTCCTGTCCCTACTTTACAAATGACAAAACTGAAGCATGAGAAGGTAAAGCCATGTGCCTAGCCACATGGCCGGCTGGGACAGAAGAGGAATACAAATCCAAGTCCCCCAATCTGTTCTGCCACTTCCCACCTTCTCCTTCACCTCCCTGTGAACGCAGTGTTCTTGAAGAGGAAGCTTCTAGGAAGTCCCTGCCTGAGGGCGGGATGATGGGGTCTCCTGGCTGGCTCCTGAGCCAGGTATGGGGTGGGACGGAAGCAGGGGAACGTGTTTGCGGGGGATGGGGGAGGGGCAGTCCCACCACTAATCCTGCTTCCCTCCGTGGGGAGAGAAGGGGTTTTCTAGGCGCTGAATCACAGCGGAAGTGTGACATGTGGCAGGAAACACAAAGGCTGGGGAGGATTTCCTTCTGTCCTGATTGGTGCTGGATCTTCCCAAACCATCTGGTCCGGACTCCCAAAACATTCGTTTGTGTTCATCTCCGGACTGGCAAGGTTGCGAGCTCCTCCCCAACACGCCGGCCAGCTGCCGGGGAGACATTGGCCGACTTTGGGAGACTGTAAGGGGGCCGAGCATTCGGGCCAGTCGCGTTTGATTTCAACTCTACCGCTCTCCGGCCCTGGGCAAGGGTCCCCCTTCACCAAGCCTCAGTTTCCCAAAGTGTAACCTGATTGTAGGATCATGCTCCTTGCTCAAGCCCATGGGACGGGGTAGAAATCAGATAAGGTACTGCACTCACAAAGAAGAGCCCTTTTTGACTGAAAGGCTAAGAAAATGCAAGGACATGTGCCCAGGGCAATGATGTCCTCTGGGAGCCATCACCAAGAGATCCAGTGAGGCGACTGACAGGCCATGCGGGAGAGCAGTAGCTCTACCACTTACCAGCTACACAGCCCTGGGCTTGTGGTACCTGTTTCCTCCTCCCTAAAATGGGAATAACAGCACCATCCATGTGGAATCGTAGGAACACTTTAGTACACGTAGAGGGCTTAGAAAAGTCCCAGGAACACAGTAGGTGCTCAATAGATGCTGCTTCATGCTCGTGTGTTATTTATTTAACAAGACGGAGAAGGCTTCGAGGAAGAGTTAGCTTTGAACTCCAATGGTTGCAGGGTCCTAATCCATGCTTGGCTGTTAACAAGCTGTGTGACCTTGGGCAAGTTACTTAATCTCTGAGCTTCCCCTTTCTCCTCCGAAATGGGGGTTACAGTGCCACCCCAGCATGCTGATAGCAGTGACTGTATGGCAGCTGGCTCCTATTATATGCTGAGACCTGGTGGCTCTTGCTATATTCTTCCAAGCCCCTCCCTTCTACTTGGCCACCATCCCTGTCTACCCCTTACCTCGTTCCTCCTCCTTCTCCCGGATGATTCTCCCCTTGAGGGCTCGGCTCCAGGCTCCACCGTAGTCACCCAGCTTGGTCCTCTCACTCCCGTCCTTGCCCTTGAACCAGGGTCCGTAACGGCGGGCGATGCTGGAGGCTTCGCCTGTGTCCCGGAAACCTCTGCCCAGATGCAGGTCGCCCAAGAAGGGCAGCTCGGCGCCCTCAGCCGGGACCCCTGCGGCAGGGCTGGCCTGGCTCTGGGAGACGGCCGGCTGGCCCACAAAGCCAGAGTGCAGGAAGACCAGGCTCCCGGCCATCAGGTAGAGCACCAGGAAAGTAAAGAAACGCACGGGCTTCCTGCGGAAATACCGCTGGAATTTGAACCAGAGCTTGGCCATAGCAGGCTCATTCCGGACTGGCTCGCTGGGAGTTCAGCTGGTAGGTCAGGGGTTCAGGAAGGGGAAGGAGGGGGCTGCGTTTCCCAAGCTTCCCTTAGGGATGGAACCCCTGGGGGTCTGCAGTCTTCTTTCCTCCGTGAAAGTGATGGCCAAAACCAGAGCAGAAGGCCAAGTCTGGCACTTGGCTGAGACCAAGAGAACAGGACCCTCCTGTGGTCAAGGCGAGCTTCTCTGGGCCACAAGAGAGGCCCAACATCCAGGAGTTGGTCCCATTTTCCTACAACTTGTTCTTTGTCACGGAGAGTTCCCAAAGAACTTTGACCACAGCAATCCCAGGAGAAATCTGCCAGCTCACTTCTCGCCTCTTCCCGGCTCCTCAGGCCTGTCAGGTCTGAATGATTTCACTCAGGGCAGTTTTCTGGTCCCTTCTGCAGCTGGGAGCCAAGCTCAGCGTGTCCACCTCATGGAAACAGAAGCGGGCGGGCTTCCATCAGCTCAAGCATTAAGGCTTGGAGCTGCGACCTGCAAAGCAGCACGAACACAGATTTAAGAAGCTCCCTCACAGAGACCCTCAAAGGATCCCTGAAACCTTCTCAAGGGGGTTGTAGAGGCCCAGAGAAGTGAGGGAACCATGTCCTGAAGCACGCAATAGTGCCGGGTCTTCTAGAATCCCTCCCTTTTTCTTTAAACCAAACTGGGAATCTGGGGGCTTGACTCCTACAGGGCCCATGTTTTGGGACAAGCTTTATCTTGGACAAGCCCAAGTTCTTACATCCCCCCTATTTCCTATATATTTGTCAGATATATACGGATTCATGAATTGTTTTAAGTCCGAAAAACACCTCCTGGGGTCCTTGCTGAACTGCCTCCTGGACCTGGCTGATTCTGAACCAGATCAAATTAATTCCCCACCCCTACCCCCCCTGAGGAAATACTTAGTGATCACCTACTATAAACCAGGTGTTGTGCTAAGTTCTGGAGATAACTCTGTGAACCAGAGAGACCAAGCCCCTTCCTTCACAGGGCTCACATTCTAGAGTGGGAGAGATCAGTGTCCTAGCCTCTTTCCTCTATCCAAGGAAGAAAAGGAAATCAGGACTATTTAGCAACAGAGTCATTCGCTCTGCATTTATTTAGCACCTACAGTATGCCCAGCTTTGTGCCAAACCCTCTACGTGTATTACTCATTCATTCTTCCCAGTGGTCCTAGGGGAGGTAACCATTTCCTCACTTTACAGATTAGGAAACTGAGGCCACGTAGCCAATGAGTGGTGGAGCTGGGATTTCAACCCAGGACAGTCCAAAGGCAAAACCACAGCTCGTAACCACTGCCTTTATGACTTGGCTTTTTTCCCACCCAGACTGGGTACCAGGGGGGGATTGGGAGAGAGACCCTGAGGCAGTAGCCCATCTCCACTGCCTCTCAGTGACCAGTGACTCACTCATTTGACGGGGGGTCCTCAGAGCGTGGTCCAAGAGCCCCTGATTCATAATCACCTGAGAGCCTGGTCAAGTATGAAGATTCTGGACCTCTCCAACCAGAATTTCTGATAGAAGGGGAAACCTACAGGTATAACAAGGTGCCCTCAGAAAATGGTCATGGGCACAGAGGGCTGAGGGCACTGCTTTATGAGTAAACGTTAAGGATCATTAGTCAAGAGGAAAACAGAATGTAAATTAGGAAACAGAATATGCCTTTTGGCCAATGCAATTTAATATTCTCACCAGCAGGGGGCCTCGTGACCATCTTGGCCAATGCCCAGGATTAACTGGCCGCCAATGGAAGATCAGAGGGGTAACCACGCCCCTCCAGTCCAGAGCAACATGGGAGTTTAACTGTGGTTCGAAGTAGATTCCATCAGTCCTCCATATGCCATCCTATTCATTCTGGGACGAAGTACTAAGCACGTACTGGGCACCAGTGATTGTTCGAGGCACTTGGAATAGATGAAGAAACAAAACAGCCCCAAATCCATGCTTTTGTGGAGTCAAACTACCTGTTTATCCATTGATCCATCTATCTGCCCAGCATCCTTTAATCCATCCATCATTCCACCTACCCGTCCATCCATCCATCCATCCATCCATCCATTGCCCACACCTCAGTTCATCCACCCATCCCCCATTCGTGTCTCCATCCATCTGAAGTACAGCAGCCCCTTCATTCACACAGCTCTCCCCCCATCCGGCCATCTGCCTGTTCCTCACTCATTCAAACACATGTGTTGCTCGCCTACTGTGTGTGCTTGGGAATAAATCGTCCAGGGTCCCGCTTTCAGAGAATTCAGAGTCTACCGAGGGGGACAACAATTGAATCAACCATCATACCAAACGGCTGCACTAGATAGTGATATATCCTGCCGGAGAGGTACGTAGAAGACAAGCAACAGCAATAATATGAATAGCTAATGTCTCCTGGGCACTTGTTATGTGCAGACATTGCTCTGAACACGTATGGACTCTGACTCAATCCCCACACCAATCCTAGGAGAGAGAACTGTAGCCGTTTCACAGAGGAGATAAGTGAGGCTCAGAGAGATTAAGGAATCTATCCAGGGCCACACAGACACAGCGAGCCTTGAAGGCCAAGTGCAAGAGTCTGGTTGGGGTTCTAATGGCTTGCGTGGGAAGTCAGTGAAGTTTCGTGGTCACACCGGCACTCTAGAAAGACCGATTTCTTAATCGAGCTGAAAGCCTCCAGCCTCCAGGCAGTGGGGGATGACCCATGGTATTCCACGCAGATCACACACAGGCCAGATGTTTCTGCAGCTGGGCCAGGATGAGAACCAGCCAGCAGCCAGCATGGGGATGGGCAGGGGGAACACCAGCCCTTCCCGAAGCAGACAGGCAAGAGCCTGGGCTCGGGAGGTGGACTGACCTGGGTTCAGAACCTGCCTCTTCCACCCACCTGTGGCGTGACATGAGTCAAGACACCTGTTCTCACCGGCTGCAAAGCCCTGCCTGTGAAGTGGGCATAAGAATCTTGACACCTCCCCAAAGATACACAGCTGGGAGGACTGCATTTAAAGACGTCGCCGAAGGCCTGGCATGGGCGCTCCAGGAAAGCACGTCCCCACCCCGCTCCTCGCTCCTTGCAAGGGCACGTGGGAGCTGCCTTCAAAGGCGTTTGCCTCAGCAGCACATTTGCTGCTGTGGAGATGACAGAGGTTCTGGCTGTTGTGTTCCCTGTGGCTTTTTGTCTCTCTGAGGATATTTCTGGGTCTAGTCCTTTTTTGTTGTTCCCTTCTCGTTCTTTTCTATTTCAACACATCTTTTCTCTAAGTGGGTGCCAAATGGGTTTTAAGAGGATAATGAGCTCATTAGAAGCTGGCAGGGAACAAAAAGAGATGGAGGCACTGGTGATATGGGGAGTGAAGGCGGCCCAGCCGGGAAGGGACTGTAAGGAGGGGTGCTCCTTCCAGGGGGCCGGGGGCGGGGCTGACTTGAGCCACCCACACACCTGCCAGGGCTGGGAGGGAGGGCACCCCGGAAGCTGGGCTCTCCACAGAGGTGGTAGCATCCTGTCTGTTCTCTCTCCAAGTGAGCCCCAACATCTGGAGCACAGGCAGTCCCTAAGACATACAGGACATGAGTGAAAAGAGTCAGGGGACTGACCTCCCCTGGGGGCTTAAACCTAAACCCTGTCACCAGACACTTGGGACAGCCTCAGAGAACAATGTTCAGGACTCTGTGGGGACAGTGTCTTCCGTTTCTCAGCTCTGGGTGGTCCTGGGGTTCAGGACCCCCACTGAGCCACAGTCTGACCTCCCCAAGGGAACCCGGAAGACTTCTCTGCCTCTCATGGCCCTCTGTCACTCCCCCATCCCCAGGTTGCTCTCTATCTCTTTCCCTCTCTCTCTCTCTCTCACCAGACAGAAATTCTGACCCAAAGGGAATGGGGACATGAAGCGAATGCCATTTGTGGAACATCTGCCACACGCTGGACACTGCCTTCAAAGGCTTTGCAAACACATTTGAACAAACTCCTTCCTCCCAGCAATCTCGTAAGGCAGGGGACGGTCCTCCCCAGCCCACAGACAGCACATCTACAACCCCAGGCAGGGGGCACATGGGGGCCTTCACCTCTCGGTCTTCATTGGCCCATTACGTGCTGGAAACCACAATCCCATCAGCATTCTCTCCTGTTGCTTACGGGCATGAGACCCGGGCATGTACCCTCACCTCTGTGAACTGCGATTTTCTTTCTCTGAAAGGGGTCAACCATAGAGTTTTCTTCTTGGGGTCCCGGAAAGGCCTGATGGGACAGCCCACCAAGGGCTGGAGCTAGTGCTCGCCATGAGCTCTCAGGCTCGATCCATCTCCGTTCTGCATGAGCACACTCTGAGCCTCAGTTTCCCCATCGACTGAACGTGGCGGATGACCTGATACCTGCCTACCCTGCCTTCCCTCCCCGGGGCCAGTGTGAGTTTCCACAAGGGGGAGGGCAAGTGGCTGCCTTTGCAAGAACCGCAGCATTTGGTTACTGCAGCTCGTGTTTCCAGCTGGAGTCTCAGAGTGTCTAAACACAGCCTATTTTTAGCACCGAATGAACCTCTGGTGCCGAGCTGCCAAGAAAATGACTGGCGGGGCAGAGCTGCCCTGCGGGGAAGGAAAATGGGAGGTTCAGCTGCCCACAGCTCCCTCCCCTGGGGGTGCTGTAGAGCTGCCCCTCCAGATTTGGGGGGCAGGCAGATCCTGCTGGAAACCCATGAGCCTAGGCAGGCGGCACTCCCTCTCTCTCTCTAGCCCCCTGAACTTGACTTGAGGGCACCTGCCCAGGGACCAGCTGACCCATCAGACCATCTGAGCTTGGGAGCCAAGAAAGAGCTTCCAGGTTGTGATTTCTTCACACTCTGAGTAGGAGATGCACCTGGGGCTCTCCAAGAAGCTGGGAGCCCAGACCAGAGACAGAATTTTAGTCTTAGCCTAACGATAACAGTATTAGCCAGAAATCACCAGTATTTGCTGGGGATTCACTTTGTGTCAGGCACTATGCCAAGCACCCTATTCCCACTGGGCCATCTAATCCCTTCAAGGACTCTTTGAGGTGGTTATTAACCTCTCTGTTCCTCAGTTTCTCCATCCCTAGAATGGGGGGAAATAATAGTATTTTTCTGATAGGATCCGGGGGAGAACCAAATGAGTTCACGTACGCAAGTGTCACCTATGTGTTACCTCTTACTGTAATGATTTGTAGATCATGTATGTAGTTTTGCCTGCCCAGCACCCATTTTTGTTCTGGTTTGTTTGGTTGTTTTTTGTTTTTCCAGGAGAAGACCCCATTTTCCTGCACAGAGCTTCTGTGTCATTAATTCTTAGCTTGTATGGCTGGGGTAGAATGAAACTCCCTCACCAGCTGCTGCAAACACTTGAACCTGTCATCTCCTGATACCCGTGCTCCAAGCACACCCTTCCCAGTAGGAGTATGGGCTTTCCTGTTGCTCCAAATCAGCATCAACCCTCAACATTGTCAGCCTTTTGCAGTTTTGCCAATCTGATAGGTCTTTCATGGATATCGTATGTGTCCCGCCCGGGGAGTTAACTCCCAAAAGCCATTTGGAAGCAATGGCGGGAGCTGGTGAGTCAACAACCCCACCCCTGGCTCCATCTACCCTGGGATGGGGTAACTGTCAGGTGGTCAGTTTTTACAACCTCCCTCACTCTCCCTGGAGGAAACTGCCAGTTTTCCTCCCTTATAAATAAGTAACCCTACGGTTAATCTCCTGTACATAGATCTTTGTCAGATTCCTGGAAGGCAACATAGGACCTCTCAATAATGAGATGTAGTTATAATTACACCCATTTTATAGATGGGGAAAGCCAAGGCTCACAGAGATGAAGTGATTTGTCCAAGCACATAGCTTGCAAGACACAGAGCATGAATCCAAGTGCCCAACTGTCTAGATCTCAAAATTGTGATATGCTGCCACCAAGTAGATCACTAGAACAGCTAGCTCCCCCTTACCTATTCCCCCCCGCGCCGGGGAATCCCAGCCTCAATGGAAAGACTCTTCCTGAGCTTGGAGACACGGAAAATCATCCCTCAAACACTTCTTCTCCAGGAAGCCTAATTAAAAAGTGCTGGGGCGCCTGGGTGGCTTGGTGGGTTAAAGCCTCTGCCTTCGGCTCGGGTCATGATTCAGGGGTCCTGGGATCGAGTCCCACATTGGGCTCTCTGCTCGGTGGGGAGCCTGCTTCCCCCTCTCTCTGCCTGCCTCTCTGCCCACTTGCGATCTCTGTCTGTCAAATAAATAACTAAAATATTAAAAAAAAAGTTCTTCTTTCTCATCCTTCCTGCTCCTGGACCAGCCATTTAGCAAATGAAAGAAGTCATGAAATAGCCCCCAAAATGCCATTATAAATTATATGCCAGTCTTGTGGTTTTCACTCATGGTCTTTAGGAATCTAGAATTTTCTTTCTTTTTTGTTTTTTTTAAATATTTCATTTACTTATTAGAGAGAGAACATAAATGCGGGGAGGGTGGCAGGTAGAGGGGGAAGCAGGCTCCCTGCTGAGTAAGGAGCCCGATGTGGGATTCTATCCCAGGACCTCGGGATCATGACCTGAGCCGAAGGCAGATGCTTAATGACTGAGCCACCCTGGTGCCCCAAGAATCTAGAATTTTCTTAACCCAATGAACCTGAGGAAGAACTTTATACCCCTACATGGTGTGTGGACACCCCGCCAGGACATACCCTTCCCCTCATGGGTGTCTGCCATATAACGATGCCACTGGGTCCATGATGGACCTGCCATGTGGGATCTCCCCAGTTCCTGGCTGCTCTGTGCAAAGGTACAATGGGCACTTTTCAGTACATACGGACTTGCTTTGGGGACCCGAAATGTGGGATTATGGTGTCCCAGATTGTGCACATTTGTGTGTGTGCCCACAGGGGGAAAACCTTGCTGCAGGCTCCTAAAATCAGCCTGTGCCTTTTGCATGTTCACATGGCCTCCAGGAAGAGTCCTGGAGCCCCCGCACTTCCTTCCTTCTGTTCCTAGGACAGGACTCACCCGCCACCACCCAGCATCCACAGCTCGCCATCCGTGTCCATTATCATTCATCTTTCCCAAAACTCAGGAAAATAAATGAGAAGGCAAAGTGCCATTAGCTTAATGGCCTTTAACATCCAGCCATCTGCCATGATGTAATTAAATAAAAAAATCAAAAGGAGCATATGGTGCCCATTAAAAATAAATATTAAAATTTTGTTTCCCTGGGTAATGACTCTAGTGCCTCTTGCTCCACAAGCAAATTTTATGGCCTTCCTCACTTGTTGCAGAGAATCAGGCTGGGGCCACAGTGAATAGAAACCAGCAGGGGAGAATCGTGGAGAAGGATCTGATCCAGAGGCAGCCATTTCGGGTTTGACCCCATGTCAGCCATATGGTGGCTGTGGGATCTTCTGGCAAGTGGCCTGCCTCTCCAAGACTCAGTTTCCTCACCTGGAAGATGTGGCCAATCTACGCCGCCTCATTGGAAAGACAAGCTAAAGTGTGTCAAAGAAAGAGTACTGTAATAATTGCACGTCCTCTTGTTCATTGAGCACCTACTATGTGTCAGGCACTTTTAACCCTCCTAAAAGAAAGGTCTCATTGGTTAGCCCCATTTTACAGATGAGAAAACTGAGGTTTAGAGAGGTTAAGCATCTGTGCAAGGTCACACAGCTAGGCAGTGGTGAAGCCTGGCTCCGGACCCCACATTCCGCCAAGATGGACACAACAATTTCTCAAAAGATGGTCATACTATGCCCCAACTTTGGCCAATTCAACAAACCATCTCCCCCCTTCTCATAACCAATACCGTTGGTCCAAACTTCATCTCAGAAAAGGATGAAGATTCAATGAGCTGTTGTGATGAGTCTTGACTACCCATGGTAGGTGTGGAGGACCCATTCTGGGGGGTCGGTCTAGTGAGTGACCTCCAAGCCCCTGCTCATGGGGGGCAGGCCCCAGTGGCCATGTCTGTACCCCATAACATGCCCACCACCATTGCTGTTGACCACAGGTGGACTCATATCTAAAACTGGCCAATCAGTCCTTGCCCCCCTTCCCCCAGAACGTGGATATGGGATCTGAGACATGATACTCTCTGATTGTTGCTTGGACGAGAAGCTGTCATCACACAGCCAAAGAAAGATCTAAAGTTAGTCTGCAAAGAGAGGAAGAAGAAAACAGACAGAGACAGAGGGGCCAAGAAAGCTTTGGGTTCCTGACTCATGGCAGGCCACGTGCCAGCCTACAAGGCCTAGAGTCAGCGCTGAATGAGAAGATGTGGGCACTTCGCTTACTATGGGGCTGTGTATACAGCAGGGACTCAATAAGAATTCACTGGGGGTAGGGTTCAAAGGGCAGCCCTACAAAACTGAACATACTCTAACCATGTGATGCAGCACTCACGCTCCTTGGTATTCAGCCGAAGGAGCTGAGCACACAGGTCCACACCAAAACCTGCACACAGAGGCTTACGGCAGTTTTATTCGTAACCGGTATAACGTGGAGTCCACCAGGATGTTCTTCAGCAGGTGAATGGTTACCTAAACCGTAGTACATCTGGACAATGGAATATTCCTCAGTGCTAAGAAGAAATGAGCTCTCAAGCCATGAAAAGATATGGCAGAAGCTTCGATCCATCTTACGAAGTTAAAGAAGCCAACCCAAAGAGGCTATGTTCCGTACAATTCTGACCACAGGACATTCTAGAAAAGGCAACACTAGAGAAACAGTCAAAAAATCAGTGGTTGCCGAGGGGTGCAGGGGATGGGGAAGGAAGGATAGGGAGGAACACAGAGGATTTGGGGGGCAGGGCAGTATTCTATGTGATACCAGAGCAGCAGATACAGGTCATTATAGATTTGTCCAAATTTGTCCAAATCCAGTGAGCCCGAACATAAACTGTGTCCTCTGGGTGACAGTGACGTGTCAGCATAGATCTACCCACTGTAACAATGTCCCACTCAGCTGCAGGATGTTGGTGGGGGGGGAGCCAGCGCAGGGGTGGGGCAGGAGGCCTCCAGGCCATCTGTGTACTTTCTGCTCCATTTTGCTGTAAACCTAAAACTGCTTTAAGAAAGTAAAAATCTGTTAAAAGGGGGGATTGCAATCCTACACCTGAAAAGGCGGGACCCACCAGAGCAGATGTCCACAAGCCCTTAAAACTCCGGCCTGGGAGAAGGGGCTGAGGTACAGGAAGGGACGGAGTGGGGGAGGGTCTTGAGAGGGGTAAGTAGCAGCTCCCCTCTGTCAAGGGTTTGATGAAAGCAGCCCAAGGTGCAGCTCGCCCAGTCCCCTGGCCTTTCCTGTCAGACACGCAGCTGGCAGCCTTTCTTGGAGCCCAGATCACTTTCCTCCCCAAGAGGGACGTCTAAAGAAAGGCCCTAAATTCCTATCATTAAGCCATCTGGAGTCATCCTTCTCCTCCAGGAGCTGCTCTGTCACAGGTCAATTAGGGCACATTTGCATACAGTTCCTTAATAGGTTGCTAATTGTCTGGGGGAGATAATGGATGGCTCTGGTGATTCTGGGCAGAATGTTTACCCACGGGGCAGACCTACAGGGGGTATCAGAGACTAGGGAGGAAGGCAGGAAGGGAGTAGAAAGGAGGGGAGGGGAGGGAAGAAGATGGGGGGCGGGGCGGGGGAACAGAGCAAACGGTTACAGCTTGACATGCAGCAAAGGAGAATTATCTTGTGAACCTTTTGCTTCAGTTGTGTGTGTGTGTGTGTGTGTGTGTGTGTGTGTGTATACTGGATCCTAACTGTAAAATGTCTTTCTCGCTGTAAGTCCATTAAAATTGCTTGAAAGCTCTTGTGATGGAGAAGAGCAGGGGAGAGACATTCTGGGTAGCATTGTTGCAGAAGGACCCACTGAGAATCAGGCGGCATTGGAGCGGAGAGCTGATCAATGAGAATGGGGGTGACCGTGGAAAGATCTGGGGCAAGGCTGTCACAGGCAGAGGGGACACAGTGCAGAGTGGGAGGTGGGAAGGGGCCCAGCACATCCCAGAAGCGGGTGGGCAGGGTCCGAGCAAGCAGAACAAGGGGCCGGGCGCTGGGGCATGGACCCTGGCACCCAGGGGCCTGTGGGAACTGCAGCGTGAGCCGCACCTGTCTCCCACAAGGAAACGTGAGGAGGTGGCAGAGGGTACTTGGGAGGACCCTTCCTGTCCCAGAGGACTGTGCCCACAACTCTGTGACCCTGAGGTGGGACTGGAGAGGAGAAATGTTTGTTGAGTGGTGGAGCTGGGAACCTGCCAAGCGATCAGTGGTGGCTGGGGAGTTTCTTTCTAGGTGGGGCTCAGGGGAAAACTCCAGCCACAAGGGCAGGCTCGGGGTTTGACCTGACCGTGTGAGATGTCAAGCCCTTAGAAGAAGTGAGAACGTTTGTCACTATCAGGGTTGGCCAACGGTGACCTCAGGTCAAACTGGCTCTTGGCCTGTTTTTGTCAGCCCTAGAGCTAAGAATGGCTTTTATATTTTTAAAGGGTTATGAAGAAGGATAAGCAGCAGCAGACCCCATGTGACCCCCTCAAAGCCTAAAATATTTACTATTGGGCCCTTTCTCAGCAATGGAGGCTGAGATCACACTCCCCTGTGGTGACCACAGCGGAGAAAGGCATAGGGCCTTCCTACCCCAGAGCTCAAAGACCACCCCCGCGCCCACTCTCTTAGCAAGTTCCTCAGAGCAGGTGACAAAGGGCTGGAAGGAAGTCTGGAAATCCTTGGCCTTGAAAAACAGTCTCCTTTTACAGAAGGGAAAACTGAGGCCCAGAGAAACCTCATTCATGTGCAATGCCTCCCATGAACCTGAACCCAAGTAAGGCTTCATTAAGTTTTAGCTATTCCCATCGTTATTACTATTGTTTTTATGCCACCATAGAATCATAGAGTCAAAGGGTCCTTAGAAGCTGTGAGAATAAGTCTGCGAGTTTCCAGATGAAGAAACTGAGGCTCAGAGAGATTCAAGGGTTCCCCAGGGTCACACAGCCAGGCCAGGTAGCACCAGTTCCCAGACCAAGCATGAGGCCCTACAACTTTCTTCCCCGTGCTCATGTCTCTCCCCCTCTGCCATCCATGGACACTTACTGGCTCCCAGCTGGCAAAGGTGGATTACACTCTCATTTAGGACCAGGGACAGCTCCCGTGAGCAACTGCTCCCAGGAGAGGTTTTCTTTTCTTTCTTTTTTTTTAATATTTTATTTATTTATTTGACAGAGGAAGAGAGATCACAAGTAGGCAGAGAGGCAGACAGAGAGAGAAGGGGAAGCAGGCTCCCCACTGAGCAGAGAGCCTGATGGCAGGGCTCTATCCCAGGACCCTGAGTTCATGACCTGAGCCAAAGGCAGAGGCTTAACCCACAGAGCCACCCAGGCGCCCCATGGAGAGTTGTTTTCACCAGGGGGTTCCCTGGCAAGAACCCTTGCTCCCACCCCCAAATCCCCCAGGACCGTCTTTCTGCCCAAGCTATTATTGTATATGTTTGCATGTGTGAGAGGTATGTGCCTGTGTCCGTGTAGGGGTGTGTGTGTGTGTGTCTGTCTGTGTAGGTGTAAGTATGTTTGTACATGCGTATCTACGTATGGGTTGGCATATATGTCTGTGTAGGTGTGTGTATGTATGTCTATATCTATGTGTTTGTGTGTGTGTGCAGGTGTGGGTGTGCATGTACATAGGTGTGTGCGTGTGTGGGTGTGGCTGTGGAGGTCTATGTACACAGGTGCAGATGGGTACGTAGGCATGTGTGTGTCTGTAGGTGTGGGTGTGTAAGTGTATGCATGTTTGTATGTATGGTTGTGTGTGTGTAAGTGCAGAGGTCCATGTATGCGTGTGCAGATGTGTATGTAGGTGTCTGTCTGTTGGGGGGGAGGGGTCTCTGAGCCCCCAGCCCAGCTGCTCACATTCAAGCTCTCTCCCCTCCCAGTGCACTGACCCCTCTGTTCTTAGAGCAGAACCGAGAGGTAGGCGCTCAGCCCATCAGAGCTGGAGGGAGGACCCTTCACAATCCCCAGGCCACTTTCCTCACTGACCCAAAGGGGAAGGTGGAGTCAGCCAGTGACTCTACCCAGACCTCCTAGATACCAGCTGAAAGTCATGACGTCCTCCCTGGGGGAAAAGGACAATGTATAAACTGCTGTTTATTGCACACCTACTGTGTGCCAGACCCTTCCACTTACACCGCATCACTGCTTCTCTCCCGTGGCTCTATTCGGCAGGTTGGGTTTATTCTCACATTACAGCTGAGCCAGTCGGGGTGGGCGGTGGGGGAGGCCAGTCACCTGGGCAGAAGGCCAAGCTGGTGAGTAGAGCAGAGCAAGACCTGATCCCTGGCCTGTCCAACCCCAGAAGCTTAATCACAACATTCCTGTGACATTGCCTCTGGCTGCAGCACCGACCTCCGACCTCCGCGACCACCAACCTCTGACCCCTTGGACCTCTGTGTGGTGAGTATGCTGATCCCAAAGGCTCCAGAAGGGCTTTCTCCAGAAGGGCTTTCTCCAGAGAGTGTGCCCGGGCAGCTGGTGCCCCTTCTGAGACCCCTCAGCTGGGAGTGAGGGAAAGGAGCCCCTTCTAGAAGGCACAGGGGTCTGGGGACTTCAGTGTGGACTTCAGTGGCCCAGGGGGATCTGCTGGCATCCGACAGAGGTGTCCCCTCCCAAGAAGGTAACCACTGCCAAAAATGGACAATACCCCAGCCCCCTGTTTCACCATCTGGACGTCATCAAAAAGAGACACATGCATGCATGAACACGGACACCCCAAGCCTGTCACCCTTCCTCACAGCAAGCATGCATACGGACTCACTCCGGTTTCTCCATCCCCATTAACGGCACATGGCAGGAAGCCTCCAACCTGACTCCCAAATGACAGACAGCAGACCCTGGGTGACACCCAGACATGCTTAGGGTTACACATAAAGCCAGAAACCAAAGCTTCTCATTGGGACCAGACATGGCCCCTTATGCCCTGGGATTACCAAAAGAACAGAGGAATGGACCAGAACACCACTCTGAGCCCCTCTGACTCCAGACGCACAAAGTGAAATCATTTCTACAGCTCAGTTCTAAGATTTTCCCCTACTGCTCTGTCGTCAGAGAGATCATCAGCTCCAACACCAGGATCCCTGACGCCTAGCGCTCTGTGCTGGGATACTGGGGTCCGTTTCAATGTTGGCAGGGTCTGAGATTCTGAAATTCTGCTCTGAGCCCATAAGATCCCATCTCCTCCCGTGTCAAGGTTGAAATTCTCCCCAGGCAACAGCCATGCCTCACTGCCTTCCAGTGACCAGGATGAAAGACAAGTGCATGAATTATACATTTCCAGGCATCTCTAAATCGCTCAGCAATTACGGAACACCGAACACCGAAGGTCAGCCGCCTGGAGCAAGACTGTCCCCTTCGGCAGAGAAAAACAGCTGGATGGAAACTCACCAATGTACATAAAGACATTACCTCTCACAGGGAAGATGTATGAGGGATTTTTTTTTTTTTTTTTGCATTTTGCCTGTTTTTTCTTTCTTCCCTTACTGGCTATGGTTTAAAGAAAGAGATGGAGAGTGCATGGATTTTTGAGGTCAATGAGACTTGAGTTGGGATCTTGGCTTCATCACCAGCACTGAGCAGGAGAGGAAGCCATTTACCTCCCCTGGCTGCAGACTCCTCATCCATAAAATGGGATAAGGATGGTGGCCCCACTTCATGGGTTGTTTTAAAGCATTTGTCCAAGGGGCCCCTGGGTGGGTCAGCTGGTCAAGCATCCGACTTTTGATCTCAGCTCAGGTCTTGGTTTCAGGGTTGTGAGTTCAAGCCCTGTGTTGCGTTCCACACTGGGTGTGGAGTCTTCCTTTAAAAAAATAAATTAAAAAAAAAAAAGGATTTGCTCCAGGAATGCACATAAACTACTTTTTAGCACAGGGTCAGGCACACTGCTGGGTCTCAACACAATCACAACCGTTGCTAACTTCATGTTTGAGTCCAGCAGGTAGCCAAGGCTTGGATGAGAGCATGGGGTTTCTGGAAAGTACTGGCATCATTGAAATCCTACTTTAGCTGTCTCTGCCTAACCTAAGACTTCAGTAGAGCATGGCCCGTCTCTGAGGCTCTGTTTTCCCAGCTTGTGAAACGGGCACACACAGGCCGCTTCTCGAGGTCCCCCACGGGCGTCTGGCCCCAGCAGCTGTGTCTTACCTGCGATGATCATTCCAGTGAGTGAATATACAGTGTTACACTAGCTTCAGGTGAACGATAAAGTGATTCAGCCCTTCCATTTATCAGCCAGCGCTCATCACCAGGAGTGCTCTCCTTCATTCCCATCTCCTGTTACAACCCCCTGCTGCCAGAGGGCTGGGGCCTGCCTGGGGCAGAAGTTGGGGGGGGGCACCTGCCCCTTCAAATTATTCCCGATTCTTCTTAAGGAGAGACCTCACCAGTCTCCACATTCATAGGCTGTTGCTGGCATGATGGCTTTAAATTTAGACAAACAGCCCCCACACAAACACGCATCCACCCACACAATCCCAGGAATAAATCTTCCCCTAGGGAAGGCAGAGGGAGGTTTGTCTCCTTCCATCCTGGGAGGGAGAGGGAAGCAGGGGAGCAGTCAGGTCCCGGGGCCTGGGGCGGGGGCGGTGCAGGGAAGCTCCTCTCCTCCCTGCCCAGAGCGCCAGACAGCAAGTCAGAGCACTCAGACGCTCAGCCCCCGGGGGTGCCCAGGGACAGGTCAGCACAATGAAGGAGCAGACTTGATGACTGCTAAGGTCCATGGGTTCGAATCTGGGCACCCGAGGACAGATGGGGTGCCCCGGGTAAAATGTGCAGCCTGTCCGAGCTGGGGTTTCTGCACCTGTAAATAAAGTGGTCACAGGGCCCTCTCCCTGGGCATGCGCTCCGTGTGGTCCGTGGGATCCCGCCCTTGGTTTATGGCCGCCATCTTGAAAGTCTTGGCAATTACTGGACAGGAAGCACCCGCATTTTCCAGGAGGCCCTGCAAATGACGTAGCTGGTCCTGGTGGCTGTGAAGATAGAAGAGGGCTCAGGACTGACGCCCGGTGCAATCACCAGATGAGGATTCAGATTCAAGTCTCGTCTTTCACTCTCCTACCTCCTCCCCCCCAACATTTCAAGCTCCTTCTATGCCTATGTGTCTCAAGGCAACTGGATTGTCCTCTGGGTGCCTTTGGTTTCTCCTTTGGAAAACACAAAGACTACCTAAAATGTCTTCTGGCTCCCACTCACTGCCCCCCTCCCATTCAAACTACGATTCATTCATTCGGTGACTGAACGCTCACTGAGCGCCAGCCACCTGCCAAGCCAAGGTTTGCCCCCTAGGCCTGATACAGACCAGGGGATCTATCTGTGCTGAGAGCTTGTCCTGGAGAAACTTTACAAATGCATCATCTCTGGAGAAAATTTCTCCTTCATCACCCCGAGAGACCCCTGCTCTGGGCCACAGGAGCCCAATATTCTCCCCCAAATGTCCACCATCTGGGGTGTGCAACGGGTTTTCATTTCTTCATTCAGCAAGCATTTATTGCGTGTCTGCTGTATGCCAGGTGCTGTAGTGATCTCCCGCCGCCCCGCCCCAAAGAAGATGGGGCCTCTGCCATCAAAAAGGACAACCTGATTTCTTAGCCTGGGGTCCAGGGGACGGGGAAGGGTGAAGTAGGTGATGGGGATTAAAGAGTACATTTATCATAGGGAGCACAGAGTAACGTATAGAATTATGTTGTATACCTCAAACTAACACTCTTTGTTAACTCTACTGGAATTAAAGTTTTAAAAAATAAAATAAAATCTTGGGGTCTACGATGGTTTCAAGCACTAACAATGACACTTCGTTAGCTTCCAGAGCTTGTAATGTGGAATTTCAAATGCTCATAATTTTGTAAGGTGGGTGCTATTCTCTCCATTGTACAGATGAGAAACTGAGGCTCGGGTAGGTCACTCAGCTCACAAGAGGCAGAGCTAGGATTTCAAGCCAGGGCTCTGTGGCCTCAAAGGGTTTTTGGTGACACCACTGCCTCTTGGACATCTTTCCCCCAAAGGGAACATGTGCTCCTCAGGGCTGGGGACCCTGCCTCAGAGTCTTCTCATCTCCATGGCTGACTTGTAGCTTGGGACATGGAACCTTCTAGCAAGTCCTGACTGAGTCTCTGGAGCACACCATTTTTTTTTTTTTTTTTTTTAGATTTTATTTATTCATTTGACAGATCACAAGTAGGCAGAGAGGCAGGCAGAGAGAGGGGGGGAAGCAGGCTCCCCGCGGAGCAGAGAGCCCAACGCGGGGCTCGATCCCAGGACCCTGAGATCATCACCTGAGCCGAAGGCAGAGGCTTAACCCACTGAGCCACCCAGGCGCCCCGAGCACACCATTTCTGAAGGAATCCCAAATACAAACACCAGCCCCACCGGAAGAAACTTTTCTGTGCTACTCAAACAGTGAGTCGGTTCCCGAAGTCTCTGGAATCAGAGACGAGGAAGCCATTTAAGACCAGAGAGCCACAGGCTGTAGGCCACCTGGAGCTGAAGCTTTAGGTCCCATCTGGGATCTGACGTGCCCTTTTGACCTGATTCAGTTAGGCAATTCCGTGCTTCAATGTGATCCTCAGGGTTGACAAAGTAGGGGTTCTCAAACTGGAGTCAGCACAGAAAACCTCCGGAGGGCACAGGGTCCTACCCCCAGTGTTCCTGATTCAGCAGGTCCGGGGCGGAGAACCTGACAATGTGCTTTTCTTTTTCTTTTCTTTTCTCTCGTTTTTTTTAAAGATTTCGTTTTATTATTTATTTGAGAGACCAAGAGCAAGTGGAGGGAGGGAGAGGGACAAGCAGACTCTGCCCTGAGCGCAGAGCCGGATGAAGGGTCTCGATGCCAGCACCTGAGCTGACAACAAGAGTCAGATGTTCAACCGACTGAGCCACCCAGGCGCCCCGACCATGTGGGTTTCTAATAAGCTCCCAGGGAGGCGGCGGCAGCTGCTGCTGTTGGTCCCCGGTCCAGATTGTAAAATCCTCCTGTCTAGGTAATTCGTAATTACAAGAGGCTAGGACGAATCAGGATTTGATCCTCTGGCCAGGGGCACAGCCTCAGGAGACAAGCAAACCTCCATTCACATGCCAGCCCCCCACAGGGATCCAGGAGACATGGGGCCCAATAAGGAGCTGTTCTGAGCCTCAGTTTCTTCACGTCTGAGTGGACGGTAACTCCCTCACAGGTTGCCGTGAGGAATACAGGAGTGACACCTCTAAGAGTCCTCCAAGAGCGCTTTCTACGCACAGTGATGGGTTGAACTGGGTCCACCCCAATCCCCAACCAAATTCAGATGTTCGAATCCTAACCCCCACACCTCAGAATGTGACCATATTTGCAGCCAGGGTCTTTACAAAGGTAACCAAGTTAAAATGAGGTCACGCCAGGGCTCCTGGGCAGCTCAGTGGTTAAGCGTCTGCCTTTGGCTCAGGTCATGATCTCAGGGTCCTGGGATGGAGCCTCCTCGCTTAGCAGGGAAGCCTGCTTCTCCCTCTCCCACTCCCCCTGCTTGTTTCCCTCTCTCACTGTCTCTGTCTAATAAACAAAATCTTTAAAAAAATAAAATAAAATGAGGTCATGAGGGTGGGCCACGATCCATGATGACCCGTGGTCCTGTAAGAAGACATCGGTCGCAGGTATGGAGGGAAGCCAGTGGAAAGTCATCGGCAGGAGGTGGCTTTGTAGGAGCCAAGGAGACAGGTCTGGGACAGAACCTTCCCCCATCACCGGCCCTCGCAAGGAACAACCCTCCTGACACCTTGATTTTGGATTTCCAGCCTCCAGAGCTGTGAGACAATACATTCCTGTCATTTGAGCCACTGGAGCAACTCAGACTTTGTCTTACCATTGTTTCTTCTTTTTTTTTTTTTTTTTTAAGATTTTATTATTTTTTTGAGGGAGAACAAGAGGGAGAGAGATCACAGATGAAGAGGGAGAAGCAGAGTCCACTGAGCAGGGAACCTGGTAAGGGGCTCGATCCCAGGATCCCAGGATCACGACCTGAGCTGAAGGCAGATGCTCAACCGACTGAGTCACCCCGACGCCCTGTTGCTTTTTAAAAAAAAACAAAAAACAAAAAACAAAAAAACCCAAGAGAACCTGTATACAGTTTGGTAAAAACCGCACATCTTTTTTTTTTAATAACCTTTTTTTTAAAGATTTTATTTATTTATTTGACACAGAGAGATCACAAATAGGCAGAGATGCAGGCAGAGAGAGAGAGAAGGAAGAAGCAGGCTCCTTGCTGAGCAGAGAGCCCAATGTGGGGCTCGATCCCAGGACCCTGGGATCATGACCTGAGCCGAAGGCAGAGGCTTTAACCCACTGAGCCACCCAGGCGCCCCTTAAGTGCAGGGGAGTCCTATAGAATCCTATGTTACACACATGTCCACATTCATGTGACCTCACCGGGATCAAGACCTGGAACATTCTCCACACCCCATAGAGGATCCCTCGTGCCCCCTCTCCAGCAGCCATGCCTGGTCTATCACCGTACATCAGTCTGGTATGTCCTTGAGCTTCACGAAGGGATGAACAACATGGAACAGAGCAAACCCACCCTTCACATTTTAAAGCCACCTGACTCTCATAAAAATCCCCTCTCCCCCCCGAAAAAGGTACTATGCTGATTTCCATGGTACAGATGAGGAGTCAGGGGCCCAGAAAGGTCCTGTAACTTGCCCAGGATCACACAGCTAGGATGTAGGCAGCAGAGCCAGGATAGGAACCCAAGTAGTCTGGCTCACTCCCTATATTTACTGCTTTTATAACACACAGTGAGTGCCCCGTAAATACAACCACAGTGACTTCTACCAAGCCGGTATACTATATTATATAATATATACATATATACACACACACACTATGTAGCATAGCTAGTTGTAAATATTAGCACTGTCCCCTTTTACGGAGGGAAAACTGAGGCTCAGAGCCCATCCAAGGTCACAGGGCTCATGAGTGGGACAGCGGGGATGGAGTATGGCTGTGTGCAAACTTCATGCTCTTGACCGCTGACGTCACCAGCCCCTGGCCAGCTTCCTCTAAGGGATAGCACCAGGACCAGAGAACCCAACAAACTGCACTTCCATTAAAACCACAATGAGATACCACAGCACGTCCCCCAGAAGGGCTCCAATGTGTGACCCAACAATCTGAGTGCCAGAGAGGATATAGAGCGACCAGAACGCTCCTGCAGGCACGGGGCAATGCAAAAGGGGATATGGACACTTGGGCAGGCAGTCTGATGGTTTCTTATAAGATTAAATGTCCACGTAGGACCCAGCAACCCCACACCTGGGTACTGACCCAAGAGAAGGGAGAACTTATGCTCACACGAAAACCTGGATGCAAACGTTGATAGAGGCTTCATTGTCGTTGCTGAAAATAAAAACCACCCAAATGTTCTTCAAGGGTAAAGGGACACCCTCAGAGGCATTTATACAAATGAGAGTAGTACTTGGCCATTAAAAGGGATCCACTACTGACACACAATGGCAGTGATGAATCTCAAGGCATTTCACTGTGTGGAAGACGACAGATTCAAAAGGCTGTATGATTCCATTTATAGGACATTCTAGGAAAAAACCAAAGGCAAAGAGCCCAGGGGCTAGGATTGGGGAGGGGGCTGCTGGAGTGACTACAAAGGAGCACAGGGGAATTTTGAGGGCGATGAACTCCTTTCTATCTTTATTCTGGAGGGGGTTCTGTGGCTGAATGCATTTGTTAAAACTTGTAGAACTATAAACTACCATGGGCAAATTTTACTGTAGGTAAATGATACTCCAAAAACTGTGCTGTTCCCCGCCCCTGCTCTGTTGGCTGAGCTCCGAAGGAAGAAAGGAAGGCTTCCAGGAGAGTCAACACCTGCTCTCTTCTCCTCTCGGGGCCCCTGGGATGCTCACCTGGCAGGAAGGGAGGGCTCAGCCTGGGCAGGGACGGCTCCCATGAGCACCTGGGTGCCCATGTGACCCTCCACTCATCGCAGGTTCTGCTCCCAGAGCAGGAACAGTCAGGGTTATTTTTGCTCTGAGAAGTACCAGCCATAGGGTACATCCTCCACAGGCAGCCGCCATCCCCTGCTGTGTTTACATAAAAACACATTTGCCCAGGGTTTTGTTTTTACATTTGTCTTAGTGCCCTGGATTCTATTAACTTGTGGGGAGGCCTGATGATCCGGCTGCAGGCAGCTCATGGGAGAGGGCACAGGCTGAAGGCAGGTCGCTCAGGCTTGAGCTCCCTGCCAGTCCTACGGAGCCCTGGGGTCTCTGTGCAGAGATGACAACACTCACCATGCTCCCTGGTGCACACGCCGGCATTTCCCAACCTTGGCATCTGGGGGCTGGATGATCCATTGTGGGGCAGAGGGGACTGTCCTAGGCATTGCAGGATGTGTCTAAGCATTCCAGCTTCCGCCTACCAGCGCCCCTCCACCAGTCGTGACAATCAGAAAGGTCTCTAGACATTGCCAAATGTCTCCCAGGGGAACAAAACTGCCCCCTCCCAGTTAAGAATCACCAGCACATACACAAAGATTCATACACGCCAGCTCTGCTAGGCATCCCTCCATCTTCCATCCCTGACTCCTTCCAAGGTGCCTGATACATTCGTATGCTAGACGCTCAAAGCCTTTTGTGGGATGGGTTACCCATGGCAGCAGGGCTGACGCCCATGGTCCCAAACTGCCTTGGTTTGGAGAATACGGTCCAGGCCACGTGTTCATCAACACCCCGTACCTGGCGGTCCCCACATCACCACACCCAGCCCCGGGATGGAGGTCCATGACTGTCCCCATTTGACAGGTCAGGTAACTGAGGCAAGGGCAAGGAAACTGGGGCACTCGGCTGGTGGGTGGTAGAGCTTGTCTGACACGAGCGCCCGATCTCTTCATCATCTAACTCCACTTAAGGCAACTACAGCCTTCAATATTTTTTAAGGACAAGATGCGGAATAAATAGTGACAGAGATTCTCAGCTTAGCAAAGCTCTACTCAGCCTTCCCTGAACTTGCCTTCAAGTAGGCGTCTCTGCATTGTCCAATTTTAGCAAGAATCCTGTCAAGTCAGCTCAGCAGTTTCCCCATCCTCTGTAGCTGATCACCTTCAACACCGTCTCGAGCTCCTCATCGCCCCCGCACCCCACCCCCTGCCATCTCCTCCTGCAGAAGGTACCATCTGATCCCCCGGCCCACCGGCGGCACCAATCCTATTGGGTCGGTTTAGCCAGAATCCCGCCCTATCCCCCCGACGGTTCCCAATCTCCCACCCACTGACCGCCCCCCGAACCTGGTTTTAGCTCTAAGTTTCCATTTGCCCATGTGGAATTCAGATTGGAGCTGCTTCTACCCATGCATCTCTTTTCCCCACATTACACAGTCTTGAGTATGATCTGCTTCTATCCCTGCAGCCACGGCCCAGCTCTGGGGAGGGAACATGGTCACAAGGCAGAGACCCTCCCAGGGTCACTGCGGTCAGGAGGTGTGAACTTTGGCAGAAGACAGAGCCGCTTACCAGCTCTGTGAACTTGAACCAAGGACTGAGCCTTGATTTTGGTCCTCTGTAAAATGGGGACAATGACAATAATACAGCCCAGAATGTCTGTAATGGTTAAATGAGATAATGCTGGAAAGGGCTTTCCTAGAGCCTGGAAAATAGCCCGGGCACCCTTAATACTAGTTGGATGGATGTGCACATAGGCTTAGGGGAGAGTGGCCCCGGCTAAGGAGGAAACCAGAGGGAGAAGAGACTTTATCCCATCAAGCGTCAGGCAAGGGTGTTCAAATCCCAGACAGTCCCTA